>NC_092817.1:118650490-118956740 GCF_023375885.2 Dermacentor andersoni | reverse complement strand
CTAATAAAACAGGGATATTGATAATCCATAGTTTATTGATAACTGTAATACGAAGTGCCGTTTTTCTGACTGATTTTCACTAACGTCACCACGTTTAATTAGTAAATAGTAGGCAAGTATCAGTTTTTTAGTAAAATTTCTTTATAGCTAACATATTTTGAGCAGTGAAAGCTCCAGTCTGAAATTTCTCCTGTGCTGCTAATACTAAAAATCATGCTACGTCTTTTAGTTATGAAGGAGACATGGCGTATAACTTTGCGTGTAGGGCAAGTAGTGGCGTGGAAAGACAAATTTACTATCAAAGATTGAATGGCACTTGGGATCTCAACCGCAAACAACTCCTAATTTCACGATATTAAAAGAAATCAAATTATGTGGTTATACGTGCCAAAACCACTTTCTGATTATGATGCACGCCGTAGCGGAGGACTCCGGAAATTTCGACCACCTGGGGTTCTTTAACGTGCACCTAAATCTAAGTACACGGGTGTTTTCGCATTTCGCCGCCATCGAAATGCGGCCGCCATGGCCAGGATTCGATCCCGCGATCTCGGGCTGAGCAGCCCAACACCATAGCCACTGAGCAACCACGGCGGGTGCGATTAAATTGAGCCACCAGATGGCTGACGCTTTCTCGTAAAAGAAGAAGAAGAAGAGAGAGAGAGAGAGAGAAACGAAGGCGTAGGGAGGTTGACCAAAAAAGAAGGATGTATAGAAAGGATTCCAGGTTAACCAGAAGTACTTCTGGCTTGCTAACCTGCATAGGTTGGACGGGGTTAAGCGGATAAAAAGCGAAACAGAGCATAAGGAGATACAGAGAAAGAGAGACAAGAACCAAGCAAAGCAGACAACGTACTTTATACAGCGTTAGCAGGAGCTGCGCTTTAAGTGCATCTTTAAGCTATGGCAGTGGACCCCAGGAACTTGAGTAGCGATAATACAGCATTTCTCACGTAGTTTCTTTGGGAGTACCGAGATATAACTCTCTTTTTTTTGTTCGGATAGTGTACGATTGTCCCGTCTGTTCAGATTGCGCACGTTACTTGGTTCACGGCACTGTAATGTGGGGACACGCGGTGCGTGCGTCCCTCGTCACAGCTGCATGAGGAAGAATGCGATTGCGAGCTGCAAACAGTACCACGTGGTTGGTTCACGTCGTGGTAACCCACCGGCGGTTGACGTAGGCGGACGTTGGTGTGGTCAAGTCGTTTCAATTCCGCTTTCGCGTACTGACACTTTAACTAGGCTACGCTCGGTATCCCGTGAATTTGCTATCGCGCTTAATATGAGCTACAACACGAAAGTCCGTTTATTCTTGTGTAGGCGCTTTCAGGCTATCATACAGTGTCCGTACGGCAGCATGGTAGCGCCTACATAAAAAAAAAAAATTGCTGAATAGCGTTCCGATTACTGGGAGCGCCCTGTTTACAAAAGAAGATGTTACTTGTCAGTTTTACTACAAAATGAACTGACGGGCGTATGGCGCGTTGCATCACATAATGAGTACCTACATTGCCCCCTGTGGGACTCAGCAACTTATGGTGGTGGTGGTGGTGATGGATTTTAGTTACAGGCGGGTTTAGGCTGGCTATTGAGCCCTGCAATGGGGGATATTCAAAATGCACAGTCATCTGGCAACATTGGCCGCGTCCGCCACCTTGCCGATGGTTTACTTGCGAGACGGTCGTATGTTGTAAGGCTTGACTATCATAGCCGTGCGGCTATTGATGAGGGCTCTCAAATGTAACAGTCGCCTTTATCGTCTGAATATTTATGAACAGTGAACTTTATGGTTCTGCCAAGAACTAAGGAAGCCATGACAGCAAGTTCTTGCACCCTTTTATATCCGTCCGGATGGCATTCACAAGAGCCGTACTGCTGTGGAAGCAAAACCTACCTGGACACCCCTTTTTCGTTGATGTGTGCTTTGAAACAGAGCTAAGCTCACTAAATAAATTGGTAATTGTCGCTCAAATTTTCGCATCAAGCCAATAAAAGAACTTTTTTTTGCAAGACAATTTGGTAGATTTGTTTCGTGCTCAATAAAGCACGGCGCATGAGAGAAATTGAAGATCCGGTGTAGCATATATATATTGTATATGTGTATGCTGTTCGTCGACAGTGATTATAAAGCTCCATGCACGCCATTAAACAGAACTTTTCGCGGTTGGAATTCTCACTTCGAGTGTAAGAATGGAAATTGTGCACGTCAGGCTCCACTGTATGTGCCGTGAAAACGGAGCACCGCCGTTATCACCAAGTTGAATGTCGGGACTTGGTTCGGTGCATCGCCTTCTTCCATTCACGACAGCCCGTATCAAATGTTCCCATGATATAGGGAGCTGAGCTTGTTTTCTGTCGCTCGCGTTCGCGTTACTAATTAATTAGCGCGCTGCTTTTGCGTCCGCAAGTTTAAGGCATCACTGTTCACAGGCCATCTGGTGGCAAGCGCAGCGCAATAAAATGAGCAATCCTTCAAGCGCGCAGCTCGGCCCACTAGCGTGGTGTCTCGATACCAGACCAGACAACAAAAAAGCATCAGCTAATTAAACGCCAAATTATGGAAAACCAACGCGCATGCAATTCAAATGCACGCCACGTAATGATGATGATGATGATAGTGATCTAAAGAAAGGAAAGACGGTTGATTATGCAACCCGTGAGGGAGCAAGGCGAAGCGTCGTCAGAAGAGAGGGAGTGGGAAGTGAAAGATGATAGAGAAAGAGGGAAGATGTAGCCTAATAGACTCCGCTATGCGCGACAGGTGGCAGTCCTTAGTAAAGTTGCCAGCGTTGTAGCGGACGCTTACAGGGTGTCTATTCCAGTGGAATTTATAAACTCCAGCAGGCTTCGCAGCGCAGGGAGCTGGGGACACAGCGGGTACAGCAGATCCGTCTCTGTGGCCGCTGGAAGGCCGTAGTGTCTGGAAGTGTTGATCACTATGGAGCGTTCCTGCGCCAAGGAGGGGCAGGCACATAGAACGTGCTCCAGATTCTCGGGGTCCCCGCACGTCTTGCAGGCCGGTGGCGTGGCGCGGCCCTGGGCGTACAGCCGGGCCGCAGTCCAGGTGCAGCCAGTCCGCAAACGCAGGAGTGTGCAACGTAATGATGCAGCGACAGCTATGCTCCGTTCCGTAGATAGCAGTCAACGCTGTGGAAGCTACGCATGAAGTTCGGTCAAGAAAAGTTATCACTCCGCGCGTTCCACCCATTCTTCGCGACGCCCCAACAGCGTTCGTTCGCGCGAGCATGCACGTGAGGCTGCTCGCGACGGGTTGCAAATAAAAGACCAGAAAGAACAACAAACATAAAAATGAATTCAAACAACGCACCGGGAGTCGTACACCACAGTGTGTTTGTTTCTAAGGATTAAACTTGTTACATTTAATGCAGAGCCTATATAAACAACAGTTGCGGACAGTTGCGGTCAAAAAACATCGAACTATATCTAAGTGCGAACGAAGCCCCTGCAAGAAGTCTCTCTAGCCTCCACAGCGTTGACTGCTATGTATGGAACGGAGGATAGAGTGCGCAGCGCCTGCCGGTTTCTAGCGCTCGTGTGCTGCTGTGAATAACAGCAGTAGCAAGCAGTGAGCAGCGATGTCGTAACCAGATTTCCATTTTGTGGCTCCTGTCAACGAAACCCGCTTCGATTAAATTTGCTCAGCAGTTGAACTTCTGAGCGAATAAATGACAACAATAAACTCTCCATCCACATGCTTACACGGAGATGTGGAATCACTTTAATCATCATTTTGCAGTAAGAAATGAAATAAATTTTTTGGAACACCGGGCTGTCTTTTCAGAAGTTCTTAATCTTTATTCATCCAGGAACAAATTTAGTGCGAAATGTGTTCGCAACTACGGACGAGATTGTCGATTCCTATTGCAGAAGATATTCTGGTTTCTAAATTTCTAAAAATTGCGCAGTGCGCTGTTATAACAGAGCAGTGCTTTAACGTAAGAAAGTAGTCATGGCAGTACAGTGGAGTAGCCAGAAATTTTGTTCGGGGGGGGGGGGGGGAGAGGGGGGCTCACGTTACAGCTCGGCCTGCTGCCTATAGAATTTGTCGAGGGATCAAATACATCAATGGTAACTGTATTGCCATTTCCAAAGATGCTGCAAACAAATTCTTGAGCCGACATGTAAAATATGTATTTTTTCATAAAAGAATATATTAATATGTCTCAAAGAACTGTGCCACAAATAACTGATATCTATGCTTCCACCTTTTTTTGTTTATTTAAAAGAAAATAAAGAAAGAAAGAAAACTCGTATGTCACAAAAATTGTGCCCGAAATAACTGATTAACGCTTCCATGTTTTTTGTTAATAAGTAAAGAAAGTATCACACAAACTCAACAAATGTATCGGTTCGAAACCAGCAAATGAGTGCGTGCCACTGATATGAAAAACGTGAAGGCCATGAAATGAAAACATTGAGGACAAATACTTTAATGAAACTTTGTAATTCAAGAACCTTCTTCAAATTTTTGTACATATACAACGGCCAGGGGAAAATCTCAATGACGCTGTCCTTCGTTCCAATGTATTGCGCAAGAACAGCTGTCACCGATCGTATATTGTGAGTAATTGTACCAAAATTATAGTCGCAACAGAGAGCACATATAAAAAGCAGAAGTTCTGCAAAATATATATTAGAAATGCGAAGATACAATGGAATATACAAATGCCAAGATACAGCTTGATAAAGGGCAAAAAAGTTTCACTGGAAGCAAAGTTCCCTGCATGATATACACAAAAGCTCGAAACAAGATATTTAAATATGCGTATCAGTCTCCAATAAATCTGCGTACTTAAACAAAAGTCACTGTATATAATGCATCAAACAAGGCAAACAAACACGTTGCGCAACCGCAGATTCACAGACACAGAATCCTAAGGCCCGTCCCCCTTCCCTTCCTCCCTCTCCCCGATGCATCGCGCGCGACGGAAGGCGGCACGCTTCCTCCCGGCTTGTCTCCCTTGAGCACACAAGGCTGATCCACCATCGTCGGCTCACCTATCCCCCTCCCCCGTACGCTTTCACTCGGACGTACAACATGCGGCGCGCGGTGACGATGTTCTCACCCTTGAAGTTGGATGAACAAACGCGAAAATATGCACCGATCAAGATAACTGCACGTTTAACGTTTCGGCTCCCCATACGAGAGCCTTGTTCACAATAAAACGCATAACGGAGATACAACGTATTTAAATACGTTTCAGTACGTGACAGAAGCAGCGAATGTACACTGTCGAAAGTGTCCCGTCATTCCTATTCAGTGTGTACGCCGTGGTCTGTATGTGCAAGAATTCTGGATGAAGACGTGATGCAAGCTTCTTTTCCTTGGCCAGGACACGTGCACTTGTCCAGTCAATATTGTGACCTGTAGATTCCAGATGTTCAGCAAGGGCACTCAAGGCCACGTGCCGTTTCTTGAGGTCTTACTCATGCTGTTACACACGTTTCTTGAAGTCACTTGTCTCGCCGATATACTTGTAATCACAGTTCTCGCACGTTATGGCGTAGACTACACCGGGGCAATTTTCCTGAGGCAATCTGTCCTTTACGTCTACTAAAACGTTTCTTAGTATGCGGCTTGGCACATACGCAATTTGGCGTCGTACCTGAGCATTGTACGAGCGATGGTCTCACTTGTGCCAGGGACATATAGAATGGCAGCTCACTTCTTCGGAGACGACGTAGAACGCTGTCTTTCTGGGAGTGACACCTCTTTCCTTACCGAGCACAATAAGGACGGAGGGTAACCGTAGGTTCTGAAAGCTTCACAGATGCTCCCAATATCACGCGTGCAGTCCTCCTGTCTTGTGCAAATGGTTTTTGCTGGCTGGAACAGCGCAGCAAGAACAGAACTTTTGCGTGAAAGCGGATGTGCCTAGTAAAAATGCAGGTACCAGCCTGTATGTGTGGGCTTCCTGGAGACGCTGAAAGAAAGGCCAGAATCACCGCTCTTGACAATAACATCAAGAAACGGTATAGACAACCACATGCTTCTTGCTCGACAGTAAACTGGATCACTTGTTCCACGCTGTTAAGACGAGCAGTGAAGGTAGCGAGAGCATCCTTGTGAAATATGCAGAAGCAATAATCTACATACGCCAGGAAAACCTTTGGAGAAGGAGTAAAAGATGCAAACGGCCAACGTTCGACGTCCTCCATGACCAGATTCGCAGCAGAAACTGATATAGATGCACCCTCATGTTCCTCTAGCGACCGCGCGATGTTTGAAGAGGGGTTTTGAAGCCTAGAAAGCACGTTAATAACACGCGTGCCAGCTTCCTCACGTCCAGTGGCGTCGACTTGGCTTAGAGCCTTTTCAACAGCACAAATCAGCTACTTCGTATCTTTTGAGGGCCCTGTGCTAAAGTTTAGACCAAGGCTCAGGACCGAGAGTTCCGCTCTGCCACGTTTATAGGAAGAAAGAATCTGTACAGCCTCTCTTGGTAAACTTCGGGATGTACCGTTTCGGGATGGAAGCAGCCTTTGCAGCTTGGCATCGTGCATGTAGTCGTTATGTCGTGTTCTAAAGCATTCTTGAAAGTTAGCGTCTAGCTGTATTGAAGCAAATTAGGCAGGGAACAGGAACTCTAATCGGCGACGGGCATAGAAGGTATCGTTTTCCAGCATACGCACCTTAGCCTTGCTCTCCAATATTCTTGCTTGTAGTTGTAGTAGTCCAGCCCCTGAAATCACGCAGTCTTTTCGCGTTTATTCAGCGTGCATTTTTCCGGCCACACGGGCTGCCGTCAAACTTTGACGGCTGCCGCCACACGGGCTGCCGTCAAGCTCTTGGAGTTTACACGGCACATGATGGCGACGGCAGGAATGCGCCTTAAGTGTCCATATAATTGCTATCGCAATAATATTATAACAGTATCAGAGTCCCGTGGCCCATCACTTTCCGCAAAAGGAGTAACGAAATCGAACTTTCACCATGCGACCATTCGCTGAGCCGCAACAGTGTATTTCTTCTTTCGTGGGGTGGGTGCACCGAAGTGCAAAGAAGAACGAAAAGGAAAGCATGTTAGCCACAATCGAATGCCTACTTTGGGCACCTAATGTGGCTACCGAAGGAATATCGAAGAAAACGTGAGACACTTGGTCCACAGATAACCATACGCATACTGCTCAGTATCCTACACCGGCGGGACAAAAGACTTTCCGGAGAGGTTGCAATAACATCAGAGTGAAGGTGATGCCCTTATGCGGAGGCGTTGCAATCCATCGAGTCCCCAAAGTTATGGCGGCGAGCGACCTTTGTTTCTTTTTTTCGTCTGTTAGCCAGAAGGCGTTCAAAACTCTGGCAGGCCAAAATCCACTCGGCCAGAGAAAAACGAACGCGCACGAAAGGGCGCTGCGTGGTGGTCGGGGCAACACGAGAAAAATGCATGCCCTATGGCTAGCTCAGGCAGCCCGCGAGTAGCGAGAACAAGAAAATTGAAGAGGCTGAATTGGTCCTCGCGAATAAAAGTCAAAGTAGAAAACATAAATGAGGACGTAGTTATCTTTGCTGGCTTTACTGTCTTGGCATCGATGCTTTGGCGCAGGTGAAAGAAATTTTGATATCCTTTTCTGTGACATAATGGCGCAACTGAACCACCGCAATGCTTCGTCTCATAAGACCTCGCTGCGTGCTTTGCCAACTTGTATGATAGCTTGTTGATTTGGCTTGTCTCGTTGTATGGTCCGATCTATGACTTTAGAAAAGTCAATGCACCTTTGGTATCAAATGCTTATAAGAACATTAAACCCACAATGTTCCGAATTGAAAATCTAAAGTAAGACTTAGGAAATGTCAATGCGCCTTTCGCATCAAAAGTTTATGATAACTTTATGCCCATAATGGTGCGGCATTAAATGTCACGCACTCTGTAGATTCCGCGGCCTCCGCGAGATGCCACAACCACCCTGCTCGCCATCAAAACGCCCTTGAAACTTTGTGCTCAGATGGGGCTCCTTGCGTTATGCGACTCCAGGCGCATTGGAGGTGCCATGAAATTCAGCCCGCGTTATCAATGTTCGCGCTGGAATGCCTTTTCGAGCATAAAAAAAAAGACATTCTAGACAAAATCCAGAATTATTTCCGGCGCCGGGGTAGTTTTGGTCGGCGGTGCATGAAAACACGAAAGAATTTCGCGGGGGGCGGGGCTGAAGCCAGTAAGCCTCTATGTGGCCGTGTTAATGAAGCGGCGGGTTACTGCTTCAGGTAAAATGTATTTTGTATCTGTGCGATGGCCGTTGAGTCTTGTATGAATTTGTTGTCCAGTCTTACATATGCATTTCTCGCTGCCAGTGGCATATTCTAGACTGTACACTACGTTGCTGTGTGAAGTGTTCAGTCTTTTTTGGACTAGGCTGAAGCCTGAAATGCAATATGAAGAAAAATGCACAGATTACTCGTAGCTTGTACGCAGCAAAATTTAATCTCAATTTATCTGCTATATCTACTGAAGCAGAGTTTTAGTAGGAAGTAGCGCAAGCAGAACAAACTGAAAGAAAGTTGATCACACTGTTGTTTTTCTGAAAGACGTCAAAAACGAGAAGATTGCAAAGCTTTATCACAAGATCCCCAAATATTTAAAGAAAAAGAAATCAGTAGACGTATATTGATTAATGATGAGCTGTGGCAACGCTGGTTTAAGTCCGTAGGAAACCAGAGTTATTAACGCAATAGCGTTAAGGACCCGCTCGTTGCAGAAGATGTGTCGGCGCTCGCATCAGCGTAGTTGTCCGTGGGCAAATATTTTCGTGTGTATTTAGGCATATGTATACATTCCACGCCTCGCGTGGAATGCGGTAAATGGGGTATACATGCGGTATATGCGGGTTATATTGTCACACCATTCTATCACTAAAGTTAATCGCACCTTGTATAACATACTTGACAAAGTTATTAATCGGAATTTGGAGAATAACAGCCCACAGCCAAATGTCATCAAAGGAAAATCCGACAGCGCATGCCTTTTATGTTAAACCATTCTCAGACTTAAATATTAAAACTTCGAAACAATAACAGAAACATAAAAATGATGTAATGTTCTTTTTGGCACGGCTGTGCACTACTTCCGGAATAGGCCCATGCAAGGAGCCACGTTTATACCAGAAAGATTGCCTTCGTGCATAGCGTTTGCCGCCACCACTTCCCAGTGAACATTATGGTTACGTAAGCTGCAGCTGCCGGGAAGCGTGAAAAGCAGTCAGGCATGTTTGAATGCTATCGCGTTCCACTTTAAAGGGAAAGCGTAAGCGCCATCCAAGTTTTTTTTTTTAGTCGACACTTCTTCCGAGCCCTCGAGCGATTACAAAAAAAGCTGTTGAAACAACAGAAAGACAAGTTGTGAAGCTTAAACTAGCATATGTTGGCGATTGGCGCCTGCAGGGAGCGCTGCGTTCATTTCAAATTCTGTTGATGTCATTTGCGGCATCTGAATCCATGGATATTTAAAAGCTCCTTTAAGGCCCGGCTGCTTTCACAAGCGAAAGGACATTTCCCTCGAAAAATCAACGATCGATTCTAGGAGAGGGGTTGTCCAGCACGCGGAATTATTTCGACGGGTCGCAAAGAAGATTAACTGCGCTCGGTCATTGCACTCGTGCTAAGGTCAGTGGCCCGAAACGCGGCGTCGTTTCTGTCCTGAGTGGACACTGAGCTTTCCACTTGCTTCTGGTCAAGTAATCCCTCTAAATCGTATTTTTGCAAAAAGATGTAAAACTTCCTCGGAAAGGCTTTCTTTTTTTGAAATTTTCCTTGATATCTTCATTTCAGTCAAAATAAGGCAAATGGTACCTTTATCATTTCTTTACAAGCACCGCGCTAACTTTAAGAAGGCTGGCGATATGAACTGTGCATTGCCTGGAATACGCTTCTGTACAATACGTATATTAAGAAATGGGCTAGATCCCTACTGGTATGGCTTTTGGGTGTTCACAGAAAAAGAATGTATGAACCAGGAAAACGTAACATCCGACATCGCTTCCGGCGTCACTATTGATAAGTCATATGGCTGGTATTACCCGAAAATTAATTTGAAGTTGAATAGGAAGCCAGTAAACTATTGAACACCCCGTCAACAGAGCTTGTTATCGCTGTGCTGGTAGATGGAACGTTAAACAATCTTCGTAGAGGTGTAGCCGTGAACTGCACTAAGTGAAACTTTGACCGTATGAAGTTCACAAGGGGAGCTCGGACTTGCTGGCAGTACATCACGTCGGAGGAATAGCGCAAACTTAAGACAGAGGAGACAAGACAACAAAGCGCTTGTATTGTCTTGCCTCCTCCGTCCTTGTCTCATGCTGTCGCTATTGCTCCTTCGACCATGATAATGTCGGCGGGTTATTAAGCCAATGAAAGCTTAGAATTAATTAGCGTGGTTGAAATTGAAATGTAGAAAATAATGAAGAAAAATGGAAATGAAGGTGGCTGAGAACATAACCTGTCGCCGGTGGGGATCGAACCATCACGCGAAGTTGGTGATTTGATCTGGCGCTTGGGTGGAATATTCGACAGTGGCAAGTACTCGGAGCTATTTTTCTGCTTCCTTGCAGCCTTGCGTATCGAAAAACCCATGCGTGTAATAGAAGCTGAAAAACTTCATTTAGTCTTTAGTTAGCTATTTCCAGATGGCAAACACTTCAGTCCAGGGCCCCACTTGCTGCTGTGATCCGGCTGGCTCGATCGATCAATTTTCGCTGGTCGTCCGTGACTCGGCTAGGAAAAGCGGTTTCCCATTGGGCAAGGGAGGGGTTTCATGCGGGAGGGTAGGCGAGCTATCGAAGGTCTCACAATAGCGTCCGCGAATTTGGGTGTGAAGCAAACCCTTGTGCCATCGTCTATACCTCCTCTCCGCTTTCGACATTGTGAGCCGTACTGCGACCGGCCACGACTTGAGCGCGGCGTTCTGAACTTCTGACGTTCTGAACGAGGCGACGATTTGAAATGGCCTTCTGCACCGCACGGCCAGTTCTGCCAAGTGTCCGCTTTCAGCCGTAACGCCCGGCGGTCCAAGTAGACGAAGACGACGGGAATCAGTTGTGCACCAAAGCAGCTTTTGGGCGTAACAGCCAGGCAGGAGAAACGTAGCGATCGGGAAGCTAATACGCATTGTCCTATAGAAACTAAACCAAGAAAGCTTAAGAAACAGGAACGCATCAACAAAATTCTACTGCAATTCAAGTTTCTCAAATGAGTAGGCGTTTTCGAAACCCACGACAAGTCGAAGAGTGAGTTGTCAACACGCACCTAAAGTATTTTTCGGAGATTCATGCGATTTGCGAACACAAGAAAAGTAAAAAAAGATGCCTCTATTTGTTTTACCGATGTATGTTTTTGAAGATGCCGAGAACACAAGAATTGCAAATATCTCATATAAACAAGTGGCACATGAATGAGACATAGGTACCATGCTCGCGACTACTCTGACGCTCTGCAGATTCCTTGCAGGAAATGATTTCACTCCTAAAACTTGAAGTTTGCCGGTGCTACCGCAACGTTGGGGGTTGACGCTGGCTTGGCTGTGCTCGGTCGCCCGAGTCACCAATTTGTGCGAGGCGGCGCGAAGAGGTAGGCGCCATAGCCATGGTTTATTTAGGCCGGCCAGCCATGATGCAGCGGGATCTTGGGAGCGGCCCACATCGCGGCAATTCAGGTCGTGCGCGGTATAGCGTGTTGTTGCTGTTGTTTCCTCAAAACATTCCATTCTCGCGCTACCAGCACGCAAGCCCTCCTCTTCGTCGGCTTTGGAGGCGATAGTCGCGCCCCATGCATTAGAGCCATGCACGAAGCTAAACAAAATGCCAGAAATGGGATAAGATGGCCAAGGCGGCTTTTGTGGCGCAGGAGCGTTTCTTCAAAAGGCTTGAAAAATCTCGCAGTACCGATGAAATGCGTTGAAGAAAATTGCGTGGAGAAGCTAAGCGAAATAGTTAAAGGGGTAGCGAAAGCAAAGTAAGCACACAAGAGCAGCTCTTTCGAAAAAGAAAGTTATTTTCTTGACATATGCGACGTTATAGAAAAGCATGTTTCTTGCAATTTCTTCGTCGGCCATGAGTACCGAACGCATACACACACACAAATAAAACAACTGTCGGCCGCAGGGCAACAGGTGTTCAGCAGGGCCGATATGCTCGCTTCCTGCGTGACACGAAAAAAGAAAGTTAACAAAAGTGTTAAGTTGTGCACTTTGGGCGGAAGCGAGCTCTCAAAAAGCAATATCTTGAGTGGTAAACTCCAGGTAGTCGTAGAACTTTTTAAACTCTTTTGAGATGGCAAACGAAAAAAAAAAGCGGCCTCTCCAGAACCATTTCGTCAACGTGCCCATGGGTTGTGAGATTCGCTTCATTTAACATTGTTTTGTTTTAAGCCACGGGCGCTATGACTAAAGCTATTTCAAACTGTCTCTATTGCATTTCTGGAATCATACTCCCCAATTCGTCAAACATTTTTCGAGTGACCTCCCCCCCCCCCCCGCCTTCGCCTGTCTGTCACGCAACGGTTCGAAGACTGGGATAACTCACCTTCCATCTGTTATGACGTGTAGACATTGATTGTGTGTGATTAGACCGAAGAAAAGTAATTCTTTATAATTTTACGCCTTTCTCACCCCTAACGTTCCGCGATTGGTCAAGATATTATCGGACAGCGCCCACTTCATCTGTCGTTCACGCGACGTTATAAAACCGCGAAAACTCACCACGTCGAAGTGTCCTGTACGCAATAGAGATGCGTTAATATGCCGAACAAAACTGATTTTTTCTCGGAATAGCCTGAGTCGGTCCCTTTCCGAAAGGAATAGATGATGTCTACCCAGCGATTGCTTTGGTACTGGCTACTCTTAGGTGCCCAAAACAATGGATCTATTACCTAAAAAAAAATCTCATTTCATGGGGTAATATAACGTCGTCAAGCTCTTGCAGCGCATATACGACATGGCTCTGCCCACTATTGTTCGCTGATACATTTTAGGATACATTTTAGCGGAACTTTATACTTTCCGTTGCATGCCGCTACAGCAGCCATAGCACACGATTTCCAGAAAAGACAATGGGTGTAAAAGCAACGTGCGGTTCGCGCACTTGCAGGTTACAAGGAATACGACAAATTTATGCATTTCAACATAATTGAACGAAGTTGCGCGAGCTTATCGGATGAAGATATGCGCAGAGCGGTTGGTATGGCACCCGAAAAAGCTGAGAGTTTCGTACGATAGTTACTAGAGCGAACTGTGGCGCTTGTGTCTACGGGGGTTGCAGTCGGGTCGGTTCAGAAAGTATGGGAATTATGGGAAGTACGCGGATTTACCTGAACTTCGTACTTCTTGCTTCAACCGGCTTCGTGACTTTGTAAACTCGCCACTTTGAACAAAGTACTGGGTAAAAAATACTTAGGTAAACATTATTAAAACTGTCCGTCCTCGTACACCCACACAGAATAAAATAAATAAGACCAGACAGCAGTGGGAGACCGCGTTGCTCAGCTGTGCACCGGAAGACCAACTCAAGGCAATGCAGCAGGCTGAAGATGCCGCCAGGGCCCAAGGGCTCGAGGCCGTCATTTAGGTAGAGAGGCCTAGGTGTCAAATCTGCTGTGCACAAATAAAGTTTATTCCTCCTCCTCCTCCTCCGTCGGCAAGATTTGAACTCAGGGCCTCTATACTCGCGCATAGTTTTCTGTGGCTATGAAGGGAAAGCTACGGAGGCAGAGCGCGCACAAGTGAGAACGCCTCTGAAAAGAGATAGTGATATAAAGAAAGGAAGGACGCTTGATTTTGCAACCCGGACCTTTGAAAAGGTTTCCGTGTTTTAATCCACGTTAGTAGTTTAGGCCGGGGAATAGGAAACATAAACACCGTATAAGTAACAGTTAAATAAAACAGAACACACCACTGAGTGTAAAGGTTTACTTATTTTGCGGCTTTTTCCCTTTCGCGTCTGGGGAAACGCGAAACCGTCGAACGTGCAAGCAGCGTCGATTCAGCGTCTGTTCCAAGCAACCAAAAGCAATACTACATGGCAGGGTAACACATGTGCAGCAGCCACGCGCCCGTAGTTTCGATTCATAGCCACGGAAGGTTGTCCGCGAGTATAGTACAGAAGCGTTGATATTGAAACCGTAACGCCATGGACGCATGCATCGACAAGCGACCTAGAACGCCCTTATGAATTTCTCGCGGGCAAGTCAGCGTGTTGAGAGGCTTGGCTATAGTCATGTTCTATAATATCTTATCAGTGCGAATAGATGTCTCTAAGCAGACATGTGATATGCATCCAAAACTTTCCGGCATGATTTTTAAGGCAAAGCAGTGCGAATAATGCAGCGTCAGATGGATGTTGTTTGCGAGATAATTAAATAGTTCCGCAGGAATACTTGTTCACTCAAGGACTGCTATCTCATCAGAAGGGCTCCGCCTCAATGCTTCGAAGCGACGTCGCGAAACAAAGCAAGTGTGTGGTTCAACCATGATAACCGGCGAATTCATTAGTGAGAACACAGCATGAAGAGCTGGGTTACCGTCGTTTGCGAGGGAGCCTTTTGCATAGTGGATGGCTAGCGCTTTGTGCCGCGATCAAAGCACTTTGGTAGCGGGTTCATACAAGCTTGTTTTGCTGAGGCTGGATGTGATTGCTCCCGTGCCATTCATTAAACAACCTAGTTACCGGAAGCACTTCGATAAAGCAAGAAAAAAGAAAAGGCTACAGAAGACCGTAAACACTGCTGAAAACTAATAATAGCGAATTAGCGCACTTGCGACCTGCCGCCTCAGCGAAACTTGTATAAATCATTTCTTGCGAGCGTAGAAATCTCAGTCTAATACCAGCAAACGTGGTCGATATTTGCGCGTAATTACAATAATACGGAACGGAGTATAGTCTGCGACAGTTCCTTCCGCTGCTGCGATGGAGTGTTGAGGATTCTCCGGTTTAGCAGAGCTGTGGTGCGCGAATTCGTTGAAAAAGTGATGGCATTTGCATGCTGGCAGAAAGTTGGAATAACCAGCTAAGTTATGCGAATTTTCTTTTAGTGCTGAAGGCTCCTCAGCGGCGCGAGGCAGGCTAGACAGTGCGCATTAGTCTGGCAAGCATTTCAGACTGTCTATGAACAAATACGCCGAGGCGGCTAAGGAGCGCTTTCGTTTGCTGTAGCGGGTTTTCAAAGAGGAACTCGTGAAGATGACGGGTTTGTATTTCCCATAAAGGCAACGCTGTAGTAATAGGACGGAGTTGCCGAAGGAGGCAACAGGGTGATGCGTTCCCTTTTACTATTTTAGGCGTCAGAGACGGGCTCGCCAAGGTGAAAACACTGCAGCGTTGCATTGTCTAGA
Organism: Dermacentor andersoni; assembly: GCF_023375885.2. Classification (NCBI taxonomy): domain Eukaryota; kingdom Metazoa; phylum Arthropoda; class Arachnida; order Ixodida; family Ixodidae; genus Dermacentor; species Dermacentor andersoni. Next base: position 118,941,399 of record NC_092817.1, on the reverse strand, counting down.
TTCATGTGCTCGTGTCTGAGGATATCTTTATAAATGTTTGCAGTTCTTGGCGCTTACAGTAGCTTTGATGGAAATGTTTGATACAGTGCAACGACATCCCCGGATAATACGAGCAAAAACTTAACCTAACCCGCTGCACTCGGAAATACCGCGGGCACAACTTCTAGCATAACGCTGCTCACTCAGCTAGCATGAAGGGAAAGCTGTCTTTTATCAACCTGCATATAAAGATTTAGCTCGCTCAAAGTTCTGTAGGTGAACCCGCTTTCGTGAGATGGCCCGTATTTTACTGGCTGCCACTAAAGCGGCAGTGCTTGCCGTGTGTTTGCAATGACTCTCTCACATTCAGGCTGCGCTTTCAGAAGCGTAACGCCTATTTTCTACTGCAGGCCGCGTAAGGTAAGACAAGTTTACTATACTACTTTCCTGTAAACACGCCGGATCGTCATATGTGTTAGTTATGAGAAAAAAAGAAAAGAGAAACCCTCTTTACATGCGTGTGTTTACTGAAATTATTCGAACTGCCTCTGCGCTTGATTTTTCGCCGATATGGAGGGATCATAGGGTCACAGTAAACTTTCTGCAAATTTAACGTAAGTTTGGCATGGCGCACCATCATTAAGAAACTGAAGACGCGTTTCTTACGTACGACTGCGGCATAGATATTTTCCTTAGTGCATGACACGTCAAAGGACATTTTTTTTACTCGAACACTGATGTCGCCTGCATCAGAAATTGACTGTTTATTGCTTTCCTCTTTGAATAACGCAATTTTTTTCTTTTTGATTCCGTAAAGCGCACTTGAAACGCAGCGATTTGAAAAACACAAAATGTGTTTGTATTCTGGTGTTTTCTACAGTTGTTGTTTCGCGGCTTTCTTTCAGGGCTGGAAAAAGCTTTTATGTAGCACGTAGTTAGCAACTGAAGGCTGGATAGGGAATTCTTCAGTATGGTCTACAATTTTCACATTGAAACTCTTACTCTGAATAGAATATTTGGGAAGTTGAGCAAGTAATAGTGACTAATTATTCCGTTAGGTTTAATGCAAACAAATAGTCAAACTAGCTCCAAGCGACGGAAAACAATGGTTCTACGTGACACCTGCGCATTTTAAAATTTTGTCATAAATTACGCGGGATACATGGTATAAGGAAATCACGGCTGCGAAATTAAGATGTAAAAAACAAGAAGCAGCAAAAGGTGAAGAAAAAAACACGTAATGTAACTTGAAGACGGCCCATATATTGGTCAACGCACATAACCAAGATTACTAACGACGCTAATCGCACCTTAGCTTACCAAACTCTAACCAAATTAGAAAATGCTAGCTCTTTTTAGGATCCTGCTTAACATGTTCTAACCGGTCGCATTGAATCTATACAATACCGTGCCGTTAGGCACATACGTTCTGGTTACTCCAGCAGTATTCACGTAAAGAACCTAAAATAAAAAAGCACGTCTACCAAGTATTCAAGTACGTCGTAAAATCGCAATGCTATCAGTAATTATTTTTATTGTTTACCGAACTGTTCATCAATCCAGCTCACCGCATTTCTCAACGCAACAGCCACGATAAAGCGGTATGCCTTCCCCGTACCCGCACTGCCGCGTACCTTCGATTGTTTTCTGTCAAGAATGCCATGGACTGTAGCAGTCTTCCCTGAAACGCCCTCCTTCATGTCAACCCCACTCCCTTCAAAGCCGCTATCGGGTCACTTTTTGCCAACCTCAAAGAACTTGTATCTTCACGTATCCCTAAAACCATGTATACGAGGTTCTTCAGGTATTGTCAATAAATAAATAAATAAATAAATAAATAAATAAATAAATAAATAAATAAATAAATAAAAATAAATAAATAAATAAATAAATAAATGCTAGCGTCCACCTAACAAATCACGAAGGGGATTCACGGACCACTTCTGCTTATCAGGACATGACCATGGTCTGTGCACTTTGTTCACTGTGAGCGGGTGTCTGTCAGGGATGTTGAAATAATCATGCAGACAAACACGCTGTTACCGTCCGTACTGAGGATATCTTATGATCGCATGCTCAATTGAAGCGTCGGGTTTATAACAGACAACGCAATGTGGGGACATTATTCTCTTGACGCGAAACAAGAAGTGAGACGTGTAAGGTGCGTCTAAGCGTAGACGATGTAGAAGCGTATCGAAAACGCGGTCGTGGGTCAACGCTGTACAGGAGCGATGACTTTGCCTGTTCGTCAAAACACGTGCCCATGCGAAGGTCGTGCTGTAAGGATGAAAATAACATTCTTGCCGTTTGATAAAGAAAATGACATGGGTGTCACGGTACCTAACGCGAGTACTGCAGTAGCAATTCTGTCTGCCACCTCATTTCTTACGATGACAACGTGGATCGGCAGCCGCTGAAAACAGGCCTCGTGACCAAAGAGAGAAATGGTGGTGAAAGTTATATATTTTTGTTATCGATCACGGGGTCATCGAGATGAAACTAAATTGCCTTTATGGCTTCGAGGGTTCCGTTACAGTTGGTGTGTGCTATCCAGTGTCGACTGCGATCACTCTGGACAATCAATCATGAGGCCTGTAGCATTCCAAAAAGAGTCGTTGCTGGTGGTGGTGCGCTGTAGGTACAGGTAGGCTTAGCCTGGTGATCAAGACCAGTGATTGCTCTGCCAGAGCGTCTCTTTCATTGTTATTGGGGTATTCACCATCTGTCAAACAAATCAGCGTCTCTCAGAAATATAAGAAGGCGTGAAGCTTCCTTGCGGGCTATAGCAGATCCTTCGGGAAACACAAGGTATTGAAGACGCGCATGTGGGAGGCCTTTATTTTGTTATTTCTTATGCACAGAGTATCACTTTCACCGTGGCAGCTTGGGCATGACCACAGAAAGCGTTCGACGAGTTTTCTATCACTGTTCGAGGTACGCATCGGAGAATCGGTACGTTCAGTCTTGAACAAACATGATAGGGCATATGCACAGCCTGTCCTTATTCGATGCACTAGCGAGGCTTCCTGTCGACGAAACCGCCTGATATCACAGGGTGCACGTGACACAATTAGAAGCTGTAGAAAGTGAGCACGCGTGTCCGATTTCATGACTTGAATACTTCTTGGTGCTTTGACTTTAGGGGGATGTGAGAGGGCTGCGTATGCAAGAATGCGGGCTTCATCACTTCTAGCAAAGCCATTGTCAGAGGGTACCCACTAAATCGTAAGATTGAAGTATTTCTTGATGAGGTATTTCACGAATGACAGGGACTTCTCTGGCGTAACGGTAAACCTCGAGAGGGTTGTTGCAATGCCGACTTCGAGCCCATATAAGGAGTACGACATCTTGTGCAGGTAGACCGTGTAGCTTTCGTTTTGTTTCGTTTTTTTTTGTTTCACTCTCGACAACGCTCTGCTGCTGTATACGATGTGTTCTGGTATGATCGGTAACTTCTGCCTACTTGGTATGCAGGAATGTAGAAAGTTGAGATGGAGTTTACATTTGATGTAGACCCATCTGTGAGAACGAACGTGCTATTATCTTGAAACCTGTACATTTGGGAAAGCGAGAAGTGGTAGTGCATTGGTGATTTCATTTCGATACTTGGGATGTTCAGCGTTACAGAAGGTGTGATGAGCAGCCAAGGTGGATGCTTATTATTTGGGCGCATAAAATGACATTGCTGTGAACGTCCCTCTTCATAGGCTTGTAAAGTATCACCAAATCGCTCCCTTCATTGAAGAAGCTTGTTAGGACGCAGGTGAGCATCATGCCTTGTTGGTAAGCGAATGAAGTGTTGTAAGAGTAATTTCTGCAATAAAAAAACTGCTCAGGATTGAAAAAAACTGATGTAAGTGCTGAAAGCAGCAAAAGTTGGTGTTTATTAATTGATAAATACAATGCGAGAAGAAGACAAAGGACATGAACAAAGTGAACACACTAGGTGTTCGTTCTCAAGTGAGTTTTACTTGAAGGGACAAAAAAGAGCTAAAATAATATGCATGCCTTGATTGCACATTTGAAAGAACTGTCTGCGGGCATAAGCTACAGGTATTATTTAAACATTCCTGTAGTCTTTCCCTTCCCCTCTTTATCCGCACATGCGCACTTCAACATTAACAATTCAAGGATAAGAAAAATCAGTGTGAAGGTCACTGCACGGCGTCATTGCCACAAATTTCGGTTCGTGGTTGCTTTCGATGAATTCTATATTCTTGTCACTCAATGTGAGAAACGCCAGGCGTTCGGACTCTTTTTGTTGTGCTTACTAATGTGCAAATCACCTAAAATTACTTTTTACTGCGGAGCTGTATATGGCTAGCCAATTTGTTGGTCCGTCCGCCTGTCAGTCACCTGTACACCGAAAACTCCTCCGGGGAAAACCCATGCGCATGCTCGAAAAAAAGAAATTGAAAAATAGAGGCGTGCGATTACCCAACACAACCTAGATAGCACAAGGCCTGTTTACTCCGATGCATGACGTCACGCGACCTCGCCCGAAATTTCCATTGAAAAGGCTGGTGTTTCGAAAGCTGTGACGTCAAAATCACTCTTGCCTACTCGGGGGCATCCCCATTAGATGCTATGGCAGCCGGGCCAGGTAACATGGCGTCATGTATGGGAGTGAAAAGGCCTTGTGCTATGTATTTGTTGGATTAGCTGCGCCAGTATTGATGTCGTTGCTCTCCGTTGCAGCCGAGCCCACGCGCAGCAGTTTCTCTCCGGCTGCGAAATGGGTAGGCCACGCGTCATACGTACTCCTGAGCAGCAGGCAGCTTTCGATCAGCAACGCCGCGAGTAGAACCGGGAAGGAGCTCGTCTACACCATGCTGATGCTGCAGCCCGGGCACAAGAACAGGCTCGTACAGCTTAGCACAAGCATTAACTGTGTACCGAGGATCCGGCTGCCTACCAAGCCGTCGTTTAATAAACCATCGGGATTAACTCAGGGATAAACACCGGGATTGCACATTTCCATCTGTACGGAGTGATCGGGCGGTGATTTCTTGTCTTTGCCGTTATGCCTGTCAGTGACAGTGGTCTCTTGGAGCATAGAGACGCACCTGCATGAATTTCAGTGCTGCGATAAATGACGTGCATATATGGATCTTGCTCCCCTGTTTTCCTTTTATGCCCCCATAACCTGACATTTGCACACCGCCCAGTTTGCTCACTGCACTCGCTTCCGCACGATAAAGGCACAGGGTACACGACATTTACCACGCATAGAATAGGAGAATTTCTGCGCTTAATCCCGCAATCTGTATTAATTCCTCGCGGCCAACTTTCCACTGTGTTTTTTTACGCGTTCGGAAACGTTTCACATTTTTTTATTTTATTTTTTGGGGGAAGGGGGGGCGCTGAGAAACCTACTTTATGTTCATACCTCGATGCAACGTTCTTGAAATTATGTGCGAGCTTATGCACGTTGCTTCAAGCACTATGCTTCGAGAACGTTGAGAAATATATTGGTTCAGCATGCATAGAATAGAGTCAATTCTGTGGTGTCAAGATAATAATTACTGGGACAAAAGAGGCGTACGATTTCTTTTGCGTCTCGCTAATAAATAAACGGTGGCATGGATCCGCTCCCGTTAGCACTGTTGTTTGTTGCTCTTCTGAAAGGTGACTACCGAGTAGAGTGTATATATATTCACGTAAAACTACAGATAACGTCGAAAATCCTGACGCTGTTTACAATGGTTGTATCGTTTTTCAAAATTCCCTAGATTGATAAGCAATGGTTGCTATTCTCAGAATGATGGAACCACAGCATCGGGTAGGATGGTTTCTTATGCAAGCTTCCTTCACACGTTCGTGCCTTCATTTTTGTTATTCTTTGTGTTGTCAAAGTTATGCTACTGATAGAGATAGCCACTGCAGTCAGACGTGTGGGGTGCTGTGAATTTCATTGTAACTGAGCTCACGAGAAATAGGACGCCGGGATTGACCTAAATCTCTGGGTGGTGCATGTAGATGACCGCGTCAATGACAGTCGTGCGAGAAACTGTTGTCTCAATTGACGGCTGGAAAGGTACATCAGTGATGAGATTACGAGAAACAAAAAGAGCTGGGTAGACCGTAGAGTAGAAAACCGATGACTTACTGAACAAGAATAGATGCCAAGAGCAATGAAGGGCAGTCGGGGATGTCTGGCGGTGAAATGATGGTGGCGTGACGAAATGAGAAAATTTGCAGTCATGTGATGGTGTCAACTGGCACAAGGCAGGAGTAATTGGAATTGTGTGGGAGAGTCCTACATGCTGCTTTGTACATAAAATAGGGTAATGATGCTCTATCTTGTTTGGCCACGCGGGTGTAGTCCATTACCGGGTATTTTGGACCGGAAATGTTGGCACAGGCGCCTCCAACATGAGGCTTCTCTCCGTCACAATGTATTTTTTTACAGCTGCACGTAGCTGCACGTATTCGCCCTGGTATTATGAAACGACCAAACAGATATAATACGTTTCCGTCTCTTCGAAAGTCGAGCTGGAACTTCGATGCTGCTACTTTCCTTTTCAACCATGATGCAGAACGTGAGTTCCATGGTATATATGAGGGGTCATAAGGGAGGCCTGACAAAAAAGTGTCTCAGGATCCTAAGCTGGCACTACAGATTTTTTTCTCAGAGCATACAAATAAGAAATTATGCTAACAGGCCTTACTCGAAAATACTGTACTCAAAATACACAACCTCTGTTTTATTCAGTCAAACCGCGTTCCACTGGTCTCAATTGAAAAACAATGCTACCTTGTGTGAGCTCGAAATATGCGGTGGTTTAGGGAGCAAATGTCTGCCAAGGCAAATGGAAGCAAAAAAGAAAAGAAAAAGAAAATTACGCTGAAGCGTAATCGCACATGTGCAGAGGTTCTCTCTGCCACTAATACCTTATTCGTGCCCTTAAACTTCAGTATATGTGTACAACATTGTATGCCTTACAGTAAACAACGAGCTCAGAATACTCCAAGGGCGCTGCGTTTGCGCAGCATTTTGTCAAAACACACACGCAAGCAGAGAGAGAGAGAGAGAGAGATAGAGAGAGAGAGAGAGGAATAAAAGAAAAGTCAGGAAGGATAAGTTGATGGCGATTATCAAATTAAAAAAAAAAACTGGTATTCTACGATCAAAAACCACAATCATAAGGAGGCACGCTGTTGTGAGGAAGTCCGGAATTAGTTTGACCAGCTGGGTTTCATTAATGTACGCCTAAATTTAAGCACTTGATCGTTTTGCATTTCGCCTCCATGGAAACGCGGCCGCTGTAGCCGGGAACGAACCCGTGACCTAGTGCTCAGCAGCGAAACGCCATGGCCGCTGCTACCGCAGCTGGTAATAACTGGCTTGCTGCTCTGCGCTGGAGAGGGAAATGAGAGGATAGATAAAAAAAATATAAGTTATGGGGTTTGACGTGCCAAAACCACTTTCTGATTATGAGGCACGCTGTAGTGGGGGACTTCGGAAATTTAGACCACTTGGGGTCCTTTAACGTGTACCTAAATCTAAGTACACGGGTGTTTTCGCATTTCGCCCCCGTCGATATGCGGCCGCCGTGGCCGGGATTCAATCAATCATCAATCATTTTATTTCCTTGAAAAAGGAGGAGTACAGAACTAAAAGCTCAGACATCAGACAGCTTGACGAGGTCCCGACCCCTTGCAAGTTAGCATAACAGCAAGATGAGAGCCAGTCATGCACAAAAAAAATAAAAAAAAAACATCACAAATCAACGGGTAATACAGAGTGAACCAAGACGGCAAGAAATAATCAGCACACATAAACAACAGTGGGGAACAAAAATAGGAGAATAAGAAGGCGTGGTCTAGTCTTGCAAATAAATAAGCTGACAAAAACGTTTAATGCGAGAGTTTCGGTTTCTGGAGGGATCAAAATTTTGCCGGTCTTAGAAGTTTAACAGCGAAGGTAATGTATAAGATAAAGATTGCTCATCATAGGAGGTTCTCGGAGTGGATACGAACCAGATTTGTTTATGTCGGGTCTGACGAATATTTGCATTCTCTCGAACTTTTGCCGGATGAATTGTATCACCAATGCCAAATTTTACGAAACCTTTGTAGCATAACATCAACTTATAATTGTAAAAGCAAAACACAGGAAGAATTTTATATGTAGAAAAAAGTGATTCTGCGGAGTACGTATAATGAACATCAGCTATGTAACGCACAACTCTTTTTTGTAGCGAAAGTAGTTTCTGCAAGTTTGTCGCACCAGTTGTGCCCCACACCTTGATGCAGTACTGCATGACAGATACCACCAGAGCATTCTATAGCATTATTTTTACCTTGGTCGGGAGTAAGCGTCGCAGACGAGCAATGACACCAATGGCAGATGACAATTTTGATTAGAGATGATCAACATGCTCATTCCAGGTAAGGTGCTTTGTAAAACATACCCCAAGGATATTAACGGAATCCACTATCTCTAACTGCTCGCTCCTTAGACACAAATTCATATTAGTTGTCAACAACTTACCTCTAGGCGTGTAGATTAGTTTTGTTTTCTTAGGATTGATTTTTAAGCAGTTTATCTCGGACAAGCGTTCTAAGACAGACAGCGTCTTATTAGCCTTTATTTCTATATTTGTTTCCACGTTGCCTGTAATAAAAACGGTTGTGTCATCGGCATACGAAACGAATGTAGCGTTATCGCTCCCGCTCCGGATTCGCTCCCGCGACCTCGTGCTTCGCGGAGAGGATAGATGAAGTGAGCGTACATCATCAAGGTGATCACAACAACTGCGCAACAGAAAAGAACAGTCGGCTGATCCATCCTCCAAAGGCATTGGTCATAAAACGAACGTGAAATTTGCATACTAAGAAGCAGTGGTAGCGTTCAAAAGTACATGTTGCTGGGCCAGTCGGTTCATATTGCTGCGTAGATCATAAATGTGATCGCTTTGGCGCAACCAAGGAAGGACGGAAGGGAACAAGGGGGGCGCCAAATCCCCTTGTTCCCTTTCGTCCTTCCTTGTTTGTGCCAAAGCAATCATATTTGTGATCTACTCAGCAGTGGTAGCGTTGTTGCACATCCATAAATACAAGTTCCTAAATCTGAACAGTCCTTTAAGGGGACCCTGAACCGCTCCTCGGGCTTGGTGAAATAACATTGCCCGTGGGTAGCATACGCTGCTGGGAACATCGCAGCCAAGTTTTGTTTAAGGCTTGCGTTGGAGCTAGTTGGAATATAGTACTTATGTTTAAAAAGCAGCACTGCAAAGTTGAAGACAGAGTCGAGAACAGCACGTACGAAGCGCATCGATCGACTGTTTATTAAAAGAAATAGGGGGTGTATATTGTGGACAACAACGCCGTGCGTAAAGACTAATGCGCGAACGGAGCTTGACTCGTGCGGCCCATCTGTTCGTACCTTTCTTAGAAAACTGATTATGCCAAATTCTAAGTTGTGCGTACGCTTCTGAGCTCGGTGCTCAACCCGACCTTGGTCTTGGCTGCAGTACTATGTCTTCTTGCCAGGATTTTTTGAATACGTTCTAGTAAGTGTAATTTCCCCGTAACAATATTTTTGAGAGCCGGTTTTCTTGTGTGAATAAAGACGACGACGAAAATTATTTCCGTCGTGCCAGAAATTCTATCAGCTATGCACTGTAACAGATTCGACCTTGCCCTGTTTGCTAGCCACCCTCCACTCACGCCAGACGAAAATCACAGTTACATGAATAATGAAAATACCCGTGAAAACTTACGTGATGAAGAGTCAAAAGGTAAATTGCGGTTTTCCTGTGACTGAACAACGCATAAGGACCTCAAGAAAAAGGTACGACAGAGAAAGTCTAAAATATGGCCATTCTTTGTACACTGTGGGTGGGAACTGGTTTCATGTGAGAAATACGAGAAATAAACGTTTCAGAGGCTACGATTCCACGCCAATTCAACTTTAGACTTCGCAGTGTAATTGAAAATAACAAGATGTTCTGGGACGTCCGAGGATGTTGACTGCGGCTCATGTAACTGCGCGAAAAAAAAAATAAGGAAGGGACGACGATAGAGACAGAGTGATAAAAGCGCTGTTTTCAGGCGCTATTTTGATTTTGTCTCTATCGTCATCTTTTCCTTATTTTTTTGCGCTGTTACATAAGTAGCAATGAACTATCTAGCTCAACAAGCAACCATTATGTTAACTGCGGATGTTCTTTGGTGATTTGCAACAATGGAAATAGAAACGAGCAGGAGAAATAAAAATGATTACATGCTCGATGTATTAAAATGACTTTATTGACCCAATAAACATAGCTAAGCAATGTGCTTCTAATTAGGACAAAAATGCAAACAGTGTGCTTAAATTGCAAGGCACACGGGAGGTGTACACCACTGCGACCCTGTTTCTTTATCTGAAAAATATAATGCTGCATAAATAATGAAAAATGATTGTCAAGTTGTAAGTGAATAACTTACGCGGACCGCATAAATGAAATGCTCGTACCAGAAATACTGCCGATGCATACTGTTGACGTCGCTAATGGCGTTCTATCATGGCTGCATGAGTTATCGCCGACTTGGTTTGATAGGTGGCGCGACAGAGTAACGACAACGTTATGATGACGCTGCAATTACAAAGATGGAGATGCTTACAGCCGGCTCGAAAACGATGGTTATCGTTGGTTAACGATGGTTAACGAAGGGACTGGAAGGGCCTGCGATGGCCTTCCACACGCCATCGCAGCCATCACAAGCCTATCTGCCTTTACCGCAGCTATTGCAACTAATATTCCAAATTAAACATCTGTTTCTAATATTTATTTTATTAACCACCCCTTGTGTAATATCTCTCCAACGGGGCTTTTAAGGTAATAAAGTGAAGTTAAGAAGCGAAGATGGTTACATGACAAAGACGGCATGACGACAACGGTAGCACTACGACCTCAAAGTGACGACAGCGGAACGACGATGACATGGAAAAGGCTGCGCAGCTGCGCTTTATTCCCCGCTCTTTATTCCTTGGAGGCCAGATACTACTCCAACCATTCGCTTCAAAATGATGCAGGCTCTGGTCTAAGCGCAGCTATGGGGAGCCGCCAGGACGAAACGGCGCACCTCGGCAAGAGACTCTCGGTGGACTTCGGTGACGAACGCGCTTCCCAGCCAGGCCCAGGGGGCGGAGCAATAGCTTGATCGTAGGCTGCATATGGCACCTTCCGACGCCAGAGAGATCTCGTCCCACAGGCCGTGCGCCTAAAGAAGGTAAAGAAGTTCTGATGTATACCAATGCGTAGACATTGTTTGGCTCGGCTGTGACTTCGTCTTTACATAGTTTCACTTGCTTGATTTTTCTTTCTTATGCGCGTCTACCCATGTCCTTTGCGGTGGCAAAGACTGCTTAGTGGCTTTAGTAGACGTCAGATTTTCTCGCCGCATCCAGCACCTTCATTGAAATCGTGCCAATTGAGCTGGAACTCTGGGCACGAGCGCGCTTCGACGGAGCAGAGTGGTTGAAAGAGAACACCAACTCACACAGTAGCGCGTGAGGCGTTGTGTGACGGGAGAGTGCATCACAGCGATGCCATGGAACTCTAGCTGTGACTTTCGCAAGCATGTGTTATGCGCGCGTTCTTTGTCCACGCAAGCTCTCGCTTAGGTTCTGACTGCACAGCTCTACAGTAAAGCCCAATGAAAACGCCTCCAGCGTCTCAACGCTCTCGCTTGCCAGCGAGGTGTTCGTAACTGGTAGGACGCTCAGCAGCATTAACTTGGACATTGGACCACCCAGAAATTTGTAGTTGGCCCATACACGAATTTCCAGTTGGCCTACCCACAAATTTAAGTAGGTCCATTCCAAATTTCAAGTTGGCCGATTCCCACATTTTAGCTGTGTCAACCCAAATTTCAAATTGGCCACCCCGAAATTGAATTTGACTTACCCCTAGATATAAGTTTGCCCGCGACCTTCAATTTGGCCCACCCCTAAATTTAGGTTGGCCCACCCGCAAATTTCATTTAGCCCACTTCTTAACTTCCAGTTGGCCCACCTCCAGATTTAAGCTGACCTACTCCCAAATATAAGTTGGGCCACCCTTAAATTTCAACTTGGCTCGCCACCTAATTTAAGTTTGCCCACACTAAACTTTCAGTTGGCCCGTCACCAAATTTTAAGTTGGCCAGCCCCCAATTTAAGTTGGTCCACCCCACATTTAAAGTTGGCCCACCCATAAATATTAGCTTGACTCATTTGCAAATTAAAAGTTAGTCCACACCGAAATTTCATTTGGCCCACCTCTGCTATAAGCTTCCCCATGCACTTTCCAAGGAGCTCTATGTATCTATATGGATATTCTCTTTTTAACACGATAGCGTTAACAGCCCCGTGTCCCAGAAAATTCGGCGTCGGCGCCCCGCGTGGACCGTCTTCTCACGAAAAATCATTCCCAATGCCGTATACCCAACCACGCAAGCCCTCCGTGCAGCGCAGAGACGCTACTGAACTAATGGGATTTATCAAAGTAAAATGCACCAGAAAAATCGTTAAAGCACGACTTAAACACAACCTACAGACATGATAGCGTTGGATTGTAATTTGAATATACGAGAAAACGTAATTATGGTACGCGGAAGCTCAAACACTACTATTCAGAGAGCAGCGCGCCCGGTTCGTTGCAACACCTTCAGATGGCACTCGCCTGCGCGCATACCAAGTAAGGGGACGCTCATAACATACATACATACATACATACATACATACATACATACATACATACATACATACATACATACATACATACATACATACATACGTCCGTCCATCCGTCCGTCCGTCCGTCCGTCCGTCTATCCATCCCCGACCCGCGCAAGGGACCGCGTTTCTGCCAGAAAGCTCGTCTTTGTGCATAGCGTTAACCAACAGCGTTTCCTGGTAAACATTATGGTTACATAAGCTGCAGTTGCCGGGAAGCGTGAGAAGCAGTCGGGGATCTTTAAATGCTATCGCATTGATATTATGTTTCACTTTCATTTTATGTTTTTTTGCTTTAAAATGTTTATCGGTTAAAAGCTACTTACATTTACATTGTCATAAAGTTTTAATGTATTTGCAAATTACGCATTTTTATGTAGACAGAAGGCATTACACTTTTCGCGTGATAGGGCTGGGGGGCTTGCCAAAGAATGTTTACCCATTAAAAGCCAGTTGGCATTCGGTGACGAACTCGCTACGCAGCTCTGTTGCGTGAGGACACGCTTGTTGCCTTAGAGGAAAGAGCCAAATAATTTGTTGAAAAAAAAAAATGCACAGAAGAACAGAATATTTATCATTGCCTCTGTCAGAGATGAATAGCTGCCGCATGTGCAGGAATCGGAGAATGAGGGCACACCTCTGAAAAGCTTTCGTCTCTTATTTTGACTCATGGATCTCTGCGGTATCGGAAATATTAGGGGGTAACAAATTATGGTGGTGACAGAATGAAATAAAATAAAAAATAAAAAGGAACTTTGATGTTTTCTTAGAGTCATTTCGGTCCCAGCGTTTGTTTATTCGGTCATCTCCTTCGCAAGAAACTGACTTGTGCAAGCCGCTTTTGTGCTGACGTTGATGGAATATAAAGATGGTTTCCCGGTTCCATGTAATGGAGGAGACCCTGGAATGAAGAAGTAAGGATTTCGTATTTTTTTGTGGCACGCGTTTCCTATCACAGAGTGCAACGACGCATCGCAGGATGATAAGACGGCGTCGTCAAAGTCGTCGACTAAATGAAATGGGAATTCAAGAGGGGAGATGACGGAGGGGGGGGGGGGCGGAGCTCTCCTGCAACTAGTGGAGCATACGAATGTTCCTATGGAAAGCGAAGAAATGTTTTTCCTAATGGTTCCGGCTAGAAGACCGGAGACATTCTTTGTAGATGTGCTGCTATATATCCTAAGTATCTGTACTGTTGCTTTTTAATAAGTTCAGCGATCCGCGCCATTCCCTTTTGAACTATGATAAATAAAAGCCCCTCCCCAGTGCACGTGGTGTGACACGAGAAAGGTATTTAGAGAAATGAACTACTTTTTCTTGAGACATGTCTCGAAATACATAATGTTTGTGTCTGAAGCACTGCTTCTTCGAAGCTGAATTAATCTTTTTTTTTCTTCTCGGCACTTCCTGCTGCTTCCTACTCAGTAGAACGAGAATATTCAATGTCTGTTTTTGAGTACATCTGAAAGCGAGAAGCTTTCAAGAGAAGGAACTTTGTTTTCCTAAGCCAAGAATGACGAAGACGAATGAAACCTTGTCGCAGCGCTAAGCATGAAGTCTAGGTGAATGATTACGAAAAAATAAAGAATAATGACGGCTCATCAACAGCGCCAACTGTTACAGGTATTGAAGAGTTCAGTTATTATTTCCTTGTAGAATTGTTTGTGTTAACATTTGAAATAAGTTGAATTAGTCATGTGATGGCTTATTCGAATATGCACGCTCTTTCGACAGTGAAGCAATATATGTCGCACCCAACTAAACAGGAACTTCTAGCTCGCCTTCAACTCGTATTTCTTTATTCAAAGAGATGTAAAACTCAGAAGTACAATCACGATACAATCCCTGGACCGATTTGAATGAAACTGGTGGAATTTGAGAGAGGATGTTTAAATATAGCAAATGGAAAAAAAGCTGAAGTTTGGTTCATCACATTGTATTACAATTGCCGAATTGCTGAAAAATTGAAGAAGAATTGAAGCCCGAAGCTTGCGAAATTGAAACATTGCACCAAAATCAGATATTGCATATTAGTAAATTGCATAAGTTAGAGCATACGAATAAAAGAAATATGAAATCCGTGCTTACGGCTTATTTGGAAGTGTTATTACGCTTACGAGGGTGTCGTAATAGATACGAGGGTGTCGTAATACACACGTTAGTAGTTTATTTGGCAGCCGGGTATGATATACCGGTTTGACCTGCTTTATATGCCTTAATAGGTTCACTTAAGATAATGATGGCACCTTTATTTAACACGAAGCTGTAAATAAGGTATTTGAGTTTTTCATTCAACTTTGGAATTTTATAAGAATTATTTATAAAAACAATTGAAGACCCAAATAGAAATGGTTGCGGGCTCTCCCGTAATCGAGAGTAGATGCAAGTATGAACTGGCAACCAGCAAAGCAGATTGGTTAGAGATTATGCTAGCCACAATCTTAAAATTGATGTAGTGCCTGTTCGCAACGGCACACCCAAGGAGGTTAAAGGAAAACTGCTGGAGTAGAAGCTCCCATAGCTTCGTAACAGGAAAGGTGAAGCCGATGCTTGCCCCTCCTTCACCTGAAATAGAGCCTTATTGGGTGATGTTTGCTTACAGATTAAGTGATTTGGCTGTTATTGTTATGCTAGGCTAATTAGAAAACAAAAGCTGGTTGTTCCGAACGAAAATAGTAATTTCTTCTGAATGTTGATGACGTTCTCCCCAATACAATATGCCAGAATATTCAGATTTCATTCTAAAACCAGTAATACAGAGGTACACGTAGATAAGTATGTCTGGTAAAACAGGCAGTGATAAATCGAGGAAGTGTGCGAAGAGCGTTTCATCATTTTTATTTGTAGTTCTATCGTGCCCCTCCTGTGCGGCTTCACCTTCGGGACATAGTTTCCACTCCAGCAGTTTTTCAACGTCCTTGGGCACACCACACCATATCGCACCGCGCCATACCGTGCAATGGTGCATATCGACGCTGCCCAGCTAGAAGAAGGAAACCGACTGAAGGCGGCACGAGAGGTAGCAAGAGACGCCAGGGAGACTGAGCGCGCTGCCCAGCTAGTAGAAGAAAAGCACCTGAAGCAGGCGCGACCAAACGTCTCAGCAAATCTCGATTCTTGTTCAATGATTTCGACGCAAGAGGTCACGTGTTGGGCCGCCATTGACCAGAGGGCTGGCTTGACGGAGCGTTCGCTTGCCAAGGCTGACTGTGTGACGTAAGCACTCTCCTTTTTCCTTCCTCCATGAAGGCAAAGCAGCGCTTCAAGACGCATCCAGTGCCACGCTCTAGTGCGCTGTAGCCACGTCACACAGCAGCTCGGCGAGTGCAGTAGATCCGCAGCAAAATCCGTTTCACAAAACTGAAGTATATGGTGCGCTGTATCTGCCTTTTGAACGTTGCTATTGGAAATGACACATAAAAGTTAAGCATACAAAAAGTTACAGCTTGAATGATATTGTTAACAAACATTAGGAATAACTCGGAAACAGTATTGTTTTCTAACTTTTTTTTGGAGTAACTAGCTTATGTAATGCGGTCTTGTACAGAGGGGGAGGGGGGAAGGGGTATTTAGTTTTCTTCTCGCAACTTGCCCGGATGTTCTCGTTTGAGTGCCCGGATAACGGCTCTGGCTTTTGGCTCAAGGTCACTTGAAGGTCGCCGACAACAGGAGCTAAAAGCATTTCGTGCCTAAAAAACCTGCTTGTTACAGTGACTGGATTTCAAGCTTTTTTTTATGCAAAAGGCGTCACGCGGCGCACGTCGTGCTAAATGATTTTTCTGTCTCCATGTATCTAGATTAGTTCTTTCCAGCTCATCATTTTGTTTCTGCTTGCACTGCTCACGAGAACACGAGTAATTTACTTTGTATTTGTAGCTGCATCCAAACCTGAAGGGCTTTTGAGGCCCTGGAGGTTAAGTTTCCTTTTGGCTATTCACTTATCTCTTTTTGAGGAGGTCTGCTTTCGTCTATGATGTTTATCGAATCACGTAGCAAGTACGTTACTTGACCGGATCGCTTTCCTTCTAGAAAGCTATATGCTTTCCATTTACAAAAAGAGAACAAAGTAGTCGGATTAAAAGACAATTTCTGTAATAGCCTTCTTGAGGTATATAAGATTCTAAAGCTTATTTGCGTGTGACAGAAAAAACAATTCGGGAAATCATAGTCTACTATTTCATGGATAGTATCTGAAAGGCTGGAGAGCGGTCTTTGTCAGACGTTGCTACTCTCCGAAACTGCCGATTGAAGCCGTTCATTAATGCAGCACCGTCTTTCTGGTTTTATCATACGAGCAGCGGAAGGTCGGAACAGCGGTGTCTGCAGCAATGGATGATGAAGCATATATGAGGCGGCTCGCCTGGGTAAGCCAACCTCATCTGATGCCGACCCCTCTTCCTTTCTTCTTTCTCATGGAGACCCGTCGCAAATTTAGGGAATTGAGCCTCATACGTGGTTTGCAGGAATCGCAATAAGCAGTTAACATATAGTACGTACGCCACTCACACATATACATTTGGCAGTCGTTACTGTTTCTCAAAGCAATTTATTGGACGATCGTGAAGAGAGATTTCCGAAATTTAGTGTAAATCAGATGAATGAAAACAGTTAGGCATCTTTCTGGATAGTACACTTTTTTGTTGACGAGTTCACAGTACGGCATTTATGAGAAGTACTCTCGAAATAGTTCATTAGAGCGGCCCTCGTGCGATTTGTGTTTGACGTATTACTCTGCTAAACAGCCTTGAGAGCGTAGTTATGTGATGGATGGGTTGGACAGCTCTTCTAATGGCGTCCGGTTAGCAAGCTCTCGGGCTAACGCATTAGCGCGTTCACTACCATGGAGAGAGGCGTGCTCAGGTGTCCAGATGATACGCACCCTGTCTAACGCTGTATGGTGTAATGATGTAAGGATGCGGTGTGTGTAGGGTGTCATCCTCCCTTGTGCCAAAGTCCTGCAAGCGGTCTGTGAGTCAGTGACCACTGTGATGGGTCCATCCGGTGCCGGCATGGTTGAAGCGTGTACGATGGATAGGGTGATAGCAGCCTCTTCCGCCGTGCTACTGCCCACAGTGTTGAGCGTGGCTGAAGCCCTCAGAATGTCTGCACTATCTAGTACGACTAGACATAGGGCACGTTTCTGTGGGTAGCGGACCACGTCGGTATATAGGACCGGTGCGTTCGATGTGTCATACCACAGAGGCGAGCCAGGGCTTGTGCTCTTGCCTTTCTTCGGTATTTATGACGGTCAGGGTGCATATTCCGGGGAATTGGGGGCACGTAAGTTTTGCTGCGAGTGCTAAGCGCAAGAAGTGTGCGGTTTTCCTGTTGTGGTTTTCTTGGTGTTTGGTATCCTAGCCGGGATAGAATGTGGCACCCTTGCATTGTTCGTTGCAGACGTTGCAATGGGCTGTTAAGATGACCTTCGACTAGTTCGCGGATGGTGTTATGCACCCCGAGTCGAAGTAGGAGCTGCGTAGACGCATCCTAGCGCTGCCTTTAGTGCTGTGCGGAGGAGGGTGTCCATCTGGTGCATCTCGGTGTAAGTCAGATTATGATAGGGGAGGTGGTAGGTTAATCGGCTAATTATGAGGGCTTGCACAATTCGGAGTACATCTTTTTCTTGGATTCCTTGTCGGTGGTTTGTAATGCGCTTTATCGCGTGCGTTAAGGTAACTTCTTGTCGGAGCATGTGTAGGGTGTGTGTGGCATTCCCGTTGTGTTGTATGCGAATGCCTAGTACACGTAGTCTGTCTACCCTTGGAATAACATTGCCATTGAGATGCAATGTGAGAATCACCAGCTGCGTTCACACTGATAGTAATTTGCTCTTGCGTAATGCTTCATCCAGACGACGATTACAGTTTCCTCACGGAAGGGAAGTACAGCTGAACTTCGTCGCCACCTATGCTATAGTTGTAACAGACCCACTACCAGCCTATTTACTGAAACGCGGAATAGTCGAGCAGTACTTCGTTAGGAAGCCTGGAGAATGTATGGAAATGTTTGAGGAAGATGCAGATCGGTTTGTTGTTTACTCAGCACTAAGTTTGTACAACGCCAGCGCAGAAGCTCTTCATACCAGCAGGCTATGCGGGAAATGTCCATCGACCAATGCCCCGAATCTGCGTGAGCAAGTTCGCTATTACTGATCAATGGTTGTCGCCCCTATCTGCATATGCGAGAATACCAGCATATTGGAACGTGCTTGCAGAAAAATAATAAGCCACAGGCGCCCTTCTGAACCGCAACCATTTAATAAACGCTGGAATCTAGTTTAAAGATAGAAAGAAGAAAAAAAATGACTTGAGCCACATCAGTAAAACACCCTGCTAAAATACTTAAAAAAGTCACTCTTACCGTGAAAGGCGGCTTGGTGAGCAAGAAAACGCCCAAAAAACGTGAGGTGGTTGGAGACGCCGCCTGGAAGCTCCCAAACCAGATCACCGTGATCAACGGCGGATTTCAGCGGCGGAGGCTGGGGCCTAGTTATTCTTGGTATAAGTGTACAAGGACTATAGCATAAGCCGAGAGTGCCAAAGGAGGATTTAGCCAGTTGGCCTTTACCTTTTACTGAACCAAAACGAGCCAAATACGCAAAAAAAGAAAGTTGTAATCCGTGACATTACACTGCCATAGTGGCGCCGCTGTTTTGGAGCAAAATTGAAGATATCGAACTTCCCGTCTTCATTTTTCTCTTCTAATAACCCACCTAGTAATGCGAAAATAATAAAAATGCAGTTTTTGAAGACTAAATTATCAGTTTAAGCAGATTTTTTTATAAGTACTTCTTTCAGACTTCGGAGAAATTATATGCCATGAAACGGGAAGTGCCTAACGAGAAATGTTGCTTTGTTATGCGTACGTAACTCGGCTTCAAAGTATAGGCGGACTGAATGTGTGGCGGTGAGGTAATAATGTGCAGCAGCAACCTCGCGTTTCTGTGATCACGCAGTGTGCCTATGCGAAAGTGATCCAGTGCTGTGGGTGCTCTTGTGTTTGGTTTTACTCTGGCGGTTTGACTGAGTAGCGGCAGGCTTAGTGGGTGTAGGCCGAGTTATGGTTGTTAGTGATGCGATGAAGGTTACCCTGTCATTGTTTGCGATGCACATGTTGGGTGGCGTTGTCTATTCGGTGCAGACCACCGAACCGATTATTTAAAATCTTGCGTCCAGGACCACGAAACAAAAGTGCTCGAAATGAAAGATAAACTACGTTATTTAAGGAAAGGGGCGGTGAGTGTAATAATGTCAGGTGGAGTGACGTATGAAGAACACAGTAGCAATACTGTGAAAGACGAAACTAACTTTTATTGGGCGAACCTGGGCCCACAAAAACAGGCGACATTTAAACAACGGCGACAACGGCCAACACAGTCGGCGATCGTCAAAATCTGATCAGCGGGTCAAACGCGTCGGCTTTTATAGATCAGTCGTCGAATGTTCCAGAGTAACCACTGGGACCTGCGTGCCTTCCACAAAGTTCTACACCATTCGCGTCGCGCATACATATAATCAGATTACACAAGGTTCGGCGACAACAGACAGCGGATAGAAGCATCGATAATATTCTAGAAACTTCCGATGCATATAGAGGCGTCCTGCGCGGAGCGATAACATTTCTTAGACGTTAAAAGCGCTCACACGTAAAAGATAAACAAGTTCACGTGTCTATAATAATAAAACAACAACACAAAGCAAGCAAATATGGCGCTTGGTTGTGTAAGAGTGGCTGTTTGGAAGAATTTCGTATACACAAAATTTATAGGTAGGAATTCAATCTTTCTTTAGCCATTAAAAGCTGCTTTTCAGTGGCTGTGACAAATGCTTTTGTATACTTAGTAGCAAATTTTGCAAAATGTGTTTTTTCTCAAATGGCTCATATGATAAAACCTCTCACCTTTCTGGTTCCGTACAACACTCTAGTGACGTCAGGATCGCGATGCCTCTCTTTGTTTTCCTCTGGCGATAGCAGTGCGTCTTCCGGTTCCCTACCATTTAGTTTGCGCCTGACGTTGGCACGCTAGATTTGGAAATGACAGATTTGACAGACATTTATTAAGTAGCAGTAGTACTTTTTTTATTTTTCCCACTCATTAAGAACAATCAGCCCCAAAATGAAAAGCTGCTACTCATGAGCTTGAGCGTGCCTAAGGCCTCACAGACAACAAAGGCAAGTTGAGCAAACTATCCTATCGGGGCACTCAAATATAAAGTACCTAACAACTACACATGACCCTCGCGCCATAAAATCAATCAATCAATCAATCAATCAATCAATCAATCAATCAATCAATCAATCAATCAATCAATCAATCAATCAATCAATCAATCAATCAATCAATCAATCAATCAATCAATCAATCAATCAGCTAGCCAAAATATAGATTAAGAACCCCGAAGCAGCAAAATTACACTTAAACTATTGCTTCTATAGACACAACAAAACGCAAGAGTGTCCGTTGGCACGCAATGAGTAGAATAGACAGAAAAAAAAAAAGCGCAGATAAAGGCCACGCCCGCATTTGCTAAGAAATCAAACAATGATACTTGTTACCCGGAAACACAAAATACAGTTAAAATTTCTGTAGGCGTAGGCTTTATGAATTGATACTATTCAACCCAAACCTGTTGGGTATGGCTGGAAGTATAGAAAAGAACTGCAAGGCATGCTTACCATAGCTGGTTCTCGTAACAGGAAGTGCCCATTTCTTGGTGGATGTGGTCGGAAAGTCGTTTTCCTTAATTGCCCAATGAGCGAGTGTTTACAAAAAGTTAGAAGGGTGTCAGATTTGTATAGTTGCTAGGCTCTTAACTCTCGTGTCCCTTCATAATTATGAGAGAAAGCGTCTTCAGCACTTCAATAACAAGAATAGCACATAGAAAATGTCACGCGGAACTTGCTTAATACGATGCTTTCTTGGGGTACACACAAGAAATGTGTCCGAACGGCTTAAAAAAAAAGGACTTTAGATGTTTTACTTTATTGTCTATAGAACATCTTAAGACACCTTGTAGATTCATCGCCACCAACGTTTCTGGCACCTA
Source organism: Dermacentor andersoni (assembly GCF_023375885.2). Lineage (NCBI taxonomy): Eukaryota > Metazoa > Arthropoda > Arachnida > Ixodida > Ixodidae > Dermacentor > Dermacentor andersoni. The sequence goes on along the minus strand of NC_092817.1, from coordinate 118,919,664 downwards.
TTGTCTGTAATACCCGCCAAGCGTGAACTTGGATGGGTGCATTTGTCGCAAGGCCAAAGAAAGCAGGCTATGTAACGACTGTTTGTCTACTGGCAAGCACGACATGTTGCGTCATAGGAAGAGGACGTGTACATACTTCGGCAAAGCAGTCTATTTGAAGTCGATAGACAATTTGGATACTTTTTAAGTTAACCTAAATGCAGGTACATTAAATGCATCTTTTATGCTGATTCGGGTCGGAAAACAGTTCTCTCGCAGTTGCAGCTATGCGGCGAAGCCATTAGCAGATAAAGAGAAGATACCAAGTGGAAAAACAGTAACTGCGCAACATTTTTGAACCAAATACCTCCGTAATGCACAGCGTTAACGACTCAGATGGGCCCGACAGGACAGAAAAAGAAGACAAGAAAAAAGAAAAAAAAATTCCCCTTGGCAAAGTAGTCTCCCTCGCTGTATTCATGCACCACGGGTCGCAACGTATTTGTCTTGCTGTCCCGCCATCCCATCACCCCGGATCTCGCCAGAACAAAACAATAAAGAACACGAAATAATCAGCGCACCCTCGCACATCCCTGGCGACATGCCACAAGAGCGCACTGACCGTAAGTAAGATACAATAGGAGGATAAGCACAGCGGCGAAAACAATTTTAGTCTATAGAAACGGGACACGAAAGGAGCAGAAGAAAGAACACTGTTCGCGATGACCTTCCTAACAATCAGAAAAGCACCGCGCGACCTTGCTGAGCGGTTTAGTAGGTCACGTGAGGGGAAGAAGGGCTTCCATTCAGCGTTAGAATATTACGCACGCACTCGCATCAGCAACTTCCTATGTCGCCATGTTAGCTATTAGTTGCAGGTGGTGGTTTTGCAAATGGGATGAGGAACGAGCTAGGTGTTCAGCCTGAAAGCACAGGAACAACAACGAGGCTTACGCGGACATGTTGTACAATATAGAGTCAAGAGAGAGATAGGTACGTTGTTGAAGAAAGAGAGAGAGAGAGAAATAGAGATCGAGAAATACGTAGAAAGAGAAAGAGAGAGAGAGGAAAAAAGCCCATTCTGATGTAATTAACGAAGTCGTTAGCGGCTTGAGTGCATCTTCGAACTGTTTATCGCACGAGCTCGGCCCACAATAAATGCCAGCCTCCGTTTTCGCACTGCTTCTCATCTTCATAGCTCAAGCGACTCGTTATCTGTCTTCTTCTTTGCTTTTCTTCCGGCAGCGTCAAGAAAGAAAAAAAAAATGTCATGAAGGAAACCTCGATAAGCGTCTTCGGAACTTCTGCCTCGGACATCAGAGTGCGTATACAACCACTAAAATAATGATCACCTCTAACCAACCTTCGACCCCCCTCCCACCACCACTGGTCGCCTTGATTCTTTCTTTTTCTTTGAATTTTTATCCACCTAAAGGACCACCACTTAGGGCCGCATAACATACGCGTAGCGCTGCTTATAGAGTGCTGGTGCTTGCCGATGCCGTTCCTGAGAGATGAAAATAAAACGAAGAAGCCAAATAAAACAAACGAGGAGGGTCGTTTTCGGTCGGCGGCAGCGTTAACTCATGCCCAGCGGAAGTGCTGTGTTGGAGCAGAGTGGCGTTGCCGAGGTACTAATTACTCGCATCACGGCTCTCAGCGCCTGCGCATCGTAGAGTACACGCATCTTTCGAAATTGCTCGGCAACAGCATACACGTCGATGTTTTCACACATATTATTTTGTTGTACTTGCATTCTTTGTGACGTGATGTGGAACGAAGGAACGCGATAGCTTAAGTGGGACGTATGGCGTTAATTACTACTACTACTACTACTACTACTACTACTAATAATAATAATAATAATAATAATAATAATAATAGGTTGCAGTTTCGCCCGAATAGCGTTGCAATGATAGCCATAGCAAAGTATTAAACTACACACAGTAAGGTTTGTAGTTTTATTGGCCGTGTAAGGTGAAGTAAACATTCACTTACGAATTAAATTAACAAGCCTAGCGTCACGCGCGCACAGGCAAACGTCAGCAGATGTCACTCGACGACGGCGAACACACGCCTGAACGTTGGCGCGACGAAGAGCGGCAGCAGCCGTGAGCGAACGCTCCGCGCTGTCTCGAATTTCGACGCATCTCTAAACTTGACACTCCGCAACATCCAACACTAAGCGCGCGGGAAGACGGCATGCGAAGTCACCAGCCACCTCGACTCGCCTAGTATTTGCATGCAGCGCAGATTGGCTCCAGACAGTGCGCGACATGCGCAACGGCTGCCGCGCGAAATGAGGAGATGCGCGCTCACCTCAGCTCACCCCACCGCGTGGGCGCGAGGGAAAATCAGGCCGCCATTCTTCTCAGCTCACTTTCACACGCTTTCCCTGGAAGCCGCAGCACACGGCATGCTGGGCGCGACAGGATCTTATCACTCTTGCACGTTATACAGAAGGTCACGGCGACGGCGAAAATTCCTTGGAGTGCCCATATAGTTGCTATCCCTATAATAGTAATTACAGTAATAATAGTACCTCACACACGCACGCTCGCGTATACACACGCACACGCGCACACTCACGCCGAATGTGCGCAAAAAGTGTTCACACGACACATGCACAATAGTTCGATAAAGTTATCTGTGATGTGCCTAGAATACTCGAACGGGAGCTGAAATCTTCAAAAAGCGGTTCGGCCGCTCAACGCATGCAGGATAAATAGAAAGAAAAATAAGAGAACGGCGTAGAGCCCGGCATTAGGGAAAAAAACGAAGGGCCTGCCTGAGAGAGAGAAAAGGGGAGAGAGAGAGGGAGAGAGAGTGAAAATGCGTGTTCGGGACGCCGAGGTCAGGCAGGCGTTCCGAAAGGAGGTGGAAGGCTAGTGACGTCGAAAATAAAGATTCACTGTGTATATGACCCCCGCTACCAGAGCAAAGTGAGGACGTGAGCGACGGGACAAATAATGGCGCGCCCAAGAGAAGGCTTGGAAAGCAGGCTCGTCCAGCGAACCGGAGAGTCTACCATCTCCGAGGATGGAGACATGGGGGCGTACGCCAAGGAACTGGGAGGACAAGGAAAGATAACTGGGGCGCGGGCAGTCAACAGTCCTTGCAGCGAACCGCGGACGGACGCTTGCCGAGCGGTCAGCGAGAATCAAGCTGCGAGAAGTTCTAGCCAGCGGCTCCGTAGGCTTCTGGGTCCGCGGTGGGAAACTGAATTAGGCCTCTGCTATAAGTATCTGACAACTCTGCCGCTGTACCGTACATGACAGCAGCCCACAGTCGCCAATATACGCGTGAAAAAAAAAAAAAAAAAGGCTGCGACGGCCTTGTTTTCTCGACCCACTGAGCCCTCCCTTTCCCTTTCGCTGTCTCTCTGGGCGATCGATGGCGCGTCGCTCGCTTCAGCTGTTGACCGAGCCGACTCAGTGGCCGCCCCCAGAGCCCCGCAAATTAGTACCTCGCACATTCTGTTGGACATTTGCCCCCCCCCCCCCCTTCCCCTTAAAGCTTCGTTGAAGTATTTGTGGTAGCCAAGCTGGAACTGCGAGTTGTGGAGAAGGTCATGGAGTGGGCCACTAAGGAAGAAGTTGTGGCGTTTGAAACAACGTCTCGAACATTGTTTGTAGCTTGGATGGTAGAAACATTGTTATACGACCAACTGGACTGAGATTTAAACATACGCTGCGTGTCTAAAGATCCTTTCCCTCTTTTTTCTTTCCGTGGGATGATTCTATATTATATTAGCTTACTTGATAAATTTTCTATCCACCCGCTGCAACGGAACAAGAGAGCGTGAAGGCTAGATGACGTTCATGAGGTGACGTTCATGATGAACTCATCACAGTTTGCGTAAATTGCGTCTAATGGTATGTTAGTTTTTGTTTAGAACAGCTACCACTTGTACGGCTAATATACTCAATTATACACGGTGTAAAATTTCACTAGTGCACTCGGTGACCAGAACAAATACTATGGCCTATGTGCTTGTCGATATCTGTGTGTTATCGGTTGCTCGTGATGTGTTTCGTGATAGTATTGCTATTATAATTTGCGCAAGTATCCACGCCCGCTGGAAAAGAGTAGGAGAAGGGTGATAAGAAACGTCCCGCTAACCAGTTTACGTGCGTCCTGCCACTATGTAGTAGTTGTACTTCTTGTGATTGGGCATATTTTAATTATTATAAGTGAACCTCGACAATGCATCCGCAGCAGCCTATACGCTTGCTAGCTTTGGTTTAGAAATGATACATCCAAAAAGTTATAATTTCTTTCTTTGACCTCGCGTTCTTAGCCAACCCTATTCAAGTTGACAGTAGCGATACACACATGAGACATTAAAACATCTTTATGATGAACAGGACAAGCGGCCGAGTGTATTAGGCAGTGATCACAGGTTTGGCCAAGTGGTGCGGCCAACGCTACTAGTGGCATTCGTGGCACAGCTTTATCTCCCTTGAGTAAGTGGTCAAGATCAGGAAGCGATAATTTATACCCCATCTCGTGTGCTATCCGATCGCATGCTGGGTTGACGTTGCTTAACGCTATGCAACAATTTGCTTAATTTTTCATGTTTTAATATTTTGGATTAGGGTACTGAATCCATAACAATGACTTTATTTCTTCTTTTTTTATCGGCTCCATGTTTGCGCTATAATTGCACGTTTCATATCCTTCCTGTTTAAACGCTAATTTGTGAAATGTCATTCCAACTGCCATGTTTCTATTTACTTTTCCTCACTTTATGCTTGTGTCACTTTTATCCACCTCCATTGTGCCTGTACATCAAAGCATACTACAACCTTTCCAGTGCTGCTCCATTTCAATATACTACTTCCTCCACTTCCCCCTCTTTTCGACATTATCAACGTAGTGGCCACTCCCTGGGGATTGCCATACGTTGGCGATAACTTCCTGCTGTGAAATAGCTGCTAATGCGTGCTAGCACTTGGTAAGATGAAAGAAAAGGCACAGTAATCGACATCTCCGTTCTTTTAAACGCCTTTCGTACATTAATTATCTTTTTAGCACCTGTGAGGATGCTATTCATTTATCTCTCTCTCGAGTCCTTAAGAAGAAGTGTACCTATTCATCTTCCAGTCATAAAATAGGAAAATCTTAATGCGCTAACATTTTTTTTGCATTTTACGCGCTTTCCGGGAGCTATCTATGTATGCATGCTTGTATCTATGTATCTATCTGTGGATATTTGTATCTGCCCGTTTCCCCGCCTACCTGGGGCACTGGGTAGTAGGCGTGCGTATGGGTACATGACCATAGCGCCGACATCGGAAGCATCGAGGTGGTGTCTCAACTTAATCAATGGTCTAATGTCTTCCAAAGCCCAAGTTGATCTTCTCTATACGATCTGTGTTTGGAGCGAACGTGAGAACGACAGTGTTGGTTCGTCTAGACTCCCATTCGGACTCAGAATTTTGGACGCATCATCTGACCCTCCTTGCAGATAAACGCCTTGTGATTTTAGATAGTCCAACAGTTCCTCCTCCGTGTACCACTTCGGCACTCCTCTAATAATTCAAGTGTCTTGCAGGTAAGGGATGCACACTCGGGATGATGCCGCAATCCCTGAGACTGACTTGTAAATGAAAAGGGCGTTGACATGATCTTCTGCCTGGACATCCAAAAGCAGCGCCCCTTGAGCTGCGCCATGAATTCATCGCGTTTGTTGCCGCTCTTCAATGAACCTCTCGCTAACTTGGGACACTGAGCATGTGCCACGGAATGAGCGGAAATCGAGGAAAGAATGATCAGCGTTCGCAGACATCGCCATGCCATGCTTCTCGTCAAGGAGGCCACGTGCCTACTTCTAGGCAGTGCCAGTAGATGGCGCAGCGAGTCCAGGAGGAAGCGCGAGAGAGGAGACCTGTTGGCACGTGACGCGTTTCTCAGGGTTCGCACGCACCGGCGCTCCATGCACTTCGAAGACCACGCACAGGCTTCGTAGCAGCGGCGGTAGATGGCGCCGAGTGTTCGTAGGGAAGCGGGAAAGAGAAGCCTTGCCGCAGGACAGGCCTGATAACTCCCTTCGACGGTGACAATACGTTGTGTCGCTATACTGATGCATTGCTAATGCATTACCACCAACAGTCATCGTGAGATGGATTCTGACGCAATTCTGTAGCTTTATTCAACTAAATCATACCGTTCTTTGCGTGTAAAATGTATTGTTGTTGTAGGCCTGGTTTTAACTGTTCACATATGCACTGACCGCGTCCTGTATAGCTTGCTTTGCCGTTATAATATTCCTTGTTAGGTGAAGCCACCTTAATGCGTAGTGAAATCTGTGGCTTATGAGTGAAGTGTGCTCCGCCTCAGGGCCCATCGTAATGAGGAGAAGATTTGGTTCTGCATGCTGCGCGGACAAGATTCGAAATTGCCCTGTAACAGTGGAATATAAGTGTGCAGCATCTTTGTCTTTGTAACACTTATATGCGTGGAATGAAAAAAAAAAAAGAAAGTCTCCCTAAAGAAAAGTCGTTTGCCGTAACGCTAGTCGCCTACTAGAATGCGAAAACCAATGCGATAAAAGCAAGCAATGAAGGACGGGGTGGCCGAATTGGCTCAGTTTGTAGCATTTGACAACATTTATGTGTATACAGTTCTTTTTTACGTGATTATTTTTGCCACTACATACATTTACACTGAGCATTACTGATTATTGCCAGGCAAACTTGCCGAATTTTCATTACGGTACCGGTAGGCCTGCGTTGGTTGTTCAACTTATCGAGAGCCAATTAGCTGCTGATCTATCTATATATTCAAATAAAGAGGCATTGCAGGAGTGGGAAAGATAAACAAACAAAGGAAGCAAATAAACACACATAGAATGATACACGTGATAAATGCAATGCATAGCGATGTACAGCAATACTCAGCGCTTAGTAAATTACAATAGGCTGTACCAGTGATTAATAAATTCAGCTTACGCAGCTGACTTATCAGTCATTGCCAGTAAAATTGAGCAGCCGGGTCAACGGTAGAACATGAGCCACATGAGAATATAAGCAGTTTGGAAATTTTCTGAGGTGTCTGCAATACACGCAGAACTCCAAAGCCTGCACACAATATTTAGGCAAAAGCATATTTTTTGAAAACTTCTTTTGACATGGCTAGTCGTTCGTAACCAACGCTGCAGTTCCTTGACCAGCATGGATCACCATTATTTATCCACGGAAGAAGCGTAGGATTAAACAACTCTAGCTGCTTCGGTAGAACAAAACTAGGTGAAAACTTTATTTACATGATGCCTTTAAAAGTTCAAATAGCTCGAATGAGAAAAAAGCTGAATATTTCAGCGACTTCTCCAACTCCAAACTCATTTACTGCGATATCAGGAGGCTCTCACTATGAGCGGTGCTATTGTTGTCAAGGACAACTTTCGATAAATGCATTAGCTCGTCTTAGTTCGTCAGAATATTACCTACTGTGGCCTCCAAACCACAAGCACAGGCTTTGCCACTCTGCAAGCCTGCTCAGCGCTGTGATGGGAACTCATGTGATTTGAATTTCCCGACGGAGAGCCTGTGGCTGTGGTGGTGTAGTAAAACAGAAAGTGATGGACGAGAACGTTGCTTGCGCTGGATAATATGGCAAGTGCAATAGCTCGAACTGCCTCGCCTGGGCTTGTGGTCCCACGCAAGCCGATAACAGCATCGTGTGCTGCTTAGCTAGACAGGTGTCTTGGAGCCAGCTTTTTTCCCCCCTTCTGAGCAAGCAACTTTTTCCCTTCAGGACGTCAGCCGCGGTCTGCACTATCTTCAGCGGCGAATGTGGCATCGGTCTTGAGTGTCTGCCATCGCCCCACCTCCGCTGGACGCTGACTTGCGCGATCTAATAAGACGCGCGGAACAATTGTGTCTACGCCGACTTCATTTATTTAGTTCGTTTGCCTGGTTTATTGCACATGTCAGCTATTCGTCCTGTCCCTTCTTTGTGTGGTACACAGTCCTTAGTTTATCGATCCATTCTTGTGTGCCTGAGGCTTAGACTTACAACGTTTGCACAGGCCCACAAAGCTCCGCGAAAATCGTCGAGCGCGAAAGTCGTGCGATTGCTCAGTGGTTATCGCATCCGCCGCCCCGCTGTACTTCGCTGCGGTACTTTAATTTTGATCCAAACTGACTTCAAACGGATCGAAAACTCGAAAAAATTGCCTTCATTTTCGCGCACAGCATTGTTTTCAGCAGACCATTAGAGTATGAGATGGTGCCCTGAAGACTACGGCAGCATAAAAGAAAGGAAGTACAGACGGATGAACAAAAAAAATCCAGTTACCGAGCTTCTAACGACTGTCGCAGTAACATTTATCATACATTATATCTGCATGCTCATTGTTGATTAACGCTGACTTGTTGAAAAATATTTAAAATATTCTCAGCTACTGGTCTGCACCATTCAAGGCTGGCATTTTTTTTAGTGTGGCAAAGATAGCAATCTCGTTTCGGATGAGAGCCATGCGTTTAGTGATTGATAGACTAGGCGAAATCGCCCGTGAAGGCATGCGCATTAAACAAAGCGCTATTTGAAAGGAAGAAAACGTTTATGCCCGAAAGCCGAAAAAAAAAGTCAAGTCGCTGAATATCCTCCCGAGGAAGTAAGTGAAAATAACACAAGCCTACTTCCGCTTTACAGTCCCTCTTCACTGCTGGGAATGATTCTGTGTCAGCCGAAACAACAATGGCGGAATGCAACTGATATAAATTCAAAATTAACGGTGAGAAAGCATCAGCGCTGTGCAACGTTGTACGGAAGCAAGATTACGAGAGAGTGGGGAAAGCCTAAGCACACAGCGCGCCGAGATGTTTAAGCTAGCGGTGCTCCATGGTTTTAGAAGCACCTTCCCCCCCCCCCCCCCCCCCCCCTGCGCCGAGATAAGAGCCGAGCGATTACTCTTCTCTGGGGCCACGCAAGCCGTGGATGGCAAAGTCCTCGGCCAAGCTGGCTATACAGTCTTCGCTCGTCTGTCGCCAAGAAGGATAAGCGGCTGTTTTCAAAATGAGAACGGTGGTGCTTCCGGGGCAGATGCTTAGATGGCGCGTGGCCTGGATAGCTTTAATGTCAGGGAAAGAGAAAAATTTTCTAGTTTCTGAGCTTTCGGGCGTCACCATTAAGCCCAAAGTAGACTGAATGACGGGTTCTTGTCGTTGTAATCGTTTTGCTTGTTTTTATTTCCCATTTTTGCGCACATAATTGCCTAACAAGAAGCTAACAAGAACAAGAAAGCTGGACTCGAAGTCATGTGACAAGCAAAAAGTTCTTCTTACATGATTAGTTTGCATCCGTTTCATGGAAGAAGGAGAAGACGAAGCCACGACGTGAAGGCTGCCGTATCTCTGAAATATTCTATAAAATAAATGGCAAACACCATACTTATCATTATCTAAGTCAGTGCGAGGCATTTCACCCTTGCCTGTGACGCAAAGCCCGTACGAACTCGCGTACACCCGGGGAAATGTTCATTCCAGGACCGCCACATGCGCGAGTCGCGATGCCCTGATGACGTACGATCGCAACCAGAGGTGGCCGCAGACACCATACACGTCACGGTGTGGCGCCTAAAGTACGCATCTGCAACCCGCAAGGGGCGGTCCACCAATCGGGGCGGCTTGATCTCGGCGGCTTGTTCAGCGGCCATTCGCTTTGCGTGCCGCTGGTCTTCGGCCGCGAGTCGCTTCTCGTCTTACTCGTCCTCCACGGCCGCGCGTATCTCATCGGCACGTCGCTTCGCTCTCTGCCTCGCCGCTTCGGTACGCTTCGCATACTTCTATAGTCTCTGCTGAGCCTTTGCATTTTTATGCTGTCCTTTCGTGTGACACCTTCGAGGGCCCCAACACGTTGTTTCTCCAAGTAGAGGCCTACAGACAACATAGTGCAGCTAGTGCAACCGAGTCAAGTCTAGTTGTGGCCCGCACACCCGTGCCAGCGACTGGAGCAAAAAGAGAGGACACCAAGCGAGTAGCGGCGTGCGAGTGGGCGCGTGAGAGAGCTCGCGCATGCGCGTGGAGCAAGGAGGGGCCGAGCCAATAGCGGCCAGTGAGCAGTCACGTGGGGCTGCGCGCGCATCGGTGACAAACCCTGATCTTGAGCGGCTTTGCGTCTGACTTTGGCTCCGACAAGGCATTGAATTGGGTCGGATTTAAAGATAGAAAGACACATTCATAATGCATTTAAGGCACTACTTTATCACGCTGAGCACCGCTTTTGAGCTCTGGAACTCTGCTTGAGGTCAACCATGACCTCTTGTAAGAATTGAATACGAAAATAAACTGTCTATTGTCCCTCCCCTCAAGCGTCGCAGCCAGCTCCATTCATCACGTATGGTGTGCTGCGATAGAAGGATGCAATGGTTTTCGAGTGGCACTGGGACACGGACGGCTTTGGAGACTGGCAATCTTTACAAGAGTGGTGGAGGGCGCACAAAACATCGGGCGATGTCATCGACGTAAACAACGGCATCCTATATCTGGAGAACAGTACCAACCAAGGTTTCAAGTATCATAGGACCGGCTTTCTGGTGCGCTTTTGAAGGGCCACTGAAACACTTTTTGAACATGGTAAGACGTTCCTGATCTGCAGACAATCGCGCAGGAAACATGCGAACCAACTGTGACAAGGCTACGTCCAGAGGACCTAAATCTCACTTAGTAAATTGCTTGCTCCCTCTCCTGCGGCTTTCGAGGCCATGGATTTTTCCCCGCCTTATGTCAACGCCTGGTTGTGCCCCTGTCATGCTGTCTTGCTACAATGCCATAGAAATCTAATGGGGATGATTCCGAGTAAGCTGCGGCGATTTTTACGTCCCCGCTTTCGTCACGCCAAGCTTGGCAATGGAAATTTCGGTCCAAGTAGCATGATGTGCTGAAGTGGAGTGCACAGTCCTGCTATCTCGGAGGCGTTGCTTACGGCCCGTCAGCGATTATGTAACAGCTCATCCTACCCCAGGCTCCAGGTATTGTGTCATTGTATGCGACTCAAAATTTTTCACTGTTCCAGATTTTCTAAGAGACGTAGCAACGACAGTTCACGCGTTTCACACGTTCTGTCGCCGCTCCTTTGCAGCTTTCGTGTACATTTGCTAGATGCGCTTTTCGAAGGGTTAGCTTAAGTATAGCGTGGAAAGAAGAAGAACGGTAGCAGCGGTAGGTGCGGTGCCATCAGCGTCGATCCAGCAGAGAGCAACTCATGTGTTGTCAAAACACCACCGCTAAGACATCTCCGTTCACACTATGGTGCTTTAAAGAAATTCGGCGATTTATTTTTGTAAAGCATCACATTCCGACTACGCGCATTTAAGGTCACAAGAAGAATGTTTCAGTGCACATTTAAGGCATTATATTTGTCGACGTGCTAAGTCACCACCACCTATAGATAGCACAAGGCCTTTTCACTCCTATCAATGACGTAATGTTACTTGGCCCGATTGCCATAGAATTCGATGGGGATGCTCCGAGTAGGCAGCAGTGATTTTGACGTCACCGTTTTCTTCACGCCAGCCTTGTCAATGAAAATTTCAGGCCAGGTATCATGACGTCATGGATCGGAGTAAACAGGCCTTGTGCATCTAGGTGATGCTGGCTAAGTCCGTCCGCGGCACGCGATTTGCGTGGCGTACGGCGTTTGCGGGAGCTTGCACAACCGCCGAGGGAAGTGTCCACATCCTCTCATTCAAAAAAGTGTTCCCGATCTACACCGAATTCGATGTAAAAATTCACCGACGATTATGATACTCGCTAATGGGAAATCTAAGCGCAACCCTATACATGTTTTCGTTTTGGGACATATTGGCTGGCGCGGGCAATCTGCCTCATGCGGGACATCGCAAACGGTTGCGAGCTGTGGCACGACTGCCTAGCTAATCGAGGGATCGCAAGGAAGTCCCAAATATATAGGTACACGTTATAAGAACCTCAGGATATCAAAATAACTCCACAGTTCTCGACTATGGCGTTTCTCATTAACCACTTCGCAGTTTCTAGAAGGGAAACCGAGGGGCCTCACTTTTGTTAGTCAAAATTATATGAAGCCATCGTACAGCCTAACCAAGGAAAACACGCAAAATGTTTCGTTAGTTCTAATTGAAATGTAGCAGGGAGAAGCTAGATGAAAATGGCTGTGGTCAAGAAACACCTTGCCGACGAAAGGAGTCGAGCACAAATTCTCCTGATGGAGCGTGCGATACTCTTACAAACTGAGCTACGGTGACGGCACTTCCAACCTCCAGATATATGTGCACAAGCTTTGACCCTGGCAGTGTGATCCGGCGCCACTCATGGTCATGGCGGCGGATGTGGCATGTCCTTTTCTCCAAGCTTTCGGGCCAGTAAGCTCTATAATTTATTATAATGAATTTCCCATTTGCATTGCGCACAGTTTCCTGGCCAGGTTGCGACTGCCTCATGTTTTAGGATATAACGTTTTCTTTATCACCTTTTGATTAACAACCGTTTGGGCAAGAAAGATTAGAAATCACACACGTTACACGATCTCAGAAACAACCACACAGAAACACCTACTCGTGTTGATAAGGATGTTGGTGCTCCGGTCTGAACCCGGAAATTTATGCGCTGTTATGAGACTATGTTTCATTTGTTCATTTTTTTTCGGTTTTGTGCTTCATTGTTTTCTTCGACAAGGCCATAAATCTAGCCGTTCATGCTATTTCTAAAAATAAGAATTGCTGTTTTCTTATATAAGGTGCTCAAGAAGTAAACTCTTCTTGATAAAGTAACTTCTAGCTTTTACGAATTTTCTTGGAAGGTAAAGATCATCTAGCTTTTTTTACAGCTATCCAACAAATGATCACACTTCTGGCCCTACACTAGTGTATAGACGACGTGAATTTCACTTAAAAGCAGTTACGATATGAAAACTTATGTAATGCATCTCCACTTAATTGAAAGAAGACTGATCCAGAGGAAATCATTTTATTGCATTTATTAAGTGGGAAGTAAAAGGTAAGTGCACAACTCATCGGGCAAAACTATTTTCCTTGCCATTGTGTTATCGCACGATGTGGCTACTAGGCCTGTAGAATAAAATTGCTAAGAGTTTATCAGTGATACGAACGGAAACAAGCACTATCGTCAAAAATGTAAACTTGAGTGCACAAGAATGACAGCAAATAAAAAAGCGCGCGAAACATGTCAACTCAGAGGGAAATAGAAGTCGGGTAACTACTGTAGCTTAGAAAACTTTCGCACGTTTATAAATCTGAGAAATGTGCGCTGTAGAAGGACATTGATACAGAATACCGAGATGATTGTGTTTAATGAATCTAACATTCTAGAGAGATCTCTTTAGCAGTCTGAAAGAAAAAAAGTCTGTTGAAAACCGTTAAGTGAATGAGCCTGAATTTAACGAGGGTTGAATATGCCACACTTCCACATGCTAGGAACTGTACAACGTGAAAGCGCAGCACACTGCTGCACTCACGGTTCTTGTCAAAAGCCATGCTCGGCACTCAATCGTCTAAGCTAAAATACACATGTACACAGTCTTAGTAAATGCTGTGATGTGGACACGCGCGCGATGTGACCTTAAAATGCCGTTGCGAGAAGCAGCGACCCGGAAAATAGGCTAATGCGCTCAGTACCGCTGTGCGCAGTTGCCTGCCTTAACCGTTAGATTGACGCGAATTTGCAGTGTTGGCGTTCGTAGTTCCGAGTTGTTGTGTCGTTGGTTTTCCACAACGGGTATACTAAACGGCGCTATACAAGCGGTTATGCTAAACGATGAGCGTTCATCGTCTTTGATGCCACGTTCCTGCGGACTTCCGTGTGCTCGCAGCATCACTTCCTCTTAGATAGCTGGCCGATTCATTGGGGCCTAAGTAACCCACGCTAGAGTGATAAAGTATAGCCTTGCTTCTTACAATAGTTGAGTGAGGCGGCGAAAAACAAAATAGTTTGTAGTCTGGATGCGTGAAATGATCGGCAATCCTGAAAGTGTAGTCGGTGCTACATGCTCTAGGAGGCAGCACTTAAGTGGTGTCTCTGCGGCTTGGCGAGCCCTATGAACGTCACCGTGGAACACAGCACGCAAGGCCGATCACGGAGCACAACTCCGCGTCCCCCTTTTGAAGCTGTTCTCATCCAGGTGACCCGCTGCTGAGCGCCATTTGTTGGGCGCCGGTAGTGGACGTGAGCAACTTTCAGGCGCGGCAAGAGGCAGTCCAAACAGTTCAGGAAGAACGTCGCCTTGTCATCCGATACGGAAGCCTCCGTGAGAAGACACAAGTAGTGGAGACCTCGCAGGTGGTACAGGTTAGGCTGCAACGGAAAATTGCAGAACGGGTCTTTGAGTCTGCAACGGGAAGGAGTCGCTTGAACAAGCAGGGACCGGAAGCCATCGGAGCTGAGTGCGGTTAGGACAGATTTTAAATGAGAAAACAAAATGTTATGTTGCGGCGTACTTATTGCGAAATTAAAAGTAAGCGCTTTAGTTGTGAAACTTGTAATACAAACGCGAATTGCTCAGAAAAAGCGCACTGAAAACGGAGATGACAAGCGTGGACTCAACACAAGCGTTGATTAATCAACGAGAAATTGATTGGAGAAGGGAGTGAATAACTTGAAATACGGTTCACACTGCGCGTTCTCTTGCAAAGCCACAAAAAAGAAAGACATGGCGAGAAAAAAGAAAGACCTTGTACTACCTTGTAATCTTTCAAATATGAACTCAAGAATTATTTGCTGTCTGATTAATTTCCTACAATGTTATTTTGCTATTTAGAAGCTGTGTAATTACCATTGATTGTGAATCTTTCCTCTTCCTTTTGTGTTTTATGTGTGTTGTCGCTCAGTTTCTTGGTTATATATTGCTTATTTCATAATTTGTTTCTTTGCTCTGTATTCCGCTTTATATTTTCATATATATTCTAATGCAAGGGTCCCGGTGCAATCTCTGACTTTATGACCCTTGTCTGTATACCATTTTCTTTTTGTAACAATTTCTTATGAACGAATAATAAACTGAAACTGAAGCAAACTGAACGATAACGGTTAGATCAGTTGCTACAATATAAAAATATACAGGAGAAACAAGAAATTTTAGCGATGGAACAAAACCAAGACTTGCTCAGTTTTCTATCCTCTTCATTACAAGCACCCGCCCTTTGTATTTCGTGTTACGGTTTCATTTTCCTTATCACCTTAAACATGTTTCAATATTACTGAATAGTTAAAGTATAACGCTAAATTTACCTGTGTAGACGTTAGGCTATCCTCCCCTGCTTTTTCACATTGTGGCGGGACAGCACTGATTTGACGGACGCTCACGACCACATGGCTGCAGCAATACATTGGCGATTTCCTTACTTTTGCAAGAAGTACAATTATGAATTCCAGAGAAATTGCAAACCGGGCGTGTTAGAGTGCCTCTAATGTAGCAGCGCGCACTAAAAAAAAAGGAATCAAGAAAACGCAAATAAAGCGCAAGCGCTTTTTCGCTGCTTGAAGCTTATAGTGGGAAAGAAATTCAAGAAGGTTACCTCAATGCATGACCGGCAAACTACACGAAGTCGATGGCGTATTCAGAGTTTTCAGAGACATATTTATTTAGGCAGAGCAGTTGGCTGACACTTGTCTTCCGTCTAAAAGCCGTGAGTTCAATGCACCGCGACAAGTGCGCGCGTGTAAACGTAGCAGCATCTGGCATTTTAAACAGAAAAACACGGGCGTAAGCCGAGCTTTGATTGCGCATACTAAAGAAAAGATTTCCTTCGATGATTTTGATCTTGCCTCGCCTTCTTATGGCATGTCGAAAACATAGCGCTAAAAATAGAAAAAAGGACTAAGGGAGAGAACAAGCCACGTTCTTTTCCTTCTTTGTTTAGCACTAAATTTACAAGACGAAATCAATATCTACTTTCTCAGTTCACTCTCCTTACTATCTTTCGGTAGATGCGCGTGCTGTGAGGATAGCTAAATGAATTGAAAAAGCGTAGGATTAAACGCATAGACTTGCATCGTGCAGGACTCAGTAAGCGAATCGGGCAATTGTTCTGGGCTAAGCTTTTCTTAACCTTGCCGCAAGATGCAACGTTTGCAATCGTTTTTTCTACAGCAATTTGCGAGTTAACCATAACGAACTCTCACGCATACATTGGGTTGAGCGCAAAGCTAACAACTTCAAGTTAGCATGACAACGCATCACGAATGCCTACGCAGTGTACAGCGCATTACTACTGCGTAGTGTGCTGTGAAGTTCAGATTTCAAAAATCTCGCGATTCAAAATGCTGGGCCAGCCGGCGGTTCTAGAAGGTCTACAGGAAGAGGAAAAAGAAAAGCCTCAATGAGCTACTGAAGGAAATGTTTTAGTACCGTATAAAACAATGCAGGCTGGCCCCAAGAAGTTTCTTTCCTGCTTCACAGTTTTCGTTTAGTTCCCTCACCGACTACTGGCGACTTATCACACCTTGAAAGCCCCAAGCATCGACATTAAACCATTACGGCCATGAGTGAGTTACGGGTCTTGGCATGCGGACACGAAGCATCTTGTTAACTCTAAGATGTTTACCACGCATCCTTATAAGTTTCCTGCCGCGGGCGCTTAACGCCCGTAGTGGTACTCGGATAGTTTTTGATGTCAAGTTTCATCCCGTTAGCAGCGCAGGCTAATTGGTATTGTAATATAAGGACATCGATGCTGATATTTGTAGAAGGACAATAGACGTTAGATCTATCGCTGCAAGAGCCCATAACTGTTGTGAAGCAACAGCTTTGCGCAGTAAGAAATTCTTAAGATTGCTTTCTTGTTTCAGTTCATGCCTTATGCCTGAAGTCGCAAAACCAACATGGCCAAAGGTCTCCAACCAGCAGTTGTGAGAACAGCGAAAGAATATCGACATAACTTTCTATCCTAAGCGTATTCGTAGTTAATACCAATAATACACTATTGTAGCCAAAAGTTCATAAAAAACAAAAACCTACCAAGAAAGACTTCTCGCCGAATGGCAGCCAGGGCTGCTGAAGCAGCAGGTAGCGGAGGTAATTGTTATCAGCAAGGAACTGTCCCAACATCGCGTATTCCTCGCGCAATGTCTCAGGACAGTTGACGAGGCGTAGCTCTGCCACCTTGCAGCGTTCGAGAAAGCGCAGAGACGCAAGATTCGGCAAGTCACTGAGGGTAAGCCGGCACAGCCAGCGACGCGTGTACGGCACGTCGGCGTTCAGCAGGGCGACGTCGCTGGCGCTCAGGGAAAACTGGCCCTCGCAAACGGAGCAGCGAACCAAACGTCCTCGCCGGTACAGGCGAACGTCCAGTTCCTCCAGTCGGGGGCACTTGCTGGCGAGACGCCGCAGCGCGGACGGGTGACTAAGCCCGCAAGGTGGCACCGAGAGCGCCCGCAGGGAGTTCATCTCGGCGTCCCGTATCAGCTGCGTCAGGTCAAGGTCGACGCCGAAGTGAAACGAGTTGACGTTCAGCTCGACCACGTGGCTCACTACCGCGACAAAGAACTCGTGAAGGCAGGCGTGGTACTTGACCCCGACCGTCGGGTAATCCGCATGAATCGGATCTGGCGGAACCAGAACGAGGCAGAGCTGACGCACCGTTGCCCAGGAGCGCGCTCGGCTGGCCATGCGGATACGCTGTGCCAGAAGGTCATCCTTGTAAACGGCGACCACGACCAGCTGGGGGGGCAGGTTACCGCTGGCGCGCGCGAGTGAGAGGTCAACGAGTCTAGCACAGTTGTAGGTGTCCAACGCCGTCTTTCGATAGTTGACATTCGCGCAGATTTGCATGCAGCTTCGCAAGTTCAACGCATCCGGTACACCCATATGCAAGGACGCCGGAACTTCGGAGGAGAACGTGACGTTGCTAAGCTGCGACTCAGTTTCGAGGACTTCCACGCAACGTAGCAGCGCGTACGAGAAGTCCCCATTCACGAAGTGCACGTGCAGCTCGGAAAGGTTGGGAAAGGAAGACAAGAGCGTCTTAAGGAGCACGCAGTTGCTGCTGTCTCGCACTTCGACGTACACGCTGCGGATGCTGGATGCTGCGAGGTCCTGCGCCTCCTGCGCGATCGCACGCACGTTGGCGACATCCTTATCTACGTCGTGCTGAGCTACGAGCGAGAAGTCAAGTCGCTCCAGCTTGCGGAGTCGGTGAAGCAGCAGGGACAATAGATCACACGCCTTTAGTGGGCACCCAACGCAGTGGAGCGAGCGCAACTCCGTGCACCGCCGTATGCAACCAAGCAGTTCGTCGGGTTTGGCGAGGATGCAGCTGGTGATGTCCATTTGAAGCACGGCTAACGAGTCGTCATCGTCGTCCAGAAGCGGCGTCAAAGCCTGCGCTTGCTGGTTGGCGTACAAGCGCAAGGTCATTGCTACGGTCCTCCGTGGTTGCGGCAATACGTGTCAATGTTGCAGATGTACCGAGGCGGTCGCGGAAGGTGGCGGTAATTTCTTCGTGGCAAAGCAAAGCACCTGCTATACGGTGCCTCCTCGTAAAAGGGGACACGATGCTGCGACTGCGCGAGTCGTTTGCGCGATACGAACCTTGCTAGACAAAATGCGCAGAACTGACATGCGCTTCCCGACGATAAGTGTGTTCTAAAAGTCGCACAAGGTGCCAGATGTGACAGTGGGGTTAGATAAAAATTGCTCTGCGGTAATAACTGTAAGCCTTCCTTGCCAAAATATCGCGGTGTTTACTCGGCGTAGCTGCGCAGGAATATTGATATCGTGATTCAAGCAGCTCATTCGTGATTGCAATGTGTCATGTCAGCCAGATACGTCATGTGAAATACTCACTATCCAGAAAAAAATTACTAAGCGAAAAAAATATGCGCAGGCTCAATGCATCTCTGCAGAACGCACTGAAGTACAACCATATTCATAACAACAAAAGGAGTAATAGAAAAGAAGGCAGTTGAAACAGATGGCTGCGTAGTAAGCTATCTATTTTTTAAGCACACGATCAAACGTTTCTGAGCAAATGCCGAGAATACCGTTAAACACAAATGTTGCCACGGTTAATTGCACGTGCAGGATAGAGGAAGAGAGATAAAGCGAGATGAGTAAAGGCATGGAGGTCAACCAGACCAGCGTCCGGCTTGCTAACTTACACTGGGTGTATTCGAAAGAGGAAGAAAGTGAACACTGAGTGCACGTGGGAAGATGCACAGGAGAACTATAAGTGGCTTCTCAAACGGGTGTACTTCAAGTACTGCACAAGCGCACGAATTGCTTTTCGTGCCAGTGACGGATGTGGCCCCTGTAAGAGTTTGACTTAGAGAACGGTCTCGAGTCCAATCGGTTTGAAGCCGTCAGGAGGGAGAGACGTTGGGCGTAGCAGCGAGGACAGATACACAATAGGTGCTCGACGGTTGTCTTGCATCTATAGGAGTCGCAAGGCAGGCTATCCGCCATTCCCATACGATAGGAGTAAGCATTTTTAAACGCCACTCTCATTCACAAGGGCCACAAGAAGGTTATTTTGCCGCTGGAAAGGGTAGATGGCCGCCAACATCCACTTTCACCACACAGATCTCTAGTTTATTTTACTACGCTAGCAGGAACGCAAATGCTTCTACTAGCTCGCATTGGGGCTTACCTCAGGGTCCCAAGTTGTTCAATGTGACACTCACTGGACTAGCTGCAGTATTACCTAAAACAGTCTACCTCTCGATTTACGCAGATGACATTTGCCTTTGGACTTCTGCAGCTACTCACCTTCAGGTGTGATCGCGATGGCATCAGCACACATTCAAGCACAAGGCTTTGCTGTATTGATCGATAAATGTGCACCGATTGCAGTTACACGTAAACCTACGACGACATACCCAAATTAATTTAAATTAAATTATCGGGTTTTTACGTGCCAAAACCACTTTCTGATTATGAGGCACGCCGTAGTGGAGGACTCCGGAATTTTCGACCACCTGGAGTTTTTTAACACGCACCTAGATCTAAGTACACGGGTGTTGTCGCATTTCGCCCCCCTCGAAATGCGGCCGCCGTGGCCAGGATTCGATCCCGCGACCTCGTGCTCAGCAGCCTAACACCATAGCCACTTAGCAACCACGGCGGGTGAGGACATATCCAGTCCCCATTAATGGAGGCACTGTTCATTATTGAAAGACCCATTGATTCTTGGTTGTAATAATCGACCGAAGTATTTCCTGCAGCCCTCATTACGCGTACCTGTGGAAAAACTTCCCGAATGCTCATGTATTGAGATTCATGTGTGTGAAAGCATCGGGCACATCTGCGCGCTCCGTGCTTCCCTCGTGCAGAGCCTTCCAGTGTTGTCTGTGTCCAATTAAAATATTCGCTCATTGGAGAGCTTATAGGGCCAAGCATTGCACACGTGTTTAGGACTTCCTCGCTCCGCGTCAACACCTGCAATAGTCGGGCTCGCCAAAGATTGTCCCATCGCAACATATGTTGCTGCCGATTGTCTCAGGGTACATATTCGTCATCTTTTCCGCGCCCCCGATCACCACTTGGCGTTCTTGCCCTCGCATAGACCTCAGACCACGTTTTTTTTTAAGTTATCAACAAACATTCATATTGTCTTCCTTCAGGATACACATCAGCAGCAAGGCCTCCTTTTTATTGGATGTCTCCAACGTCCTCAGGTGCACCTAATTATTCCGAGTGTAAGGAAGAAGGCGAGTCACGCAAAAATAGCGCCGAATCAGATGATGCTGCTGGTAATTAATGATACGTACGAGGACCGAATACACCCCCACCTTACCGATGATTCCGTCTCACCTACGAGTCAGGTGCCGCTGCCATTGCGGCTACGGAAACTACTATGATATTCAAATTATCACATATGGTAACATCAACGGCGACCGAGATTCCTGCCCTGCTGGCTGCTGTAAAGTACCTCCTGCGAAGTCCACATCGGAAATGGGTCATGTTTTGCGACTTTAAGGCAGACTTCAGAGTTTGCATTTTGCCGTATATAACAGGTTGCACGAGCGGCTGGTATATGAGATAAGAAAGGTCCACCATTGAGCTATCACTAAAGGACATGCAATTACATTTCAGTGACTGGCTGGACGTACTAACATTGCTGGTAACGACCTCGCCGACGAATCCGCCTGGTTGGCCCACGTAGACGCCCGACCAGTTAGTTCCCTTATTCAGAACCGACGCTGCAAGAAAGCTTCAATACGTGGCGAAAGCTATGACCCACAACTACTGGTCTTCTCCCAACCTTCCGAAGTGCCATCTTCAAACACTTGATACATCCCCACAGCTACAAGTGCATCAAAACTTTCACGCTCTGAGGCCACACTGTTGTGCCACCTCTTGCTCGGGATGGCATTGACAAAGGCCTACTAGTTCCGCATCGGAAAGGGGGATACGTTCATTTGCGACTCCTGTGGAACTACAGAAACGACTGAACACATCATCTTTTTCTGTGCCCAATACAACGTCGAGCGTGAACCTCTCCGGACGGTATTGAACCGGGTGTACTGTAGAGCATTTTCGGAAATGAAGGTCTTTGGGCCATGGCCGTACGCATCGATGGCACACAACATCACGAAATCATTATTCCAGTACCTCCAGTCGACAGGTCTTGGCGACCGTTTGTAGACTCGGTGTCTACCTTCAAATTCGCGCGAAACTGTGCTCTCTCTCTTCTTCCTATATTTTCATCCCCATATTCCCTTTCCGCGGTGCACGCTAGCAAACCAGACGGGCGTCTGGTTAACTTCCCAGCCTATTTTCAATTTCTTTCTGTCTTCTCGTAGCCCTAAGTCTTAGCTGACTTGTTGACAAGTTAATTTAGAAACATTCACAACTTTTACATGCAAAAGATTTGATGGCTCCTTTTTTTGCATATTCATTAATCAGAATAATAATCGCGTGTAAAGCCCATAGTATGAGCGTGATGTGATATGTTGAGGTGTAGTATTCTGTTCCTTTTTGGAGCACAGCTTTAAGGCGCCCGTTCCGGCGGCAAGCGTCGGCGTAACCGAGAGAATGAGCACAGCAAAAGACGAAAGCGAACGTGGAGCGCAGCGGGGAGAGCGCATACGGGAGCAGGAAACCAGAGAGGAGGGCGCAGAGTAACCAGGAGGCGGAAAGCGGACGAGGGTATGGCAAAAAGGATGAGGAGGAAAGCGGAATGCCCGCCTGACATGTCATGAGGCCAGCGCGGAAACAAAGCGGTAGTGCGTGATACAGATCCACTGCGCATGCGCTACTCTGCCTGCGGTGACGCCTCCGCTACAGAATGCGCTCCACGCGAGCCACGCTTTCCCGTGTTCACGCCTTCTTTCTGAGCAATTAGCGACTCAACCGGTGGAAATGCTTCATCTGCTGCTACTGCTAAACGAGCTGCCCGAGCAGAGGCTCAGCGCTTCCGCGGAGAGCACCTTGTCTCTCAGAAACAAATTTTTTGCCCTAATATAACGAGGATGCGAAACATTGACAGCTGCACTAGAAATTCGCATTAGGGAGTATCGTAATCGTCGGTGAAATTTTTTTCTTTCTTCGTCCTTCCCCTCTTCGATTCCTTTTTTTCTTTCTCTCCTTTTGTAGCAGGTGGGCGTGGGGTCCCTTTTAAGAAACAGTTGTCAGCCCCCTTTATTTTCCTTCTTTGTAGTTTCATGATTAAATAAGGTGGCGCCGAACAATGCCATCACAATACGATGAAATCAATGGAAGCTCACAACGTTTGCCGCGACGCCATCATTATACTCTGCTAGCACTCCTGCACTGCCACTAGCCCTTGCTCGTTACTCATGGTTGCTAATAAGGTAAGATTAGCAGAAAGCTGAGAGGGCTGAATGCATCACAATATTTGCAAAACTTATTGGCCCACGCTGTAGGCACTCTCAGGTAGGTTGGTTGGGGAGGCTTCCAAGTAACATTGGGGTTCCATACCAAACTGAACATTCAAAATTTTCATCCTGTTGTTTTAGCGCAGCAGTAGTCAGAGAAAGCTGTGCAATTGGAATCGCGCTATCATGATTACTTTGTAAAATATACTACCACTCGTTACCGGGAAGTCAAACTGGCGGAAAGGAAAGCAATATAGGAATCAGGTCGCGGTACAGTAAACGTGCGAGAACGTGTGAGAAGAAGTGCACTTTATCTGGAGGTTTGGGACCGTCGTCTACCAGACATATCATTGTAACCAGCGAGCTTTGAAAACCCCAGGTTTTCATGAGGAACAACCACCAGACTGCAACTCTTGTTTTGAGGTATAAGCGGCGTATATTTTATTCTCTGGCTGCGTTTCCGCTTGACCATGTATAATGGTTGTAAAAGATTAAATGTTTGGTGTGTTCGTATTTAGCTATACTGAATTTCTAAATTTCTAGATGTATCGAAGAAAAGAATGAATGTGAGATCAACATTTTTTCCCTTTTCTATGAGTACTTCCCTTTTATTCCTGTCTTGCTTAGGGCCAACTTGATAGACGACGCTCGAGATTCCCAGGCCCCGAAATGACCACAGAAGTCACCTTAATAACCTCGGATGCATTTTCCTTGCTTCAAGCTTAAGCCTCTAGTGTAAGTGGTCGCACACATTTCTCTTGTGTTAGAGATTCTGGAAGTGACAAAATGTGATGCAGTTGTTTTTGTTAAAGCGAAAAACGAGAAAAAGAAGTGTTGTGTGCAAGAACTACTCCAGTATACAAGCGTCGCAAATCACGAAGAAGGTGCGAAGAGCACGAGCAGCGGCCACGGGCGCTGACTCTCTCAGTTGCTCCCACATGACGAATGAGTCAGACATTCGTGTCTGGATCTAATCACCGTTGTTGCTGATTAGCTACATTTGAGTAGGTGCCGAAACACGGGAGCAACACTGCACCCAGCGCACCTTGGTGCGCAGGGCCATTAGCGAGACCATTTCTGCGATCGATGCTTTGCTAGCAGATGAAACCACTCCTATGCGGGTGCCCCACCAACCTCGAACTCGTCTTAGCCGAGCCGGCGGAGCTCGTCTATTCGACCGCGCAATACAAGACACGCTCAAGGATGGAGACCTGGAGGCCGACCTGACCAGAGCCTTCGAGTAGGAGCAAAAGGTCAGCTTTACGAATACAAGTGTGTGCCTCGTCACTAAGGCACGCGCGCCAGCGTTTCCAGTATCAGTCGACTCCACCACGAATCCCACAGCCTCGTTTTCATCACATTGTAAACAGCTGTCCCTTATGCCTCGCCCTGAGTTCCGCCCGCGGCGACATTGCCCCGAGTAGCCCTGCCCAAGCTGCAGTATCCGAGTATTTCTGGGGCGCGCTGTAAGTGGCAAGGGTTTTCAGACTAATATAAGACAAGCATTCAAGGCAATGACTCACTAGCCAAGATTGACAAATTTAAATATCTGCTGAGGTACCAGACCGGGTCAGCCAGGGCGGCACATCCGTAGACACGTCTCCTAGAACTATGTCCATATCGGTGAGCGGCACCGCGGACTGGTGCCCGAATTCCTACTGACCGGCAGAGCGTGGGCTGTCGCACCACCGAGGAAAGTGCTGCTGTGAACCGAGGAAGCCAGCGCACTTTCATTAAGCAGGACGTGGCTCGAGCACTGAAATTTCCTGTTCGAGGCGTTTAGCGCCGTACTTTATTTACAGGCTTAAGGAAAACACTGCGCCCTGTGACCCTTACGTGTAACTTAGTGTCAATCACACTCTGAAGGCAGCACAATGGCAGCCAGCGCACTATAGAGGCTTTCGAGGTTCTGGAAATCTCGGCTGCGACCAGTTGAACCAGCGGATGGCGATATCATATTTATGAGGACATGCCACGGTCTTTTTCACGCTGATGCAAGCCACGAGACAGCTACTTTTAGAGAAAACGAGATAAGCATCCTGATTGGTTCCGATATTTATTGGAACGTCGTCACAGGATAGTTAACTCGATTATCATTGGAGATTGCAGCAGTGGAAACAATTTTTACTTGAATGGTCCATGACTTTTCTCAAGCCTCAACTGTACGAAGCACATCACTATTCTTTGGCACTAAAGACACCCCCCCTCCCCCACAGACGATACGCTATTGAAAGGCAACAGTTCTTCGATGTGGAACGTGAGTGTTGTCGAATGACATCACATCATCGATGAGAGTAACCAGTAAAAGGTTCTCCTTGTCATCGAAAGACCAGTGACATCGCCGCAGCTCTTTCATCGCACTCCAAGGACCCATGTGACACTGCCGCTGCCTAGGCAGTCAGACGCCACCATCCCCCAGAAGAACAAGAAAATAAATAATGACGACAAAGGTGGCTAAGACGGCAAGGGAAAAGAACGAACAAATCAGGCGAGTTCTAGAACCCAAAGGGTGGCAAGATTGCCAATGATGGAACGCCGCCTAAAGCAACCACCGCACACGAACCAAAGAAAGCCAAGTACAACATCAGCGTTGTGAAGTCCTCCAAGGGAAATAACGGTCCAGCCCCTAAAAGTTGGTGCAACCATCGCAGACAATATACTCAGAACGGTAGTCCTAGCAACGAGTACGACAATACGCAAGTAGGTCAAGACGCAGGTGTTTAAGTACCACCTTTCCGGCATGAACGTCGGCGCAGAGAGGTTCAACACGCAAGTAGGTCAAGACGCAGGTGTTTAAGTACCACCTTTCCGGCATGAACGTCGGCGCAGAGAGGTTCAACACAAGTGGAGAAGCACGTATTGCATCAATGCGCTGCCGAGCCACCACCGGTCGCGTTCGCAGGACAAGGGAGCCTACGACGGACGGAAGGCCACTGCCGATGCCGCAGTAAGTCGCAATGCGAAAGATGACAAGCAATTATCAAATATATTACGATGTCCATGACATGCCCCTCAGACAAAAATACTCGTATTACGAGCTCGAGCAACAAGACCTCCTACAAGCAATGTCGGGACTCGACGCCGATCATCGCCATTCAAACCAACACGTGGATCGCTACTCAGGTCATCACCTCTAGCGATCGTCAGATCACTATCTGTATCGCGGTTCAGGTGTTCACTTGGACTGATGCTACTGTCATCATTTGAACTGCCACTCATTGTGCTAGGTCAGCGTTAATGCTACGGCTAGCGACCGGTACATGCACTAAGATCCATGAAAAAATTTGGAGGACGCTTAAGCTTCGCCTTTGAGAGTGGAACGCGATAGCATTCAAAGATCCCTGACTGCTTCTCACGCATCCCAGCTACTGGAGCATATGCAATCGCAATGTTTACCGGGAAACGCTGGCCGCGAACGCTATGCAAGAACGCGGGCTTTGTAGTGGAAACACGGCCTCTTGCATGGGTCGCCATGCGGCGGAGGCGAGCGCCAGCTGGAGGTATTGCAAGGAACCGGGCGCGCCGCTCCGTGGCCCCCAAGACACCCATTGTGCCGGCGCGCGCAAAATGGCAGGCACCGCGGCCGTTCTGTGAACGCCGCGGCCGGTTTGTGTGTGTAAAAGGGTTTCTTTGAGCTTTCGCGTAACAGAATTATGTGTTATTGTATGGTCCATTTACAATTTGAGAGCTATCATGTGTGCAGGTTGTGTGGAAGTCATAGTTTGCGATTTTCTACGTATTTTAGCTTGAGAAATTCGATTATTTCAGTCAATTCCTTGCGTCATATGGAAGGCCTGGGTATACCCGGTTCAACATCGTTATGCTGTAACGACGTCCGACGCCGACGCCGGATTTTCTGCGACACGGGCTCCTTAACGCTGTCGCGTTAAATATGTCCTTGCGCTAAACTGGTCATTGCGTATTTGTGGGGCTGAGAGTACGTTGTAAATAAAGAAGTGCGCCAAGTACGAGTCCCGGCCATCGGCGCTGGCTTGCTCAGTTGTTGCCGGATGATGAACGAGTCAGACATCACGGTCTAATGGCTATATGTTGTTTAGCTAGAAGGAACACCGTGTCGACTGGAAAGCAAGATTGCCACAAACCTTTCTTGACGTTATTAATCGGCAGAAAGAAGCAGACGCATCTTTAGAACATCGCAGCAAGAATTGCGTGGGTTGCATGATTTCCGAAAACGTTACAGATGCGTTGAAGACCCACCACTAAATATGACTGCCAGCGTAATACGTGGTTCATGATGCAAGTATACCAAGGGTGAAAGAAACTCCGAACAAAGACACATAGAAATCCTTGCGTTTCTCCGAGGAGCATGCATAGGCCATTGCCATAATACACCCCCGTCAAGATAAGTTTATTTTAGCAAGGGGGTGTATTATATTCAGAATGCCTTCCGAAGGGCAGCAGCGATTCTTCTGTTGTGCTTCCAGCACTACCTCGTCTGATGTGACATAACATCTTTGATGCGAGCATTCCGAAGCTTTCTACTGGAAGGAGATGCAACTGAAAGCGGCGCAATAAATTGTTCGGATTGTGAAACAGAATCAGTTCATACTTGCACAGCGCGCTTCTTCGCGTAGCCGCTTGGAGCGACGCTTCGCATTCTACAAAAGAACTCACTTAATGCTGTCCGCCGTCTTTATGGCTCCCTTAAGCAACCTATGCATATGGTCCTCCTTGTCATGTATTGTCCGTCATTCTGTCACTTAAGCGAACGAACAATGCTAGTTGAGTAACCATTAAACAAAAAGGAACAACAAAAAAAGAATGCCCGACACAGTAATACCAAGCGGGATATATACAGACATGATATGAAACTGAAGATAAATGGAGATGTCCCACGCCTTCGTGCCTAGTCGTGTTCGCCCCCCCCCCCCCCTTTACATTTTGTTGCGACATTGTCACTGGCACTAAAGAAACAGCAATGACGGCAGCAAGCGAAACACGTGATTGGCTGCTGGTGTGGTGAAGACATTGCGAAGAGAATCGTATGCGGATGCAGACTCAAGGTTACCAAAGAGAACTCTCTAAAGCGAACTGATCTGTTCGATCACTTTCATTACAGAAATTGGACGAGTTGCCCAAATTCGGATCAGGCTTGCGGGCACGAGAATTGAGCGGAGATACACGCCAGCAACGCTTAGTAAATAAAATTTGAACTTTCGTGTGAGGCATTACCTGTTGTGCCGAGGTAAAGCAAGCACCAAAAATTAGAGCTAGAAGACAGAGATAACAAGGCACCGTGATCAAACACAGCCTTTCAGCTATGGCGCCTTAAGTGAGTCAGCTGTTTCATTTAAAGCTCCGGGCGAGGAGGAGAAGAGAAGAATAGAAGGAGGCAGGAATGGTAGCCAGAAAAGCTGTGGTTGGTTTTTGTACGCTGGGGGAAGTGAAAAGGGGATATAGAAAGATGAGAGAGAGAGAGATGAGGGAAGGACGCAGTGAATTCGCGAACGCGCGTGGAGGGCCTTACCAAGTCAGAGGGGCTCTTTCTAAAATAAATAGGAACAAATAAATTGTATTTGTCAGCAAACACTGCACTGAACTTCATTAAGTTTGTTACATTTAAAAATTTCGGCATCATATGGCACTCCTATAACACGTGAAGGCGAAAGCCTGCTGCACCCTTGGTAATGCATCAGTGGGGTCAGACTTGTTGCAAGACATAACGACACCAGTGTGATGTAACCGTGTGCAAGCCGTTGTCTGCGAGCTTCAGCCTCCATCTACCTGGCAGTCTCGCATCGTCGCGTTGCTGCTTTCGCAGTTCGGCTTCTTCAGCTCGTTTTCGACGCTTAGTTGTGGCTTCGCGCACTCATGTAGTGGAGTCAGACTCGTGCCAACGACGCTTCCTTTCGACTTTTCGTTGCGTCCTCTCCGCAGAGGAAAGCAGCACTCGTAGTTGAACGCCTTACTTCCGCCGCTTCGGACGTCGCACCTCGTTTCTTGCTTGGTGAGCATCCTCGGCCGTAGCGTACATGCTTGTTTTATCGAAACGGATGGTGTTCTGTGTGTTGTATGTTCGATTTCAATGAATGTATGCACTGTTCGCCTCACTTTGCTGAGCGCTTGTATTCTCTGCCTTAAGGGGGTATGAGCCATTGCATTTTTTGCTTGCTTACGGGGGTATAAGCAATTGCTGTTGATGACATTTTTTGTACCAGTCGACTAGATCCCGCGTTTCTTTAGGTATGAGCCATTCCAGCGACCCACCTAAGGCTTTTGCCTTAATAAAAATGAAATGAATATCTGGTCACTGTAAAAAGCAGATTGTTATTTAAAACATGAATTTTCTGAATGCGAAGCACTTCTTGGCCTTTGTCGGAATCATGGCCAGAGGAAGGTCACACACAGGGACACGACAATTTTACCTCCGGAAAACTTGGGCCGATCTACCAGACATAGTGCAGCTCGATACGCCGCTGTACATAAGGCAAATAAACGCCGGATATAGGGTAATTAGGTCCATCCGACTGGTTAATATCAGACATAGTCCAAGGACACATCGGATGTAGTGGGGATTTAGGCAGCCTGCGGCAGCAGGTGACGCACGAGAGCGCAGACGTCAGCTCAAACAAAAACAGGCCGTCACTGTAACGCTCTCGTCATTCAATCGTCGATCTTCATTTAATTGCCTTCATGACACTGCGATCATGCTTTCATTGTCATGACATCATCACCTTTCCACTGTCGCTGTTTTAACTCTGTTGCCGTTTTTGCGTGGTCATATCTTCGTCATCGTGCCGTCTGCGAGCCGTTGTTGTCTCACAGCCGTGATCATTCCATTGTCATCATGCTGTCGTCCACATGACGCTGTCATCACCAGGTGGTCACATCATCAAGGTGCTCACATCACATCACAAGGTGCTCGTTCCGTCATCGCCATTTTGTAACGGTCGTACTGTCGTCAACCCACCTTCGCCATAACTTTGTCATCGTGCCAACGTCATGATTCCACTTTCCTCATCCCTTTGTCGTCGTGCCATCCTCGACAATGCCGTCATAGTCATACGGTCGTCGTCAAGGTGTTGTCGTTATACCGTCATTGTCATACCATTATAATCATTTTAGCATCGTCATGCCATCGGCATCACTTTGTCGTCGCAGCGTCTTCGCCACACCGTCGTCCTGACACCGTAGTCGTCACTCAGGCGTCGTTATCTCGTGCTCGTCGTGCAGTCGTCGCCACAACATCATCGTCACACCATGGTCATCACGCCACCGTCGTCACACCATCGTTGTCACTCTACCGTGGTCATCCATGCTCGTGGGATGCAGTACGATGATCGCGCTGTGTACTTGTTGCGTAATCGTCTCCACTCCTTGTGCACAAGTATCGTCTGTGCATTTAATAAAAAGCTTCGCGTGACATAGACAACCGTTAGAGCTGGTTTCTGCATTAATCTTTTTATAAAGTTGTACAGAACTACAAAATTAAAAAAATAAAGAGCATAACCATGTTTGCAACTCTACATTCAACAATAATAAACAATATCACAATTCTGTAAACTGCACTTAATAATAGATCTGAAGCGGACATCGTTGTTATATATATTTTACATCTCTATGAAATTATTACTAATTTGTAGGTAAGACTTTTGCGAAACCCTTGTAATGGTTGTAACGAATTCAAGTAAGCTGGGAACTAATGCGTCAACTTTGTGCGCTTCAGATGCTCTGACAGTTCCAGTTTATGGAACTGCAATATGTTTTTATGGTACAGAGTTACTGGTATGTGCACTTTTTTAAACTTGCTTATTTCCTGCAATTTTTTGCAAAGCATTGCAGGCCTTAAATGAGATTTTTTGTTCACATAGTCACTAGAATTATACGTTCTCTCTCAATGACAACAAACTCAATTGAAATAGGTGCAGTGGCTGTCTCAAAACCGTTAGTGCGTATTACGTGTATTTAAATAGAGAAGTCGAAGTAGTTCCGGAGAGAAAGCTTCTTCTTGAAAATACATCTTGGAATCATTCAAACTATTGGCAACACCGTTATCGGGGGGGTGATCCTCACTGCAGATATGTGAGGTCACTTCGTCACATATTCAAGCGCACATAAACTATGCCAGCGGGGAACATTTTTTATTTGCGTTTTGGGAACAAGGCTTCTGTAAGGGCACCGAAACCTTATTTACACAGTTTTGCTGGCCGGTGACAAGGTTTATAATTGCTGTACTTTGTGCTAACTAGGAACCCTCTCAAACAAGACGGAAGAGTGCGTGTCGCAACGAGTTTCGACGGCAATTTGCGCGAGCGCGGCAGTGGGCTCGCTATTCAAATGAAACAGGAATTTAGAAGTGGCTCTATGCGTTAAATACGTTAAACAATAAATGTTTTGAGTAAAATACACGCAAAGCTCACAAGAATTGGTCGTCGGAACGCCTAAATCAACAAAATTAATGGGGAAAGCCTTAACAATTTTGAGGCGCTGGTTAATGTCACAACTAGAAAAATCGCTTAGCAACCTTTGACGGTGGTGTTGAGGTAACGTGCCTGCCTTCCACGCTGCCGTCCAAGGTTAGAGTCCCGGTCGCAACGTACTTTATTTTTCGTTCTGTCTTTTTTTCTTTTCATTTATCTCCACGTTTCTTTTTTTTTTTTTTTTTGTCAATCTCTCTGCTGTGGCGACAACGCTTCCTACACTTAGATCCGAGAACAGAAATATCAGAAAGAAACGGGTCCTCACATCCACTCGACAGTAAGATCTGGTGCACCATCGGCTCGTGCGTATAAGTACGTCTGCTGTTCTGTTTCTGCAATACGTCTATTCCGCTATTTTTATTTGTGCTCTGTACTGCATGTGAGAAGGGTGCAAGAAGTTTACTTAAATGCATGATCCGGTGGTCTGATGCGCGTAGTGGTCCGGCAGCAGTGAGGACACACTGGTTCGTGTTGTCTTGCGTTGACAGATGTAATTGGCGAAGAGTGTTTTCGCCACGTCAGACAAACTGTCACAGGAAAAAAAATACTACCAGAATTTTAGTCAATTGGTATCCAGACCAGGTACCCAGCGTAGCAGTTGGAGACTTTACCGCAACGCTAACAAAACCGCCTACTTGGGAGAGTTTTTGAGCTGGTAATGTTAGCAACTGAATGCCAACTGTTCCGATTCCTTCTGCATAATATTTTTGCTCAGTTCGGCGTTTCTAAAAACTAACTATTGTGAGTTGTACGCACGTTATCTCTTACGCGTTGAACACTAACAGCCACTACATGTTTCCTTAGAAAAAGCCAGCCGTAAGCGGCGTTGGCCCCGATTACACTCGAATTTCGACACTCTACATGAATTGTCTATAACGTGTGCTCCATCCTCACCGTCCGCTTCCCCGCAGAACCTGATTTATACATCATGCACCATTTTATGTATACGAAGCAACATAAAGAGGGAGAGAATTAAGAGGAAAGGCAGGGAGGTTAACCAGATATGACTCTTCGGTTTGCTACCCTACACTGGAGATGGGGGATAGGGGTTAGAAAGATGACAGAGAGGAAAACGCTTAAAAAAGAAAAAAGAAACACGCAGACATGGAGACACACACACAGAAGGCGCCTCAGTTAAAGTCGTTCACACAGGCCGGTAGATCGCAAAAAGCACAATAGCGTTTGCACGGCCATCTTCTGTGACGGTAGGTCCTTTCGATGTTGTAGAATTCTTTTTTCGGATAGCGGTTGGTCGTCCAGTTAGTCAAGTTCGTGGCGAAGGCATTCCCTCTGTGGACTGTACTGCGGACAGGCACACAAAATATGGCCAATTGATTCTTCATGGCCGCAGTGGTCACAGGTTGCGGTGTCGGTCATCCCTATGTGGAATGCATAGGCTTTGGTAAATGCAACGCCCAACCACAGTCGATACAAGAGCGTGGCGTCTTCACGGCGAAGCTGTGATGGCGCTCGAAGACTTGATGTTGGATCAAATGAGTACAGTCGCGTGTTTCTAAATGTGGCTCATTCCATTGCGCCGCAGTGCGCTGCCGAGAAAGGAGGTGGAGCTTCCTGGCTGCGTCAGTTCTAGAAAGAGGAATTGGGACGTGGCGCTCCTCAGTATGGGCTGAGCGAGCAGCTTGATCCGCTCGTTCATTGCCGATAATACCGCAGTGACTTGGAAGCCACTGGAAGGTTATTTCGTGGCCTGCATCACTTATATGGTGTAACGTCTCTGTAATATGGAATATTAGTTGTTCGTGTGGTCGGCGTCGTAAAGGTGACAGTAGAGACTGCAGTGCCGCCTTCAAATCGAAGAATACTGTCCACTTGTGTGGCGGTTCATCACCAATGTCATGAATGGCAGTAAAGAGCGCTGCGAGCTCTGCTGTCGTCGATGTTGTCGCGTGGGTCGTCTTAAATTTGATTGTTGTAGCTTTCGCTGGTATAACGATTGCCGCCGCGGAGCTTCTTGGAAGGACAGATCCATCAGTGTAAATATGCGTAGAGTCACGGTCGTTCTCGTAAAAAATATAGTAGCGTGAGCTGTCTAAGGGCTGGTGATGATAGATCAACTTGTTTCGAGATACCAGGTATTGTGAGGTTGATTTTTGGCTGAGCGAGGCACCATGGAGGAATCGAAGGTCTCGCCGCTGGAGTGAAACAAGCTGGCAATGATTCATCATATGCGGTTATCGTTCGGCTGAAAGATGTGTGTGGTCTGTCCGCTGGTAGAGAGGCTAAGTGGTGACGAGGAGTCCTGGCTGGATACCTTATATGGGTCCTGAGTACTTGAATTTCAATGTGGGTCTTGACAAGGTGGTCTCTAGCGATTGCTATCGTAGCCACTGTTGAAGCACTCTGAGGCAGGCCTAGACAGATCCGAAGCACTTGACCCTGAAGACATTGTATTGCGCGTAGATTCGCTTTACCTGTGTTGTTTATTGCAGGCAAGCTGTATCGCAGAAATCCTAGAAAAAGCACCCTCTACAGTTGCAACATGGCACTTGTCGACATTCCCCAGGTCTTGCCAGCGAAAAACTTGAATAGGTGGCAGATGCCTGTCAACCGTTTTTTCCCGTATGATACGTGAGGGCTCCATGACAAGTCCCTGTCGATTACGATACCTAGAAACTTGTACGATCGGACCCGTCGTATTATTTGGCCATTTATCATTACTGTGTAGTTTGCCGTGGGTTTGCGCGTAAATGGCACTAGTACGCATTTCTCGGAATAAATTTCCAGGCCTCGATAAAACATAAAAGTATCACAAAAACATAAGCAACATAAAGGTAACATAAACATAATCATATATCAGGTTAATCTTATATAGAAGGAAAGAGCTAACATACCATATCAAGAATAACGTGCGTGGTAAAAACGGCACATTTACTTGTAAGCATGGCACATGATATATATAGTGAAGATTGCTTTCCGCACTTTCGCTCCTTATTCAGCAATTGCGGCCGCTAGATTCCCTGCGACGTGATACGGTGCCTGCATCAACCTCAAAACGAAGCATGTGAACACGGATGTAATAGAGCAGAGAAGAAAACGAATTCGGGAATACGTCTGCCAGGAACACCTGGCGAAAGGGGTGAAATACGACTTTGTGGAACGAGTGCCGTGGAATTCCACTCTTGTTGCCTCTGACAATGAGAGAATGTGAAATAATGGCGTCGGTAAGACGCCATTATTTGTGCGTACCGCCGCCACGCACACTCGTACGCGCGGGTGCATTGTCGCTGCAGTTTAAAAATGAGTACGAGGCGCAAGAGAAATAAAAAAAGAAATATAGAAAGGAAACGTTTTCCGCCATTGTGAAGGCAACGGAGAGGGGAGAGGAGGCGCAGACCCACGCTATTTCGGCGGGCACTGCGGAGCGTGCGGCCAATTTAGGCACGGAGCGCTTTCACCCGCAGATATGATTGCCGCACGCGAATGGTATTGCGAGCAAGCTTTTGCGAACACACGCACGAACAACCGCCGGCTGAGGTCGAGAAAACATGTGGGATAGAGCACTGCAAGCCACGAATGAAAAGAAGAAAGGATGCAACACTCCCGTCCGAAATGAACAATAGCAAGAAAAAAAAGAAGCGTCTCAAACAAAAAAATTCTCTCGCAGTAGGTGCGTTACTTCCGTCCGCGTATGTGTGTGGTGGCTCGTTCGCTTGGAGTGTTTGTACGTTAGAAGCAGCAGCTGCAAGCATCAATGAGGCATATAGGC
This sequence comes from Dermacentor andersoni, assembly GCF_023375885.2. Classification (NCBI taxonomy): domain Eukaryota; kingdom Metazoa; phylum Arthropoda; class Arachnida; order Ixodida; family Ixodidae; genus Dermacentor; species Dermacentor andersoni. The sequence goes on along the minus strand of NC_092817.1, from coordinate 118,884,742 downwards.
AATGAGGCAGGCAACTCGCACATAGCCAATGGTCACTATCTTTTTTCATGCATGTATCTTTAAGCTCATGCGCGATTCACGGCCAACTACCACCACCGATCCCCTCACTATTTTTCCCCCCGCTTGACCACAGCGCGCTTTACCAGCGCAATACTCAAATTTCACAACGCAGGTAACACTTGTTGGAGGCCTAACGGCGGGCCCGAATTCAGGAATAGAGTGACAAATGACTCTATATAAAGGAAATCCTTTGTGATGAAGATATTTAGTATAAACAAATAAATAAAAAAAGGAAATCTGACCGTGCAATCTTGGAGAGAAGAGAAATCAGAAACACTCGTTTCCGCAGACGAATATGCATATAGGGAAATGACGTGGTAACGCCATTATAAAGGAGGGCGCTCTCTCTTGAAATCAAGGAAGACCGATTCGCTACAATTTCTCGCCCTTCTTCCTAGAGTATCGAGAAGGTATAGTCATTGACAGGCTAAGAATTACAAACAAGCTTCGCCCACAATAACGCGGCGCACCTGCCCTTGGGCTCCGAAAGAGAGCCGAGCCAGCTGGAGTCCGCACATAGGTTAATGTCTCTGCTCTGTTAACGTATATGCTAGGCTGATTTAAACATAAAATCTAGTTGTCTCAAGCTAAAATTTTACCTTTGGCTGAGCAGTGGTAGCAGAGAAAACAGTTGCTTCAAACACGTGAAATCGCTTGACGTCATGTAAATAAACGAAACATAATTGGCTGGCGCATGCTTCTTCGTTTAGATTACATCAAGTACGATGTATGCCATGTGCGATGCGTTACAGTGTACTGAATCTTCATACCACACTTGTATGCGTTCCCATGGGCGAATAAATTTTCTTGCGATCTGGGCAAATTGTGTTTGAGTTGGAGAGCTTGCATGTAATATTTTAATTCTAAGGTTGACAGCGAATATTGTGTGTCCACCTCGCTCTTGTTATTTTCGGGACGACAATATGCGTCACTAAGAGATGCGCAATGCAGGCATTAAAAAGCACAAAATAACGCGAACGAAGAAACAAAGAGCTCAGGTGTCTTCATACGTTCGTGTGTTTCTATGTGTTCGTGCTTTTAACGTGAAAATGAGTACAAGCTTGACAAAAAAATTACTTTGCAAAGAAAGTTCGTGATGTGAGTTCGTGAAATTGATGTCAACATGTCCTTTGAACGCGAGGTGTCGTCATCATCGCTATACAGTCACGGTGCAAACGCAGGTAAAAGGTGACGTCATTTGCATGCGGTTATATGCCGCATTTCGGCCTCGCCTTTGCGACCTGCGTGAATATATCTCGTACTTGTGACAGCTTGTGACTTCATGTGGAGCAAAGGCTATTTCGCCATTTCACTGATTTAACGTTCGAGCTGCGAATGAAACCAGAGCACTGTTGAAGCGGCACGCACTATTGCCAATACTGGCACTACCGACATGCTATCCTGCATAACCACCGTGGTCACTCTAATAAAAGCTGAAAGGTTTTTTTAACGTATTACGGGTGAAGGCAAGAGAACTCTTCAGAGAACTATATATGAAAGAAAGTTGCTCTTAGATTTAGCGCTTTTTTCTTCATACTCTAAAAAACAAACTGTGCGCTGTTCTTGAGTTCCTGGTGGTAAATAGTTCAAATGAGAAAGAACTTCTGTTACTTCCGTTAAGGCATCGCTCTATTGCTCCTGCCAATTATCATATTAGACTAAATATTACTGTGTGAGCAGTTTGTGCAAGTGAAAGAAGCTTGTGTCAGATGCCAGCATTGCTTCGCCTAGGTCAATGAGGTCATAAAACATATAACCTCCTTGGTGTAGATAGCCTCCATACATGGACGGCTCAAGCATTGCTTTAAGGTGGGTACATCTCCAAAACTACCAGCCAATTCAAATCACTACTGCGTTCACTGTGGCCGTACTTGTGACCGTGGTCGTGAGGCGCCTGCTCCTGATACCTTCCTCTGCGAACTGTTTAAAAACTTCCCCGGCGAGATATAAAACAACGGAAGACGCCGAATTAGAAAGACACCCCCAGCACGAGCGCAGCCTAACAACTGAAATTTGTTTAACAACACGCTTGATAAAGAAAACACGCACAATTGGGATATCTCGTTCATCTTTACCACAATACATTCAGGCAGACGCAGCAAGACACCGACCTCTCGTGCTCTATACACTGCTGCTCCACCCGCAGCTTCCCGCTTTCACATGGCTATCAAAAATTTGGAGGACGCTTAAGCTCCAACTTTAAGAGTGGAACGCGATAGCATTCAAAGATCCCTGGCTGCTTCTCACGCTTCCCGGCAACTGCTGCTTGTGTAACCGTAATGTTTACCGGAAAACGCCGGCGCCGAACGCTATGCACGAAGGCGAGCTTTCTGGTAGAAACGTCACGCGATGGATGGATGGATGGATGAATAGATGTTATGAGTGTCCCCTTTGGAACGGGGCGGTGGGTTGCGCCACCAAGCTCTTACTATTATGCGGCCTTATGTCCTACCTAGGTTAAAAAGGAAAAGAAAAAAACCCACGATGAGTTTCCATAACCAATTTTTCTCACCCCCTATTGTGTACTTTTTTTTTTACGTCTCCGTTTTTTGTCGTTTCCCTACTTTTCTTCCACCAATCCTCCAATCGCCTCATACTAATCTCTATTGCGGACATGTTTACATTCCCCCCTGCTCCCACTGATCCCAAGGGATTCAAGGAGGCCAGTGGTGCATAAATCGACCACTGGGCAGATATCTTCACATTCTAATAAAACGTGCTCCATCGTTTTCTTAGCTTTACCGCAGCAAGCACATGCTTCTTCTCCCTTCTTATATTTCGCTTTATAGGTGCATGTTCTAAGGCATCCTGATCTCGCTTCGAAAAGTAATGAGCTTCCTTTTGAGTTATCATAATTTGCTTCCTTCCTTATTTCGTTTCTCCTCTTAAGTAGTTACTCATGGCAGGTCTCTTTTCCATTGCCGCCTACGATTAGATTATTTCAGCCTCTATGACTTTCCGCTTGACGTTCTTTGTTGTTGTGTTGGTCCCCCTACAGGCCGCATACTTGCTGGTAATGTTCCTAGTTCTTTTCCTCCACTGTGAATGTATTTCCTGTACAAATACCTCAACACTCTGCCAGCCCTTTTACTTTCCTCATCGTTCTTCGTAATCAATTTTGCTGTGAGACTCCCTCACTTCAAAACTTCTCAAAACAATTTGACCCTGCACGGCTTCATATGTAGTATTCCCGAGAGCGCCCAATGCGAGGCGTCCCACTGACCTTTGGTTGCCATCGAGTCCTGAGTGTAGCGATAATTTTAAGCAAACAACCGCATTTCTAAAAGGAAGTCCTGGAACCATTACACCTTTCCGCATACCCCAGAGCACCTCGTGCCTATTCTATCCCTATAGCGCTCTGTGTTTCCTTATTGCTGCATTTCTCTTCCCCTTTAATTTTCCTGCTTTTTCCTGTGTTTCCATATTGGCGGCGAGGAGTTACGGAGTTGCCATCTATCGGAAGCGCCTCGCTGGCGCAGTATGAGGGATCACGTGGCACGCTCCTCATAGGTTTTGCTGTCAGCGCTCACTGAAAACACCACGCGCGAGCTCTCCCGGATATTTCTGTAAGTACTTTCGAAACGAGAGAAGTTTTTTTACTGTCTAAATAATAATCTTGGGCAAACTGAAAGCACAGAATCGTTTACAGACGCTATGTCTCTTTATCGAATACGTACAGTGAACGCCACGGCGCCCGGTCGCCGCGATGGAGTCTCCCGAACCGGCTTCTTGCGCGAAAGGTAGGTAAACGCTGAGAGCAAACTATGTGGAATATGTTCTTATAGTGTTTTTATAACTAAATGGAGCGTAATAGAATGAAGTCTCCCTGCAGCGATCGCACAGATTCGCAGCGACCGACTGCGCGTCTGCATGCTTGTCCGCGTACTGTTTCGCATTCACCGCGTGCGCGTTTTCGCGCCGTGCCATGAGCTTTACGTGGCAGAATATGAGCATTTGACAGCGTAAAAGCAACCACTGTTGCGTGGGCGCTATCAGAGCTATTCAAAAATAATTTAATTGTAGAGGCTTCGACGCGCTGTGATGTGCCATCGCGACTATTCAATGTTTTTTTTTTCTTCGAAATTCTTGGACGTTTCAGTATTATTTCTCCAGTTGCGCCGCACTGTATGTGTATCGGTGTGCTCAGCGTGCGATTTCCCGCTGCTTCTTTTTTTGTAATCCAGTGAATTAATCCATAACACAAACATGACCATATGCCATTCTTTTTTTAATGTGCTTCTTACCGCTCCCTTTCCACTCCAGTGAACTTGCCAGTATCTATAGCATCGACAAGTTCATAGACCAAACCGTCATGACATTAGTCGGGCAGCGGACTCGGGCGAGCGTCTCAGTGTGCGTTTTCCGAACATCGCAGACCCGGCGCCGTAGCAGAAATCTTTCTCGCGTCTGTGCTTGCTGCATACCCGAGTTGTAGCCGATGACTGTTTGCCGGTTTTATGTTTCGCGAGCCAAGCTTCACACAGCTTCTTGTCCTGCGGCTACGTGTGAATAAGGCTGACACCGGGCTCCGTTGCGTAAGTCCGGCACTGCGGCACCGAGCAGCAGCCTACCATGTTGCGCACCTTCAAAGAAGGCAGCCACTACCTATTGAAGTGCTTTCAAGCGTTGTAAAGGAGACACTCGAAGCGGGAAAATCTCGCCACTAAATGAGGACCGCAGCGTACGAGGGAATTTAAACTCTCGTTTTCAGCTCGCTTCGGCGCTCCCGAAGCAGCCGACGCGGCCGCTATGTCTACGTGATCCCTAACAGAACGTCACGCCGACGGTGGCGCCAGCTTTTCCAGTGGTGGAGCTCGAGGCCAATACCTATTGATACCGTTTATCCATATACTAAGGTATTTATATTCTGTTACGCGAGGTATTTCTTGGCCCTGTATTACCACTGTATGTTCACTGTTTTCATTGATTACCGAAACACCTGATTTTCTAACGCCAAATTTCAAGCCTAAATTCTCGCCTTTTTTCCACAGATATTATCCAGACGTTGCAAATCACTTTGCTTGTTAGCTAGCAACACAATGTCGTCCCATAAAATAAACCTGGAGGCTGCTGCTGTACTACTGTACCCGCCTGTTTGTATGAGAGACTAAACCCGATATTACTTCCTTCCCTCTCCATCCTCATCATGTGCATCATTAACAGCAGTGGGGATAAAGGACACCCACTGTCTCAGTCCATTGTTGATATCAACTTTCTCCTCGTTCCTCATCCCTTCCGATTCAATGCAAACGGTATTTTCAAGGTAAATATCTCTCAAAAGCTTTAGACAATCATCGCCTAAGCCATTCCCTTCCAAAATATCCTACAAAATGTTGCGGTCTAGGTTGTCATACGTTCCTGTAATGTCTAAAAAGGCGACATATAATGGTCTGCTTTCTACACTTGATGTTTCTGTATACTGAGTATAAACAAATAAGTTATCATCCAAACGCCTACCTATCCTGAAGCCATTCCGAAGTTTTCCCCAAATGCGCTATTCTCTACCCATGCTTGCAGCTTTAATTTGATTGCCTACATTGCTAATCTGTATATTACCGATGTAATGGTCAACGGTCTATAGGAGTGAATTCTCTTTCTCCCCCTTATCTATATCAATTAAATTCATTCTACTTTGTTGCCAACTGTCTGGTATTCGTCTATCTTTTAAAGTTTTTTCCACTGCTTTCACCAGAGCTTCCTTACTTTTTGGTCGCAGCTGATCAATAAGCCTAACGGGAACCTCATATAGCACTGTTGCTGTGCGCTTAGGAATTTTCTCTTCGGCTTTGTTTCAGTTGAACTTTGTCAGCACCAGCTCGTTTTCCATCTAATTATCTTTCATGCTCTTTGTTTCTTCGAATACAATCTCGTCAGTGCCTTGGAAAGATTCGGCTGTTATTTGTTTTTTGATGTAATTTAATGCAGCTTCTCCTTCCAGTTTGTTTGTTGACTTCCTGCCTAATAATTTTATGTGGTGCCAAAATATTCTAGGTGCGGCCTTTTTTCTCTCACGTATTTCTAACAACCAACGTTCACTTTCGCCTTTTATCTTTGCTTGCACCAGTATTTGAACCATAGATTTTTCGCACGGAATATTTTTCATTTAATGGCTAGTTCATCCTGCTGCAACTGCGCTTTTTTTGCCTTCCTGTGCTCTCGGGAGGTTTTCTGTCGTTCGGCGATCGCTTGTGGTATCTTTATGCTACACCAGCCTTTCGGTTTCTTTTTTCCTCTCCAATGAACATGTTGTTTCTCTTTCCATATTTCTGTCGTTATTACACTTAGAAGCTTACTATATTCCCACTTTTGACTTGGCCATTTGCCAAGTTTTTCCTCGACTCTTGTTACTATATTTGTGATTTGTTCAGCGTTCAAATCTGGACTGGCCATTTGGGCTCCTTACTCTCTTTCCCAACTACATATACCATTTTGCGACGCAACGGATGCGAGTGCCATGTGGAGGTGTTGCAAAAAAACGGGCCCGCCGCTCCATAGCGTCCAAGAGTGGCGTGCGTGCGCGCGTGAATCTTGGAGGCCATGGTCGCTCTGTGAAGGGCAGAAAAACGGGTTTGTGTCTGAATTTCCGCGTAACAGAATTATTTTTTCTCGTATACTGAAATTGCAATCCGACCATATCCTATCTGTAGATTGCGTTTAGATTGTGGTTTCCGATTTTTCTGACGCGTGTTACTTTGAAGAATTCAATGAGTTCAGTTAACGCCTCTGCGCCACTCGGATGGCCGGCGTGGTTGCGGTTCGGAATGATTCTTCGCCAAGCAACGTCCGACGCCGACATAGAATTTTTTTGCGACGCGGGGACCTTACACTATCGCGTTAAGATCCTTCAACTCTCCGTAGGAGCATTGATAATACCGTGCGGATCAAACCTCCTGACTGGGTTCTCCTGCCGCGAGGAGGTTACGTTAAGAAGGATACCTGTGAGTGCTGCATTGACGCTAGCTGCAACCTGTCTACGGGCTCTGGACCATAGGTCGTCTTTCGGCGCGAGCTGTCCCTTCTGCGCTCGCAGATCTGCCGCACCTCTTGTGGAATTGTCCCAAACTGTACTCATCAAGGCGCGACCACCTGATAAAACAGGGGCTACACTAGTCACATGCCCAGTGCGGCGGTCCCAGTGCCTATATCGGCGTCAAAAAGGTTTGTTGAAGAGCGGCTCATAGGTGCACAGTGCGAAATACCCATTGGCCCAAGTTGCTGCGATGGTTTGTTTCGTACTTTGTTCCTTCGCTATCGGCTCTCTTCGCTATCGCCGCTTTCATCACACCCTGTGCTCCGCATCCGCCCTTTCATCCTACGCTGTGCTCGTTCGTTCGGTTACGAGGGACGCCGAGGCAAGCCGATGGGTGCACGCCGACGGGCGCAGGAACGGATGCCTAAGCGCTGCGCTCTAAAAAGAACAGCTATAACGAAACTACACGCCTTGTCGACTGCATGTCAGGGATGATGCATTCTAGTGTACTCTAGCGGTAGCTTCAAAGGCAATAGCGACGTCTTTACTGTTTCTTGAGGCTCTTCATTTATTTCTACAATTTCATTATCCAAGGAAACAAACCTTGTCTGTATGGCGCTACGATGCAGCCAGCTGCCTTCGTTTCTTTATTGGTTCTTCCCTCAGATTTCCGACTAACGGTGCCCGTTTGTCATCGGCTTACTAAAGTCACCTCCACTCCGCTATACGCTATAAGGATATTGTAGTTGTGCATGTTTTGGTGAGAAAAAAAAATTCTAGAAACACTTGGCACGGAGGCTGCGAAGGTGTGCACTGGGGTGGCAATTCGAAAAAGCAATACTAGCGTGGGGAGCAGGCAAGGAAAGCTTTCTTACCTGAGAGTTTCGTGTGCCTCGTTCTCGTTCCTGTAAAGTCGCTCGCTTCGCTCTAAACAGAAACGAAAGCGTACCCGCACTCTCAGGTGCACTTGCGGTGGCGATTCATCGTTTTTCTCTTTTCTCTGCCCTACAGGAAGCAGACGCATGCGCGCCATCCGCTCTCTTTTCACGGCGATTTCACGCCTCTGTGCTCCAACTCGAGCGCGTAATTCTCAGCACACTTTCCCGCGTGCGTTTTGCCATTCGGCCGTAAAAGCTCGTTGCCACGTTCGGTCGCTCGCGGCAATCACATTTGCGTGCAGAGGCAACGTCCTCGCAAATGGGCAAAACGTTCGCTGGCGCCCAAAACAGAGCTGGCCTTTCGCTCAAGCCGGCACGCTCCCTTGTCTGCGCTACGACCCAGCGAAAAAAAAAAATACATAAAACAAATCCCGTCTTGGAGCATTTTTCCCACCCAACGGCCATGAAAATGCTCGGGCCCGAATGCAGGCCCGTGGAACCTTGGGCTTTTTGTTCGTTCCTGTTGAGCTTCGCGTCACTCCTGTCTTGGTTTCTTTCCCGCTTTCCTTTTTGATGCAAAATGAAAGCCGCCCGAGAAATGGTGTCCTATGCATCCGCCGTTACACGAGATCTTGTTTCATACCCGTTCCATTATGTTTTTCTGGCGCGACGTCTGCTTGAGTATTTAGCCATTTTGTTTTTTTCACATTCATTTTAGTCGCCCCTAAACCAATGTAACGGAGTGCCGCTAGCAAGACAGGCTCGGAGAACTTGTAAGCCAGAATTATAAGTGAGCGTGAAGTGCGTAGCGTAAATGTTGTTTTCATTTCTTTTTGCCGAATCATGTGGGTCGCCCGGCACCTAGAATAGGTACGAGGGCTGTTACGGACTATTTGAGGAGCAATGCACTAGACTCGAGACTTTAGGGAAGCCACCCTGTTACGCGGTTATTGTGTAGACACACCCATTCTTCCCGTCTCCACGACCCTCTTTGGTCGTTCTTGCAAAGCCACGAATCGAAATAAACGTGTGGCGGACCAGATAATCCCAAAAAGTTCCTCGTATTTTTCCCCGTCACACTGTCCTCCTATGACTTCTATTGTTCACCTCTGACTTCGCAGCCACCTCCAGAAATGTGGACTCGATCGTCTGCTGTACATATGTGGCATTCTTGAGAAAACATTCCGAACGGATGAAATAATCGCTGAAAACGCATCAAAACTCGCACAAGCCCTTCTCGTAAAATTTGAAACCTTTGTCAAACGCCTAAGTCATTAGGGTATTCTTGATACTAACCCAGAGATAAGGCTGCAGGGATAACGACAGTTGATAACTTAATCAGCAAATCTGTATTCTCTCTACATCAATTACAAAACATCCTTACGTGGCTGCCTAAAGATAGTTTCATAGGTTTCTGCTGTAAGCATAACCCTAAAATAAGCGTTATTCATTCCTTGCGTGGCATTTCTGAAACCTGAAAAAAAAAAATCATGCAGATTCCACGAACTGTGAGAATCGATGTAAGCGAAGCTTTCCGTGCTGGATGCTTTGAGTGACGATAAGTAGCAATGATGTTGACGGCTAAAGCTCAATTTCTTCAACGTTTATTCTAACATGAGAGTGGTGAGTTGATGGTAAACGTTACCTTTCATGCACCACTGCTGTTTGTCTGCATAGCACACAGAACACACAGGGATAGATGTTTGGTTGATGCGTTGTTTCGCGCCATATTTCATAACCTCTGAGAGGTCTGAGCATTGTCATTGCCTCGCATGGCATATCGCAGCGTGGAAGAAGTTTGAAACTTCTGCCAAAACCAAAACCACAATTGGGTTATGAGGCATGCCGTAGTGGCGGATTCTGGATTAATTCTGACACCGTAATGTTCTTTAATGTGTCCCAAAATCTAAGTGCATGTGCGTTTTCTATTTCGCACCCACTGAAATGCGGCTGCCACGGTTGGGTTCGAATCCGCGACCTCTGGCAATGCCATAGTCGCAAAGCTACCGTGGCCCGCACAGAAGGGTAGATTTGACAGTCAACCACTTCCGTAGTGTCGCCTGGACCCTGTGGTGGGCTTTAATTAATGCGACTCTGCTTCTGCATGTCCTACGTAGTTTGTCCGCTTGACATATTCACATGGTGTTTATTTTTCAGAAATAGCAGCAACATGCTGTACCGTACTTTGAACTTAAGCTTATCCAGTTTGCTCGCAAGCGATGTCGTATAGTAGTAGGGTTTCCTTGCCTTCGCACGTCACCTTCCCCCTCCCTTGTATGGGAAATGCATCTTCTCCTCCTTCCTCCCTACAGTTCTATCTACGTCGTCTCTGGACTAGCACGTTAGTAGAAAGGGAAGCGCTGCAGTTTCTGCAATGCTTATGGGGGGAGTCACGGATACTTACAGCTGTCAAGAGGCTAATGTGGCGACGCCCAGGGAGCTCCAGAGGCCATTGTGCACATTCGACGCGGTGGGGTGAAAACGAGTTTCCCGCTTCGCGTTTCCTCTCTGACTCGCGCCTCTCATCTATATACACGCTCTGAACCACCCCCCGACGCGGTGTGCCGGACAGCAGCAGCCACAGCAAGCAGCCACAGCAGCATTGGGAAAGTTGAAGGAAGAGGTAAAGAAAGCTTCGCTTCAAAAAAAAAAAAAAACTCAATCGCGTAAGAAGGCTATTCGTACTATATGAAAAACAAATGCTGCTGATTGCTGAAAGGAGTTCTACAGGAGAATACAGAACTGGCTAAGCTGGTACTGATTTATGTTTCACGGGCAGCGCGAGAAGCTAAACCTGTACAGTACCATAAAAAGAAAGGAAAGGTGGGAGCGGTTGGACAAAGCGCTGGCTTTCAAGACGAACAATTATCGATGCAAGCTATATTTGTATAAATACCGTGCTAGCGGTGCTACCGTCGAACAAATAAATGGCAAAAAGGAAAACAAATAAAAAAAGATGAAAACAAAAGATAAAGGATATAAACAGTGATAAAATCAATTACACTGCCAATGCCGTGCCTCAGTAGCGTGGACTGCACTAGGACTGTCGAGGATCAAAAAGCGTGACTTCACTGTCTAAAGGGCAACTGATGCTCGACTTAAAAATCAGTCCGGCTCTTCCTCAAAAAAAAAAAAAAAAAAAAAGAAGGCTGCCACAACTTAAGGTGTCGATTGCGTTCCTCGGACGCATAGTAGACAATATTTACAGAAGACTTCGTGAAAATGCCATAAAAATGATTAGTGTCGTGTATCATCTGATTACTAGCGAGAAATGAAGCAATATAAATCACACATATGCGATCAGGCGTAAATATACTCCTTGTATTGAAAGAAATGTAGCACATTCAAGGCGGCGAAAGAACAGCCCTGAAAACAGAACTATGTCAGAGACATTTTATTCCCCCTTTGTGCGAAGCATTGAATCAGTATCATTGTAGTGTCATGCTAAGAAAAGAAGAACAAAATAAAGAGAAAAAGGAATGAATGCGATGGACCGGTTTGCTGAAGCATAAATAGGTAATCGTTTTCTTGAAGGCTTCCGTGTTTTTCTGAAATATAATCTATTTCTGAAGAAAGTCCTTAAATGCACTGGCAATCAGGTATTAAGTTAATAGACAAATTACGAATCACCGTATAAGTCAAAGGAATCACCTAATATTGTGAACGCTTTCTAACCATGTGTGCCAACAGCATTGATAACCTAAGATGACATTTTCGTATTTCTAAGTGAACTCATTGCACTGCTATGCACTTGTTGGAGATGATTAATGACGTTAGTTTATAAAGCGTAAAAAAGTGATTTTGAACATCATTATGCCTGACAAGAAAACGGGAATTCATCATTTGCAGTCAGCTGCTGTAATCTGTATAAGAATTCTATTCCATTCTAGGCCATTTTCTCACGGGGGAATCACATCATGAGAACGAAATCTACAGAAGAATATGAATGCGTAGGAACGTGTGCGGCACGCATTTCTAAGTCGCGAGCAGTGGCTTAAAGGTATCACCGAAAGAAAATGCACAATAATTCCATTGTACCGGCACTCACACATGTGGGCTAAAGTTGCAGGTTATCAAAGAGGGTTTGTAGGAAGTTAAGGACGACTCGATGGTGGAGGAAGGGGGAGGGGCACAATGTGACTAAATCTGACAGGCGTAACGTTAAGAGACAAGAAGACAGCGTTGCCAATTAGAGATCAAACTGTAGCAGCCAATATATAGTTTAGATAAGGAGGATGAGGTGCCGTTAGGAAAGTGACGTAATGCGTAGGGGTGGTGGTCTATTATAATTATTTAATGGATGCCAAGGGAAGAGAACGCATAGTCGAGGATGGCAGAGAACAAGTTAGTGTGATATAATTAGAAAATTTGCAGGCATAAGATGAAGCAGTTGGCACAGAATTCAGCTAATTGGAGATCGACGGGAGAAGGACGTCGTCGTGTAGGGGGCACAAAATACACCGATGATGATGGCTCGTTCCACAGACGCTAGTTACAAGAATGTCGTTTACAAACTTGGTATTGATAGTGAGTACTGAATATGTGCCCTCTGTCCATTAAACTTGAGTATTCGTGCTGTCGCTTTAGTCTCAGCAGAAGTTTCTATTACTGCACGTGCTTACGATAAAATATTCCCAACGGCATGTTTCAACCTCAGTGCTTCAAAAGTTTCCAAGAACTTTGCTCCTCTCGAGATGGTTGGGTTAGATCGGTTAGAAAACTCGCTCTCCGACTCTCAGCGTGGCCTACCATGAGATTTGGCCGTCGCAGAAGGAGGACGTAGACGGGTGGTATAAATGATTCGGCTTACATATTTAAGGTTAAAGCGTGTTTGTTCTTATTAGTTATTTTGTTTCGAGGCAGTAATCGCGGTTCGCTCCGCTGGTAAGCGCGCCTCCACCCCGCTCACACATCACCTGTTCAGAACACTGAAATCTCGACGCGTCCACGGAGAGAAATGGTGCGAGAATTCACCGAGAACCAAGAGCAAGCATGAAGCTAAAAGTGACATACGCGTTGGGAGATGACGAACAGCTTGCGAAAATTCAAGTTTCTTTGGTGGCGACCACAAACGATTCGCAGAGCTCTAGTCCCTTGGCTACATTTTTGCGTGGCACTAGCAGTGATAACGAAAATGTACAGACGAATTGCGGGAACAAAGCCTAAGTTTCTCACACATGGGGCGGCGCAGGCTATGTTTTCATTTTTACCCCCACTCCCTCCCACTCGCAGTTACGTCGTGGGCCGGACGCGCTTTCTATTTAAGGCACCAAAGCGGGCCTGTGGCACACGTGGACGTCGTTTCAGCATGCGCAAAGTGGTTTCGTGCAATTATGTATTCTTCATGTGTTGTTGTAAGCTGCACATAGCTGTTTGAACGGCTAGACGTTGCTTCATCTGGTGGATGATTTTTCGCGGTGGTATACCTCAACTACTAGTTCGTTGCTTCCCAAAATAGTGGAATACTTAACCAAGATCTCTCGGCGAAGGAGAACGGATTAAGGGAGACGGAATGCACTGGTTCTTATGAACTGGGTTTGATTGCAATGGGACCCGTTTAATGAAAACTTGTTACCTGCTTCGTTATATGCCTTGGACGTTACCCAGCTGGCATGGGCGAAGCAATGATGCTGCAAGTTTTCAAAGCTTTAAAGCATATTGTCGCTTTTCGTGCATGAAACCCCGGCTACGCTGGATTATTAAGATTTCTTCGTCCTACTTGTTTAAAGCGTTGTAATATTGAAAATTTCTAAAATAGTGAACTAAGCAGGAGTTTACTGTACAATCTGTAATAGATATACCAGCAATGCTTTCTGCTTAGTAGCTGAAATTTATGGCCGACTTTGCGAGATGCGAGATACGCTGTGATTGCGGCACAGAGTGCCTCAAGACACTCGCCTTGTCTTTCTCTTTTCTGAAAGTGCACGTGTTCTCATTACTTGATATGAATACTCCAAAAATTCTCACCGAAGATAAGTCAGGCTGCTTGGAACGAGACACCCATTAATGAAGAAAGTGGGAACAGGGAAGGATAATAAATGGCTTCTGCCAATTTTTCAGGCTTGTGCTCTCGACGAGCGCGTTTCAAGGCAAAATAGCTGCCTGCCAGGCGGGAGGGCTTCTCTGGCATCAAGATAAACACCGCTGTGAAGCTCGGTCTAGAAGGTGTTCTTAGAGCACGTTCTGTTGAGTGCCTTGGGGCACTTCAGCAAAGGTGCACTTGGCTTGAGCTCCTATTTCAGCTGCTGATATATTTCGATCGCTAGTTGGATCAGATTATTCCTCTTTACTTCTGGTACCGAGCACCGTTATTTGATATCCGCATGCGGTAGAATCGCAAAGAGAAAGCGAACTTGGAAGATAGATGTAAATGAGAAGGTAGCCGGTGCTCCCTGGGCAGAGCAATTTCCACCGCTCCTCGTAGGGGTGTTTACAGAGGCGCATACGGCCTTTGCGTTTGTTATACTACAGAGGATAAGTATAGTGCGCTCGTGACGTACGTACACCGACACACACGAACGTACGCAAACGCACGGAGCCACACACACACTCGAACACACGCACGCGTGCACACACACAGACACACATACACAAGCACGCACACACGCACATGCGCACACACGCACATGCGCGCACACGCGAGCGCGCAGGTTTAGCTTGTTGATGCTGGTTCTGCCAAACGCTCTGCCGAGTTTCGCTTCACAGAAACCTTATCTTTATCGCGGGAAAAAAATAGGGAATTTCAGAGATACGGAACCCAACTTTGCGGATTGGTGTCGGCCAAGCGCACAAAAGAACGCGAAGTAGTACAGAAGGACCCTAGCGATTCATGGGGCTTTCGGTAAGCAAAGGTGCTTGGGGAGCAATTTCCTAAAACTGCCCAGTGTCGGTTTAGAGGCGAAAGGTATGGCGTTGTATCCATGCACTGCGTGGCCCACCGTAAGTAGGCGCACGTCCTGGCAATCCTGTGGAGAAGGGATAAAAGAGGCTGTTAGAGAGTAAGAAAAGTCATCGATGCTTCTCTGTTGAGAAATGTAGTAGCAGGATTGTTAACGGCGGATTACAGCACAGATTAGCAGGTTGGAACTAGGTCACAGACAGATCTTTAACTACAAATTACATGTGATCAGTTTACATTTCTTACTAGATTTGTAATTTAGCGGTTATATTGTTTCTTCGGTTACGCCGAACTGTAATCCAAATATTTGTTGCAGTCACGAATAACTTGTAAGCAGTTACTTTATTGACGAGACAAGCTGCAACAAACGGCGCAGCTTTGAGAAGCTAAATTTGGTGAAAACTACGCTAGAAATTCCGAGATTGTGCCAGGAAGCAGCCTCGCGAAGGCGCATGTTGAGACAGCCAAACACTTGGGCGCGGTATTAGTTTGCTCATGTCAACGCTGCTCTAGATGTTGGCCGACGTATGTCGCTCGTATGTCTTGATAGCAAAGGCCACTTAGGATGTTATAAACTGGAATTCACTGACTGACTGAATAAACTTTATTGAAACCAGCAAGAGATGGTGGCTGGGCCTAGGCCTCCCACGTGGGGACGTCGAGGTGTTGCCTCTTCGCCGCCTCGCAGGCCTGCTGGGTCGCCCAGAGTTGGTCGTCAAGGTTGGGGCTACGCAGGGCAGCGTGCCATCTCGACGAGAGGGTCGTGGGGTTAGTGTCGGGGTATTGGTGTGTACAGTCCCAAAGCATGTGTGGAAGTGTGGCTGGCTGTGCCTTGCAGATATGGCACGTGGGATTGGGGTAAATGTCTGGGTAGATCTTGTTGTAAAGTTGTAACGAGGGGTAAGTATTGGTTTGTAGCATGCGGAAAGTTGTAGCCTGCGCTCGGGATAGTTTGTTGTGTGGGCCGGGGAAGGTTCTACGCTCTAAGTAGAAGGACTTCACAAGATCATTGTAGCGTGTCAGGCGATCCCTACCGGTGGGGGCAGCCTCCCCTTCTCCCGCGCGGTTAACTAGGCCTCGCGCTAGGGAGTGGGTAACCTCGTTGAGGTTGGGGAGGTGCGGATGGACGGCGCCTGCATGAGCCGGAAACCAGACGAGTGTAACCTGATGGTCGGTTGAGCGGGGTGCTTGTTGCAAGATGCGCAAAGCTTGGTGTGAAATACGGCCGTTGATATAGTTGATAACGGCGGAGCGGGAATCAGAGACGATGGTATGGCATGTTAGGTCCAGTGTGGCTAGCGCGATGGCCACTTCTTCAGCTTCCTCAGCGTGTGGGGTTACTAGGCTGATAGCATGGTGGAGAGAGCCTCCACGCGTGGTGACGGCTGCAAAGCGGGTACCGTGGGGATATTCGGCGGCGTCGACGAAACTCACACCGTCGTGGCGAGTAAGGGATTTGGTGAGAACCGTGGCACGTGCTGTGCGACGTGCGTGGTTGTATTCGGGGTGCATGTTTCTGGGGATAGGGTCGGCGTGAATCCAAGCTCGTATGGTGGAGGGGATCTGGTGCTTATGGCCGTGTTGATGGTGGTAGGTGATGCCGTGCGAGGTGAGGATATGGCGACCCGTCGTTGTGAGAGTGAGTCTCTCCAGCTGAGAGCGACGTTGGGCCTCGATGAGCTCGTCCAGTGTGTTATGGACGCCTAGTTGAAGGAGGAGGTCAGTGCTGGTGCAACCGGGGAGGCCGAGGGCTTGTTTATAGACACCGCGTAGGAGGATGTTGAGCTTGGTTTGTTCAGCCTTGTACCAGTTTAGATACGCAGCAACGTAGGTGATGTGGCAAATTACGAATGACTGGATTAATCGGAGCAGATTCTCCTCTTTCATACCCCCACGGCGGTTGGAGACCCGCTTCAAAAGTCT
This sequence comes from Dermacentor andersoni, assembly GCF_023375885.2. Taxonomy (NCBI): domain Eukaryota; kingdom Metazoa; phylum Arthropoda; class Arachnida; order Ixodida; family Ixodidae; genus Dermacentor; species Dermacentor andersoni. Next base: position 118,868,013 of record NC_092817.1, on the reverse strand, counting down.
CATGCTGTTGGCTGTATTCATCTTGATTTTGGCAAGGGCCATGCCATTCGCTCCGTTCGCCTCTATGAGCAAGCCGAGCACACGGATATTGGTGACGAGGGGTATGGGGCTGCCATCCGTGAGATGAAGCGCAATGTCTTCGTAATGGCGTTTAGCGGTGGAATAATTTGGACGGCGGCCACGGAGAGTAGGCCTGTAGAGGAGGAGTTCGGACTTCGCTGGGGAGCAGCGAAGCCCCGTGCCTTGGATATAGGTCTCGACTGTTTCAATGGCGGATTGTAGTGCCGTCTCTATTTCGCCGTCACTGCCTTGGTGGGCCCAGATGGTTATATCGTCAGCGTATATGGTGTGGGTGACACCGTCCACTTGCTGCAACTCCTTGGCAAGACCGATCATGACAAGATTAAAAAGCATTGGGGAGATAACGGAGCCCTGGGGGGTTCCCGCGCTGCCCAAAGTCTGGACGTCGGAGAGGAGATCCCCCACCGAAAGGAAGGCCGTGCGATTAGAGAGAAAGTTTCTGATATAATTATAAGCGCGCGCACCGATATTAAGGCGTGAGATGCAGTCAAGAATGGTAGAATGGGCTATGCTGTGAAAGGCTTTTTCGAGGTCGAGGCCGAGTATAGCTTTAGTAGTACGTGTTCTACCTTCTAGTATATGGTGCTTAAGTTGTAGCATGACGTCTTGGGTTGGAATTCACGAGCGGATAATTTTTTTTTTCAGGTTTTTCAATGGCCCACACGGGACCGTCTTTTCTAAGTGCCAGCAACAATGAAGCGCCGCGCATTATAGCGGACCCAGAGGCTGAACAATCACAATTTTGCGCGCAGGATTCGTGTACATTACGACACCGTCCAACCCGCAGTGTTTACATCGAGCGAAATTGCTAAGCTCTTTGCCTTTTCCTCTTTTTCCTCCTCGAGCAAGGTTTCAGCGTCACTGCCGATGTCTTCAATAACGAATAATAACGACGACGACCGACGAAGTTTCTAAGAAGCAGTCATTAGTGCACACTATTAATATATGAAACCTTTCATATGACAAGCGGAAAGTGACAAGCCATCTCGTTCTGTTGCTGTATCTATGCAATCTTAATAAAATTCAGGAGGAAAGTAACGTAGACGCAATCAAATATTATGGCGTAATTCCTCAATTACTTTCGCGCAGCAGCAACTCGTAACTGTAATCAATTGGATTTTTTAATGTAGCAAATGTAATTGTGATCGGTTACACTTTTTGTAACCTGTACACAGCTTTGGTCATCATGTATTCAAATGCAAGGGGAATTACCGCGGGGTTGTTTTCTGTGCCTTCTGACTTTTAATTCTTTTCTCATTCTGCACTGCTTAAATATTGTCCATACGCTTTAATTCACGTTTAAACCTTCATGTTTATTCTCGTAATGACTGGGGAATCAAGATAAACAAAGGCATTTTCTTCGGCAAGTTGAAATCTATGACGAACAAGTAAAATTGACTGCGCCACGAGACGGCGGAGAAGCACGGAAATCTCGGCACAAGCACACTGCCTCCACCGAGCTACCGCTTGTGCCTTGCAGCGGTTGTTAAAAAGTAGCACTTGAGTATATTGCATACTTGTTTCCTCTTCCCTCGCAGTGCTGGCAAAATTTTTGTCGAGCGCGTCGTTTTCTCATCGAGCCCCGAAGGCTTTACTCCTTCAAACGTGTAGAGTGGTGGGTTTGGCCGCTGCAGTTTCCTGTTTACTGTACGAAGCCCAGTAATGTTCTGCAGAGTAGGAAAAGCATTGGTGCGATTCTATGAACCAGAGCGCGGCTTCCCAAGAAGCTGATCAATACAGCAGAAAGAAAAAGAAGCTGGAAGGAAGCTTTCTTAAGTTTACACAGTGTCTTTAGTCGAGACGGCTTGAAGTCGCTAGACTGCCTACGGGGCACCCTCGAGTCCTGTCGAGGGTTTATTTTCCTTCTAGTCTTCGAAGCACTTGTTCCCTGCGGCAAGTGTCTGTAGTTTATATATAGATGCCGTTACCGCAGGACTCGCACATCTTCTCCGATGACTGTTTGACGCTGTTCTTGGGGCGTTTCAGCAGCAACGCTTCCATGTGAGTTGGTAGGCGTTGGTACGGATATATATATATATATATATATATATATATATATATATATATATATATCTTGTAAGAAAGAAGTGAGCCGTGCAGAGCTCCGCAGCCGGATCCCTAGCGCTACTGAAGTGGGGTTCGGGCTAGACGCTGTTCCTAGTGTGTGTGACTGGCTAAGCCTACGCTGTTGCGTCTTCCTGTCGGCGTCCTTCGGGTCGTCCCCAGCTGTGCCGGACTTTTTGCCAGAATATATATAAGCATAGTGATACCATAAGAAGCCAACAAACAACATTGTTTGTTAGCGTCTTATGACATTACAATATATATATATATATATATATATATATATATATATATATATATATATATATATATATATATATAGGGTGCTTTTTCTTAGCTGCAGCCGTTATTTAAAAATGGTCTGTGACCGAAAGCACAATTTTGTTCCTTGATCTAGATTACTCAATGAGGCAGCCATTACTTCTACAAGGAATCAAAATATTGAGCAATATAATTAACATAATTACGCTAATTAACTTCATAATTTGTTGCTTTATGGCACATATTTCAATCTACGAATTATAGCCGCTGAGTTCCCAAGCCACGGCCACTAGGAATGAATTATCAGGTCTCTACCAACCTCGAAATATGAGTTTTCAAATTGCCCGGTGAAATAAATTAATGTTCCAGTTACGTTTTTAAGAAAACGCAGTTTAGGCTTTGAAGTACAATAGATTAAAATGTTTTCCGTAAAATATTTATTTAATGAGTTAATCAGCGTAATTATGTCAATTATTTAATGAAGCATATTGCTTTTTCGTAGAAGTAATGGTCGCCTCATCGAATAATCTAGATAAAGGGTTAGGATTGTGTAATTTGCCGCATGCAAATTTTGCAAATTTGGTGCCCCTGAACAAGAATACCTGGTATCGGTATATACAGGGTGTCCCCGGTAACTTTAGCCAGAGTTAAAAAAATACGGGAATGCCACGTACGCTTTTAAAACAATTACACCCTTTGGTGTGTATATTTGCCACACAACAATAATCGTCATCTGTCTTGCTTACGTTTCCTTTTTTGAATACGCTGAGCCCGCTACTTTCCTGTCGAGAATGCTCTCTCATGCTGATAACCCGCATGCGGTTCGCGACTTGGAAGTACCGGGCTCGCACCGTTCAAGAAATGAAATGCGGGCAAGACAGATGACGATTATTGTTGTGAGGCAAATATACACCCCAAAGGGCACAACTGTTTTACGAGTGTAGCTAGACAGAAGCAAGGTAATGTTGTTTGCCGTCGCTTGGAGGTACTCAGATTATTTTTCGCAATCCACCAAATCACAAGATTAGGTTTAATTATCTTCTCAAATACTATAATTAGATGAAAAGCGTCAAATAGAAAATTGTAGAGCAGCATGAAAAACTCTCGATACCGCTTTCTTTTGCCCAATACGTGCTACATAAATGTGTTTTTCCGAGCGTGAAAGCGGCCCGCAAATGCAGGCAAAATTGCCGCGCGACAGGCCGCTCGAGGCACTTTGCACGTATCCGGGGCCTTCTTTCACGCGTATACAAACAAGTTTAATGTGGACTGACCATATAGAATATATAACATCTAAAGCGAAACGCAAACGTGGTTTCCTGAAGCGACGCTTAAATCTGGCCGACAGAGACACAAGGCTTCAAGTGTACAATATCCTCGTGCTTCCTTCACTGGAATGTGCATAAATAATTTGGCGTTCCCAACACATCAGCCTTACCGATCTACTCGAAGCCGTCCAGAATAAAGTAGCGCGATTCATCTTGTTCATCCGCCTCGCGATTTCACAGCTTTTCCTGTCTGAAGGAAACGCTCAACATGGCGCCACTCGCAATGCGCTGAAAAAAAGGCTAGGGTGTAATTTGTTTGGCACACTGTATCACAGCAACACATCATTTGCCCGGTCGCCATATTTTACCGCCACCTTATATCTCACATCGCATCGATCGTGCCTACATAGTTAACCCTATCTTCGCCCAGAGGGAAAAGTAGAAGAGTTCGCCTTTAACCGTATCAACAAAAGAATGGAACAAGTTACCCTTCAGAATTGCCACGATAACACAGTCTTCTCAATTTAATTCAGCATTGCTAACGTTTCTAGATGCCAAGCATTTTCAGTAGCAAAATCTTCTCTCCAATAGCGCACTTTCACTTATAAAATCTTTTATCCCAGAGCACTTATTCGCATCCGCTGTTTTGTTATTCTTTTGTTAATTGCACATTTTTTAAACATTTCCATGGTTACTATGCTGTGCTACTACTCGCTGTACCAAAGTGCTTTATTAACCACCTGCAATGCTCCTTCGTTTAAGAAAATTGCGTTCTGCTTTATGCACCTGCCCCTTTGCAATGCCCCTTGTGGGCCCTTCGGGTGTCTAAATAAAGATATAACAAAAGTTCTTAGGCACACCTAGGGCTATTGGAGACACCACAATGAAAATGAAGGCCTTGCTGCTAGTTTGTACCCCTATGAAAGACAATCTGGATGCGTGATGATAACTTCAGAAAATGTGACTCGAGGTCTACGCGAGGGTAGGAACGTCAAGTGATAATCGGGGACAAGGGAAAGCCGACGAATATGTGCCCTGAGGCAATCGACAGCAACGTATGTTGCGATGGGACAATCTTTGGCGAGCACGATTGTCGCAGGTGTCGACGCGCAGCGAGGAAGTCCTAAACACGTGCGCAATTCTTGGCCTTGTAAGCTCTCCAATGATCTAACATTTGATTTGTACATACTGGACAACACTGGAAGGCTGTAGCATTGAAATCCTGTAAATAGAGCTCTGTACAACCGAAGGGTTTCAGCGCGTCTTGTATACCGGAATGCGAAAGTGAAAATTTACTATCAATATTCTTTTGGCTACAAATCAGTGTCTCGTGTCGGAAACGTCCCAGCTAACGGGCGGTTTGCCTAAAGTGTAACTTCTGGAACAGCATTACAGCAGCTGTCGGCAATAAGCGTGCGCGAGTATTTTTCTTTTTGTTGTTTCTGCGCAAGTGCGATATTCGAAAACAAAGGAAATCAAGCGCCACTGTACGCGCAGGCTTGTATTTTTCCACCAGGCAGCAGCGGAAACCTTCATTCGACAAATATTCTTTAAAAACCGAAGGAAAGCAAGAGCACAAGCCACTTTCTCGCCCCCCCCCCTCCCTTGTCCTCCTGGAAAGTGAAAATGAGAAAGATCACTGAAAAGAGCACAGACATAGCTGCGAGCACTCATTTTGAGAGGAAAAGTAATAACACCAAGATAGATAACAACAATAAAAAGAGTAGAGGCGCTCGCTTCGCCTGACATTTTCTGGTTGCAGCCGTAGTTCCTCAATTAAATGATGGTATTCGCTTCACGCCCTCTATACGAGAGGCTTTTTTTTTTTCGAGACCAGCACGAAAAGAACTTCAGGCCATGCAACGATGACTCGAATTAGAAGCGCAACGAGAGGAACAGGGGAAAAGACGGCACTTGCCCGAGTATCTACTTTTCAACCTCATTCTTCTTTTGTGCCTGTCGTTTCTTCCAGTGCGCCCTGGCAGCACTTGCGGGCGAAACCGCACATACAAGTCAGCCGCATAACTGCCACGACGATAGTACTTGATGCTTCCAGGCAGCTCAATGTATCTGCAGACACTTCTACCTGCAAGAAGGGAACCGACTGCCTCTGTACTCGCTTCCTTGTAAAGCCCAATTAAGAACATTTCACGCGCTCCTTGGCTGCAGCTTACATGTTCTCTATTGCTTTCTCCTCTCGCATGGCTCTGCGCTTGCTTTTTGTTTTTTACAGTTCAGTCTTCCAGTCCTTGATCGCCTCTTACTTTTATAGTTTTATTCTGTTGTCATTTCATTTATTAGGGTTTTTGAACGCCTCCCTTCCACCTGTACCTTCTTTCAACGTCTCCGCTTCTTCCGTCTATCCTTTCATTTTTTGTTGAGTATTAGATTTCTAAGATGTCTAGCATTGTGCTTTATTTTTCGACAACAAATTCTTGCAGCTCACTTTGCTCTTCCCCGAGCACTTCCAGTTGCCTCCCCGGATACCGCGGATGACAGAACCAGTGAAGGCGGATTTGCGCTGGTGTAGAATCCTGAGCTACGCGCGCTGGGTATCTTTGGCAGTGCAAATAAGACAGACGCGGGATATGCCGAAAATACAATGTTTTGCTTGAGTTTTGTGATTATCTATGCGGTTCATCGTCTGCCACCTGGAAAACGCCTTTTAATTACCGAGATAAATAGTGAAACGAAAAGGGAAAGGTAGGGAGCTTAACCAAGGACGTTCCCGGTTAGTTACCCGGATTAATTACCATGATAATCACTTTATTTTGACTCACCAAGGCTGCCGTGGTTTCTTAATGGCTATGGTGTTGGGCTGCTAAGCACGCGGTCACGGGATGGAATTCCGGACACGGCGGTCGCATTTCGACGGGGGCGAAATGCGAAAACAGCCGTGTACTTAGATTTAGGTGCACATTAAAGAACCCCAGGTGGTCCAGATTTTCTGAGTCCCCCACTAAGGCGCGCCTCATAACCAGGAAGTGGTTTTGGTACGTAAAACCAGATAATTAATTTTTTTGTTGACTCAACACACTTGTTGCTCTAAAGAATCGTTTGGAGGCGAATCACTATAAGTGTTCAGCGAGAGGGAGATTGACGAGCAGTTTTGGGGTACGCATAAGCGAATCTAACATTTTGGCCGACCAGGAGTAATATTATTGCGAATATCATGATTTGCATACTATACCCGTTTTCAGCCTATCCGTCTACTGCATATCGCTCTCTCTATCTGTCTATCTATCCTCGCACACCGATCCGGTGACCGAAGTTGTCTACCTGCTTCGGCTACAAGGTGTGTGCACCTGCCGTAATGCTGTCGTGCTCGTTTCATTGTCGTCGTTCGAGCTTCGTCATCCCGGTCTCGTAACGCATTCGTCGTCCCGCACACCGTACCCATTGACCCAAGTTGTCTAATAGCTTGGGCCAGTTGATGTCAGCTCGTACTCGTGATGCCGTCGTGTGGTCCTTGCATCAGCGTCATCACAAATTTGTCATCGGACACTCGTCGGGCCACCGTCGTCCCGTTATCGTCGTCATACAGTCGTCATAGTCCAAAGTTAGACGAGAACTCGTCAGGCGAGGGTGATGCATGGTCAAATAAACTGGCACACGCCTAAGGTTCGAAATGAACAAAACATAAAATGACGTTTCAAGACCGCCACGGGTCTCTAGTTCCCAATGAAGGTGAGCGCAAGAGATTATTTATGTGTTAGGTGGCGCATAGTGCGCATGCATATAACTCGGGGAGATTATGCCGTGTCCGGCTAGTCGCGTTCCTAGTCGTTTGAACATGTAAATATTCTAAGAGTAGTATTGAAGATATGCGCTTCTTTGCCGCGATTATGCTGGCAGTGTACCAATCTATGATGTGGTTAGAAGTAATGGGATGATCCGCCAAGGCGTTTGAACTTGCATTGCCCTTCCTGACATCGTTCTGATGATGCTGAACCCTCCTTTTTAAATTCCCAGTTTCACCTAGGTAGGATGCGTCACAACTCCTGCATGAAATCTTGTAGGTAACCCCTGGAGTAACCCCTGGAAACATAGGCCTTTCCAAAGAGTCTTTCACGTGTACCAGCTTCTGCCTTAGTTTCTTTGTTGGCACGTGTGCGATTTTTACACCATATTTGCCAAAAACTCTTGCCAGTGCCTCACTGATGCCCTACACGTAGGGGACAGCCGCCCCTTTCTGCTTCTCTATTACTTGTACCCTTACGTGGTTAGCAACTGACGACCGCAACTCTTGAGTCCTCAGAAGCTGTGCTGGGTAGCCCTTGTTGGAGAGGTCCTTCCTTACCACGGCTAGCTATCGCTTGCGCACTCGAGGCCCCGAGCAGGTGCGCAATGAGTGAGAGAAGAGTGAAGCGGCAACGGAGCGTTTCTGTCCAATAGGATGCGCAGAGTCGAGCCTCAGATATCTCCCCGTGTGGGTCGGCTTCCGATACGCACTTGGACGAACGTCTTATGAGGACGTCTACGGTTTGCCGAAAGTTCACAAACCCGAAGTCCCCCTCAGGTCAATAGTATACTTCAGACACTCGCCGATGTATGAATTATCCGGCTATTTGCACCGGGTCCTACGCCCCGTGGTAGGTCGCATGCCCGCTTATGTCAAGGATTCCGCACATTTCATTGAACTTGTAAGATATATATATATATATATATATATATATATATATATATATATATATATATATATATATATATATATATATATATACTCTTCTAAGCAACTATCCCTACCCCTCTGTACCTCTACCACGTTACCGACTTCCCGCACCTCCCATACATAGCCTTTTACAACTTGACAGTCCCAATATGGAGGCATTAATAAGTCCCTTCACTCTTCTTCTGCGAACTCTTTGGTACTCCTCATCTCTGAATCCTGCCCGTGTCGCACCACATTTCTCCGTGCGTCATTTCAGGGCATTTCAAAGTGAGTATAATTTCAAATTCGAATTCAAATTTGAATTTGAAATGCCCTGTCGCGTCACGGCGCACTCATAAGCGGCTCTCTCTCCTTCGCATGGATGGTATAAATGTATGCGTGTCGCACGCAGGAGTATGGTGCGCTACGGGCAGGAGTCAGAAACGACGATTACAAAATAGTTAGCAGAACAAGACTGTGGCGTAAGCCGCGGCTGCGCACGATGACGCATCCATATACATGAGGGCCCGCGATGCGACTGTCGGCATACTCTACAGTTCTGGCAGGCTTCTCCTCCTCTAATGCTAGACTGATATATTTTGCATTGGGACACGCTCGGTCGCGAACTCCAGTCTATTCTTCCGTGCACGCATAGTTTCCTTTGGGGCGGGAAAAAAGTGAACGAATAGAAAATACGCTCAAGATTTGCGCCACTAGCTACACTAAAATTCGTTCTCACAAAATATCCCATCTAGCGATGTTTGGGCCATTTCTATCCACTCCTCATCGGCCAACGTTCTCACTCACTAACTGCGTGCGTGTGTTGAGAAACTCCAGCTTCCCGGCAATGCCATACTGCCATGTACCACGCTTTTTTATCCGTGCCTGCTCGCTTCTTAGCGTTGCCAGCTTCCATCCTCTCCCACGGCGTGTTATTTAGAAGGCCTTTCAGGGCGTGGGCCGCAGTGCGGCGTGTTTTTCGACATCGAAAACAGGTGCCGCTTTCCGAAGCGAGGAACAAGCCGTTAGCTGGCCGCCTCTATCGCTTGTTTCTTCCTCAACTTCCCGCCTTTTCATTCTTCTCTGATCTATTTAGTCGCGACGACAAGGCGTTTTCGCTTCCATCGTAACAAGGGAGAAAGGAGACGACGCCTGCACCGAAGTCCTCGCGGGCACATCGTCACTGCAGCCTTGGCGAGACTTCGTGACTGCTGTCGCTGATTGATTTCAAGATAGCGCGAAAGTCGTTTCGCGCAAGCTGCGACAACGACGAAGAGCTGCCGCAGCTGTTAATAAATAGCTTGTCGCGTGGCTCTGACGCGGCGCGAAGAAGGGAGACCTCTAACGCTGGGATTCGCCGCAGGGGAGCCTTTCGATGGGATGCCGCGTCACCGCACGCAGTTCTGGCTTCGAGTTTTCTTTTTTTTTTTTTTTTTCGAGTGGGGCCGAGCTCGCTTGGTGCACATGCGCTGTCCATCGCTTCAATAAAGGCACGTTTATAGTCCGACGTTATCGGCGCGCGGGCGAGCGTCGTTCGCGGTCAGTCACGCTACGTCGGTTGCGCTGCGCCAGCCGAGATGCCATCCCCTCCATACTTCAACGCGTCCGCCGTCGGCTATTATCTTCGGAGCATGCGCAGAGCGTTCGCCAAGTCGCGCGCCGTCCGCAAAAGCCGTCTGCGGAGTCATGTTGGCGCCTTTTTCTTCGCGCGCAATGCATTGTGGTGCGAGAGTTCCGCCGACTCCGACGCGCGAATGGCTCAGGAGCCATATCATAGAATAAAGAACAAACTTAGAGAAGGGAAACTGTACCTTCCGCCGTGGTTCGAAAATAAGCAGCGGCAGCGCATGGAACTTACTTTGGGGGACGCCAGATGACGTTGCTCAAACCAGAAGCGGAAGTGCACATTTTTTTTTTTAGAGCAAAATTCAATATGGCCGTTTTTTGCCGGTCGCGTACGCTGGTACGCGCCGTGCTTGCCCTGCAGGCTATGCGGCATGCCTCAATGCCTTCGCTGCCGCGTAGGTGGTGCGTTCTAATTGCCAAGAGCCTCTACTGACGCCCATACAAACAAGCCACAAGTGAGTGAACAGAACGCGCGACTTTATTGGCAGAAGACAAGCAGTGTACATTCTCGTGCAATAGCAGAAATAAAGTTTGCATGTCGAGATACGCTGGAATCATTGACGCGAGCTCGTAAACGGCTCACCGTCGTCGTCGCACGTGGTGGTCAGGTTAACGAGCAACAACCAGCAGCGGAAACATATTGGACAGAGTGTGCCACTTGTTTGCAGCTACAGTCGCCGTTAAAAATGCCCAAATTGCATTGCGAAGCAATCGGGAGACGCAGGCATCTGCTACCGCAGCCTACACAGCGACATGGGCTACCCCAGATTTTAGCCATTCACTCCTTTCCAACCTGCACGTTTCTTTTCTTTCGGGGGCCGCTAATGTGTGGCTCACACTTGCTGTCTCACATTGTCTCACTATGGACAAGTCGCTTTCGTGGGCATCGCCTCCATCAGCTACTTTTGCGGGCCTTTCCAACCATCTGGCTATCAACTTCATACGCATCGGACTATGTAAGCACGTATGCTGGTCTCCGTTCATGCCTAATCGCGGCCGAGAAAGGCCAGAGGCACAATATGCCCATTGCTGCTGCAGGAAAGCGCGAACGGGGAGCAGGAAAGCGCGAACGGGGAGCACGAATCACGGTGCATGAAAATTGGGAGTCTATGTCGCTGTGCAGGCTGCAGGAGCGAATGCTTACTTCGAGAGACTGCTTCCCAGTGCAACCGACCAGGCCGCAATATTCTAAAAACATAACACTGCGACCATAACCAAGTGACATAACAGCAAAATTAAACAGCAATCAGTCACCGCATGAGGTTCAGACAATACATTATACATTGGCGACGAACCATATGGCAACAGTGAGCATTCACATACACGGGTCTCTTAGGGTACATTGAGCTGCCTACCTACAGGCGTAGTGCCTGCCTTCGTCGCACGTGGTGGTCTACTAACGAGCAACAACCAGCAGCAGAAACAGATTGGACAGAGTGTCCCACCTGTTTGCGGCGACAGTCGCTGTTAAAGATGAGCAACTTGCAGTGCAAAGCAATCAAGTGACGCAGGCATCTGCTGCCGCAGCCTACACAGCGACATGGACTACCCATCATTTTAGCATTGACTCCTTTCCAGCCTGCATGTTTCTTTTCTTTTGGAGGCCGCTAATGTGTGGCTCACACTTGGTGTCCCACATTGTCTCAATATGGACAAGTCGCTTTCGTGGGCATCACCTTCATCAGCCACATTTACGGGCCTTTCCACCCAACTTCATACACGTCCGACCATGTAAGCACTTATGCTGGTCTCCGTTCATGCCTAATCGCGGCCGAGAAAGGCCAGAGGCACAATTTGCCCATGGCTGCAGCAGGAAAGGGTGAACGGGGAGCACGAATCACGGTGTGCGTAAATTGGGAGTCTATGTCGCTGTGCAGACTGCAGGATCAAATGCTTACTACGAGAGGCTGCTTCCCAGTGCAACCGACCAGACCGCAATATTCGAAAAACATAAAACTGCGACCGTAACCAAGTGGCATAACAGCAACATTAAACAGCAATCAGTGACCGCATGAGGTTCAGACAATACATTATACATTGGCTACGAACCATCTTACGGCATAATGCTTGCCTTTGTCACATGTGGTGGTCTGGTAACGAGCGACAACCTGCGGTACAAACAGATTGGACAGAGTCTCGCACCTGTTTGAACCAACAGTTGCAGTTGAAGATGAGCAACTTCCATTGCGAAGCAATCAGGTGACGCAGGCGTCTGCTGCCGCAACCAACACAGCGACATGGACTACCCGGCATTTTAGCGTTAACTCCTTTCCAACGTGCACATTTATTTTCTTTCGGGGGCTGCTATGTGTGGCTCACACTTTGTCGCAATGTGGACAAGTCGCTTTTGTGGGCATCACCTTCGGCAGCCATTCTTGCGGGCCTTTCCACCCATACGGCTATCAACTTCATACACTTCGAACCATGTGAGCACATATGCTGGTCTCCGTTTTGAGCAAATCATGGCCGAGGTAAGCCACAAGCACAATTTGCCCATTACTGCAGCAGGCCAGAACGAACGGGGCGCACCAGTTACGGTGTGTGTATACTGGGAGTCTATGTCGCTTTGCGGACAGCAGGAGCAAATGCTTACCTCGAGGGACTGCTTACCAATGCAACTGACCAGGCCCCCACATCTGAGAAACGTAACACAGTTACCACAGCCAAGTGTGGCAGCAAAACCAGATTCTGCAATCAATCACTTCACTGTAGCTTGCACAAAGACCCAGGCTATCAAGGAAGAGGAGCAATCATCAACGAGACTAGGAATATGGAAAATGAGAAAGCTTGCATTCAAGAGAGAAGCCACTCTGCTCTGCAAGCACTGAAGGCTAAAAACATCAAGGAAAGTAAAATGGTGCATAGCACATGTGCATAGGTTAATGCAAGACGCATGCCGATGCTGCATCAGCTATTTCAGGAGAGGAATTGCGCATGACAACATACACTAGAAGATACTGCTACAGATATGTTAGGCTGCTAGACAGTGACTGGTATTAAGTATCAGCGAAGAATCGGTTGACCTTTATATTTGGATGAGGATGAATGACCTCTAACAAAAATGGGCAATGAGAAAGCTTGCATTTATAGAAGAAAAATTACACTTGGCACAAACGGAATTAACATGGCTAGGAAGCTGATTAAGGGCAAACTGATGGAACTCAATCTTTTGGCCAGCGTCGTCCGTGCTTGGTCAGATGTTGCAGGTGCACCTGAAGACGAAGAATTTCTAGAAAGTCCTTTTTGAGTTACCTGGATGACTCAACCAAATGTCCGTGCTGGTGGAATGGTGGCTGAAGCTCTTTTCAGTCTTGACACAGTCCTCTGCAGACTTGATATCTCATTCATATTCTTCTGCATGTGCTTCTTTGTTCTTGGTGTAAAAGCCTTGCAAATTCGGCTCCAGCCCCTTCCTGTTGGCGCAGATAGGAGCTCCTGTGATGACCAAGATGTGCTTGGCATAGACTCTGTTGAGGCAAAACGGTGACACATGAGATACAGCACAGATTAGCCAAATTTATGTGTGTTTTATATGTTCGAACCAATTATACTGAACCATAAATATGAACAAACATTCATATCTGCTGCAAACAGCAAGCCAATACAGCATATATCAAACATATTTATTTCTGAACCATGTGTTGCTTACCTTGTAGTAGTAGCCAATGTCCACACAATGACCTTGTTGTAGCAGGCAGCAGCTTCTGTTTAGTGCGTGGAGTGTGTTGCTTTATACTGGTGCCGTCTTCATTACTGCATGTCTGGAACAGAAATTTTGACTGAATCAGAAATTGAAAAAGCAAAGTTTTAAAATGCAAAAAGGTGTGACATATATGTTGTAATGATTTGCGACTACAGAACACATGCAAATGTACACTGTCTGTTCTAGGGTGCTTAAGCAGCATGTTAAATAAATATTGCTATTGTCCATAAAATTGATGTCTGCCTAACTACAATGCATGTCAACAGCGCAAGTACTATTAAGATCACAAATGAGAACATTTGTGGGTTCATTTATACACTAGAAGTGATCACACTGCTAGTTCCACAAGCAAATGCATGAAAGTCATGAAGCTATTAGAACTGATGCATTATTTTTCTGCACGAACGTGATGCACCGCTTCACTACTGCAAAAATAAATGCCCTACAGTAAACCAATCTGAACAGCAAGAACATTTGGAACCAACAAGTACGAAATATGGGTGAATTATCATGCTTGCAACTGTTTAATACATTAAATTCTGTACTTTCACTTTATTTTACCAAAGGATTATTCGGTTTTGTGGACGAAAGACGTTGCCGGCCGACTCGAAAAAAATTTTTAATATGTATATTGATAAGGCTACTCAGTCACCTACAACCACGGCTACAATAACATGAAAAATGAGACGCGCGTTCCGATATCGCTCTTTCTTTCCTGGTTGTGTGTGTAAACCAAACGACAGCCTCGCAAGTAAAGGTTTATTTAGGAAACAGCAACTGAGATCCTCACTGCCCATATGTAATGCAGGATCTAGTTCGTTAACTTGTGCCCGCCTGGAAGGTAATGACACGGATATTATATAACGATTCAAGCAGCGGTGCTAAACGACTCACCGTTATTGCCGTTGTCAGCCGCAGCAAAATCCAGCTCCCGTTTCGATGCAGACCTGTTCCGAATGGCTCACGACCGAAACCCAACTGCCGGGCTTACATGTCCGCTTGCAAACACGTAACTTCACCCCAAGTTAAGTAACGCGAGACATCGAAGCGCAAGAAACTAGTTTTAGAAACAAAGCAGTCTTGAGTGTACGAACGAATGAATCCGTGCCGCCGTGCACTCGGAAATACCGGCAAAAATTTTAAATCCAGGCCAGAGGTCACGTGAAAGATCGATGATGCTGAACGCTATTTGCGTTTATAATGGCGAAGAAACAATAAACTTACTAACAAAGAGCACAATATCTAATTAGCAATGATAATTTTGCCCTGTTTTTATGTAAAAGAAAATGCTTCGGTAATTGTAAGAGAAAGTTTGTAAGATAAAATTGCGCTTATTACGACGCCTCTACCGGGAAATGTTGGAACTAACGAACGAATCCCGAAAGTGATTCTACTACGTCGGCTTTGTTAGCAGCGGCGCGCGGTCGATTTTTTCGCCCTCTGTGGCCATTTGTTGAACTTGAGAGTGTGCTACCCCTGGCCATATCAGCGCCGGGCCCGTCGGGGCGCGTCGGAAGCCGCCGGTTACGTTGGCTGCGCCGGTGCGCCCGACTATAGAGGGGTCGTTTTCGCCGACGTAACGTAGCGTGCGCGCGCGCGGACGTTACGTCGGACTATAAACGGCCCTTAACGGGCACCTGTGCACGCTGCCTTTCGTTCGTCGCTGTGATTGCGAAAGGGTACGTGTTGGAACACGCGTGCTTTTCATCGCGTTTACTGACTTTCCCCTTGCCCACTTCCCTCCAGGTTTGACCTTCTTTTTGTAAAATGCGAGCGATATCGCTAATTGTGTGGATGAATCATTCAACGGCTCCAAACTGAGACTAGTACGAGCACTGCCTCGATGTGAAGGACGCTCAGCATTCGTGTGCTGCCCTATAGTATCCGATATACACTAAATAAGGGAAGTTGGCTTTTATCACACTATTAGCTCCTCTTACACCTCCTGCTCTTCTTTTCGGCCCTCCCTCTATCCACCTGTACACAGTAGCCTACCGGACACATAATCTGGTTAACCTCTCTGCCTTTCACCTCTTGTTCTCCCTTTCTCTTTCTCTCTCCTGCTCTCGGTACCATTGAGCAGAGGATGGACTTTCAAAAAAACAAGGTTGTAATAAGGAACAAACTATAAGCGGGATAGCGGTACCATTCGCGCGTCTGGCTTTATTTCGACTTATAGGGTGAGGTGACAGCATGCTACCTGTAATGATAAAGCGTAAGATTTGTTGTGTGCCTGCGTGTCCATCAAGTTGCAAGGGTACCTAGCTAACCTTACTAAGTGTACTAACAAGGAAGCTAAACATACTAATTAGTTAAACACAAGCTTGCGAAGCTGGCGGTTCTTTATGTGAGTTGTCTCGCAGCTTCAAGGGTTTCGGAGTACTGGAAGAATGCCAACATTATATTAAACCACAAAAAAGGGAGATGTCAAAGAATTGAACAATTATAGCTACATTAGCTTACTTCCAGTATTGTATAAAATATTCACGAATATAATTTCCAATAAAATTAGGGCTACATTTGACTTCAGTGAACCAAGAGAACAGGCTGGCTTCAGGAACGGATACTCTACTATGAATCACGTCCATGTCATCAATCAGGTAACCAAGAAAAACGCAGAGTACAACCAGCCTCTTCATATAGCTTTCATAGATAACGAAAAGACATTTGATTCAGTAGAGATCCCGGCAGTCATAAAGGCATTATGTAATCAAGGAGTACAGGACCTTTACGTAAATATCTTGGAATATATCTACAGAGAATCCACAGCTACCTTAATTCTCCACAAGAAAATTGGAAATGTACCTATAAAGAACGGGGTCAGACAAGAAGACATAATCTCTCCAGTGCTATTCATTACATGCTTGGAAGAAGTATTCAAGCTATTGCACTGGGAAGGCTTAGGAGTAAGGATCAACGGCGAATATCTCAACAATCTTCGATTTGCAGATGACATTGTCCTGTTCAGCCACACTGGGGACGAACTACAACAAATGATTGAGGACCTTAACACAGAGAGTGCAAGAGTGGGGTTGAAGACTAACATGCAGACGACAAAGATAATGATCAATAGCCTGGCAAGGGAACAAGAGTTCAGGATCCCCAATGAGCCTCCAGAGTTTGCGAAGGAGTACGCTTACCTAGGTCAATTACTCGCAGGGGACCCTGATCATGAGCAGAAAATTTACAGGTGAATAAAGATGGGTTGGATCGCAACGGCAGACATTGTCAGCTGCTGACTGGAAGCTTACCATTATCATTGAAAAGGAAGGTGTACAGTCAGTGCATTCTACGGGTGCTAACGTATGGGGCAGAAACTTGGAGGTGGACAAAGAAGCTCGAGAACAAGTTCAGGAGCGCGCAAAGAACGATGAAACGAAGAACGTTAGGGGTCACGTTAAGAGACAAGAAGATGGCGGTGTGTATCAGAGAGCAAGCGGGGATAGCCTATATTCGAATTGACATTAAGAGAAAAAAAAATGGAACTGGGCAGGTCATGTAACGCGCAGGTTAGGTAACCGGTGGGGTATTCATCATCAGCCTGGCTACGCCCACTGCAGGGCAAAGGCCTCTCCCATACTTCTCCAACTACCCCGGTCGTGTACTAATTGTACACGACCGGGGTAACTTCCTGCCGCCCCCTGCTACGCTTCCCTTCCCTTAGAATCCAGTCCGTAACCCTTAATGACCATCGGTTATCTTCCCTCCTCATTACATGTCCTGCCCATGCCCATTTCTCTTTCTTGATTTCAACTAAGATGTCATTAACCCGCGTGTTACAGAATTGGTGCCAAAAGAATGGATTGGCAGTCGAGCAGGGGAGAAGACTAGGTGGGGTGTGAAAGTAAGAAATTCGCAGGCGCGACTTGGAATCGGTTGGCACAGGACAACGTTGATTGGAGATCGCAGGGAGAGGCGTTCGTCCTGCAGTGGACATAAAATAGGCTGATGATGATGATGATGATGATGATGATGATGATGCTGTCATAAGTAATAACTGACTAAGCTAAATATAAACTATCTCAGCAATTAGCTCAACTCACTAATACAGACATTAACTACCTTAACTAAATAATGACTTTCCTGACTAACAGTTAACTAAGCTAATAAATTATTAACTACCTTCACTAACCTAACAAATATAAACTATAGCTAACCATTCTAACTAATCATAACTATTAATAACCAGCTCACCTTACTAACTATACAAATTAGCTAAGTATATTATTGAACTAAACAAGCAATTAAGGGATCACTAGTCTAACGAGCTATTAGACTTCTAACTAACCTAACTTATAACTAATCTTGTAACTACATTATCTAAGCTGATTACTTCACTAAACTAATTCTATAAATAATGACTGAGCTAGCTTAAACAGCTAACTAAACTCAATAATAACTAACGTAGGAAACTGCAGTAAGAAAGTTAACTGAGCGAATATAATAATTACATAATAATAGCTAAGTAATTGACTAACTTATCTGACAAAATACATAAGGTTACTAACATAACTAGCCGAACTAATCAACCAACTAACAAACTAAGACTACAATTTTTAACTATTAAAGCTAATCAACTAATCAAACTAACACAGTGAACGAACTAATTAAGTTATCTAACTAAACTGACAGAATTATTCACGAACTACACTAGTAAACTACCTATAATAACGAAGTAAATATGATTACTTGTTAACTAAACTAACTAATCAACTAATGACTAACTTATCTAACTAGACAAGCTGCAAACAATCGATCGAAGCAGTTTGTGTGAGGAAGGCTATTAAGGAGGAGGGGGGCCATGTCAGTCATACAGCAGTATCGTGTAATAGGTAAACACAAACACATCGCGTGCTCAATTATTTTGACAGTAGTTCCCGTTGCATGTTAACTCTACAAACTCTTAACTAAATGCGGGAAGGGGGCTTTCCCTCGTGAAAGATTTCCGTTATCGCGCATGCCGGCCATTTGGCGCGGCAGATTGTTTCCCGTCTACTTACGCTAGCGCCTCGGATGCTACCTTCTGTCCTTATATGAGGCTTTCGGGGAAGTTTCGTGACCAGAACGGAAGTCCCTGCTCCTACTCTTACCATGTGACAGCGAGTTTCGACTACCATGTCCAAACATTTATTGTTTCAGGGTTTGCGAGCCCTCTATTGACAAGCATAGCAGAGCGCTTTCCCGAGAGGCGTGGATACACGTCCAGCCAAATGAGCCACGGCTAAAAACTGTATATGCATTCTATATGGTGTCCCGCGTAAAGCCCATTTCACATGATGCGATTTCTGTCGCTTGCGACGCAAATAGCAGTCGCAGTGCCGGCCCCCCGAGTTTCGGCTGCGATCAACCGGCTGATCACACAATCGCACCATCGCAGCGCTCGCTGCGATTTTACGTCGAAATTGCACCGAGAGCTATTTCGCGGTTTGTTTTGGGAAATGGCGTCTCCCCGCCAAAAGTGCAATGCGGGGAGACGTGGATTGCCTAATTCGCTACGTACTCGAAGGCAGAATAAAAAAAACTTCGATTCCATTCTCACATTTCTATGCGTTTATTGACATGCTGCGCAGCAAATTAGGTGGATTTTCACGTTTGCTTTGTACAACTTCGCGAGTTGTCACTACTACGAGCTTTTTTGTGTACGGGGCACCTTAAATAATTTCAACCTCGGCAAGGGCCAATTGCAAGACAGCAAAGTATACCCGAAATTTCAACATTGGGTGCTTAATGCGGTACCGTTCAGTTGCATTTCTTTTATGGTTTTCAAGCGCCAATTTCCCGATGAATCTCGAAAGGTTATCTGACCCCACTTACTTATTAAATTTGACATCGCAAACGTGCAGTCTATCGTAATAAATTCTCTATGATAGCATTAACTCCTTGGTTTGAATAAACAGCGTCGTCGATTTGTTTTCGAATATTTCATGCACCTTAAATTGCACCTGTGTTCTGATGGAAAATCTTTTTTTTTGCACAGAAATCAATAAACTTTGAATATGTTGGGGATTATGTATCCTTACAGCATCTAGTTTGAACGGTAATTAACTCTACACTTAGTAAATTATTGGCCTGCTATAATGGCACAGCGGCAACACACCCTCCTGCACCGGCCGTCATGTAAAACTCGGGCAACCATGCGAAAAGCGGGCAAGCAGCTTTTTCTTGCGTGACTATACTGTAGAAGACGACAAGTTAAAGAAAAGTAATTAAAGATTCGACAGTGAAGTCAGCCGGTTGTATCCCTCCCACTGAATCTTTGAATCATTATTATTATTATTATTATTATTATTATTATTATTATTATTTTTCCCACAGAACAGGCTAACTTTGAGAGGCGTGCGGGGATGTGCAGAAAGGTGAAAAACACTACGGCAATTGCGCCTGCCGTGGGCCTACGTTCCTGCATTATGCACAGCACGTATTTATATGGCCTTCTTGTTAGAAGTTCAGAGTATACTAACAACACGAGACACCGGACATTGCAGTGGACGACAGACGACAGGCGTGTCTTTCAGGGTGCTACGATGCAACGTACAGGTTTCTACACGAGTGAAATGAGCTGCTCAAAAAAAATTGATGTGTCGGCTTTTGCGCCTTTAGAAATATGCATAGAGGACTCCCACATATATTCACAGCACGCGCACCGCGATGGACGAAACAGGCTAACGCTAAGGTCGAATCTCACAACACAATTTTCATTCCGCGTTCAGTAATGACACACAGATAATTTGCGGCTTGGTTCAAGGGCCGACGTGGGCTTTCGGGTTGGTGCTTGTTGCTGCGTTTGGTGCAAGAATACGGCCAGGATCTGGAACCGCTTATGCGCAATGACGAGCAATGTACACACGTCATTTCTCCCTAAGCTGAAGCGGAGCCCGGGTGGCCCGAATATCTCGTTGGGTTGACAGGACGACTTCGCTGCAGCCGAATTCCGAATACTGCTTATGCGTTGAGGGTAGCTATATGAACTTGTTGATAGGTCATCCTGTAGATTGTTGTAGCGGAGACAGAACGACACTGGCATAAAAGGCACTAAACAGCACACACAGCGCTGAACAACCAGCTGCGAAAAGCTGTTGTTTACGTGCGTCTTGTACCATCGTACCGAACTTCAGAAACCGCCGCTGCGCACTCCAAAACAAATGTAAATTTCAAAGCGTTTTTAAATCACAAAAGGCGCCTGTTATTTGTTCCTAATAAAGACAGGCCAATAATATTATAACGTATATGTTTTCTTCGTTATAATAAACGAATTATGCGGCTTGTGCCACTACACCTGGCAGCAAGCAAACCTGGGCGTCGCAACAGTTGCAGTGTTGAAATCGCAAACATGCGAAATGGGTCCTCTAAAACTTCCATCGCGACGCGCGCGACTGCACCGATTTTCATCGTTCCAGTCGCAGCATGGGAAACAGCCTTAACTTGAACCAAAACTATAAAAATGAGAAGTACGTCGGAATCGAATTGAATTGAATGCATACTACTCACAATAGGCTATAGTACCTAAGGTAATTTTTCGTTTTCACCATAACTCACTAACTAAGTTTATTTACCCACCTCTTTAATTATTGGCTGAGCACCCCAACTATGATGCGGAGATTTGTAGAGCACCTTCAGAAACCACCGATCGAGTTGCTTCCTGTACGATACACCTCACCTATTACTTTTTGCCGGGTTGCAAGGAAATCCCGCGCACTATGAAAAAAGCAACGTGACGGAGCGCTTGCGCAGTGGTATCATGCTGCTCTCAAGCGTGTGTTCTTTCACGCTCGGAACACTTTTATGTAGCACGTATTGGGCAACAGAAAGCTGTATCGAGAGTTTTTCATGCCGATTTACAATTTTCACATTGACACTTTTTATCTATTTATAGTATTTGAGAAGTTAAGACTAATTATCCAATTAGACAGAATCAAAAATATAGTTTGATTATCTCCAAGCGACGGCAAACAACATTACTTTTGTTCTTGCCTGCTACGTGGAATTTGCATATTTTTAAACTCTGTCTCAAGTTAGCTGTACGTGCACAACGTTACACGCCAACTTAGCAAAGTTGCAAGCAAGGTCTTGAGTGCAAATTTCCTTCTCTTCCACTAAGATGCTGATGAGAAAGCGTTGCAGAAAGGCAGCTTTGTGGCAGAAATGCCATGCGGGTTTCCTGAGAAGAGAGAGAGAGAGCAAATGATAAAGGAAAGGTAGGGAGGTTAACCAGGACTGAGCCCGGTTGGCTACCCTACACTGGGGAAAGGGAAAAGGGGACGGAAAGATTAAAAGAAGAAGAGAAAGTCTACTGGGTATATCGTTCGGTCACTCAGTTCGGATCACAAACGCTGACTCAAACCAGTAGCCTTCAAATATCGCAGCAGAGCTTTTGTGGCCTTTTGTAGCTGCGATATGCGAGGCCATGGTCCCAAGATCTTCTTCAAGGTGAACGGTGTTCTATCTAGCTGATTGAGAGCTGTGCAGAGGTCATGTCTTTCGTTTTGAAAAGATGGGCAGTCTACAAAATCTACAATGCGGTACACGACTTGTCGCAAAGTGGTTACAAGGCCCTGCTTTCGCAAAATCACTCATACGTTTGAAAGATAGCTCAGTGAAGTGCGAGCTGTACGCGGGTGTGCAAAGCAGACTACCTTTCGCGGAGCAGTGTGAAAACAAGAAAAATGTCTGAAGAGCTTTTCCGTGTTTAGGAAGCACAACGCAAATTCCAGTGAAGCAGACTTCAAAGCAAAGTGGTGCTCACTTCGTTCTTGTTTCGCAGCCTTTCCGCGGCAAACCGTGTTTTCGGTTTCTTCTGAAGGTTTTCTAACATCTTTACACCTTTTGCATCAGTGCTGTGCAAATTTCTGATCGCGCCGCAGCTTAAAAAAAAAAAAAAAGCTACGAATTTAACATTTCAAAACATGGTAACATATATTTAACGAACGAAAAGAAGGGAAACAGAGGGTTTCAATTTTTCTTAATCACGACTACATAAATACAACAGGCGATGTAACCATGGAAAGCATAGGGGCAATCCTCTGTGTTTAAAATTGAAATGTCGAAATTATTGAAGAAGATAAAAAAATGAAAGTGAATGAAGAAACGACCTGTTGCCGGTGGGGACCGATTGTGACCGGCGGTGTCCGGTTGTAGGTTAGTTATCTTTTCGTCCAGTTTTATTTCTCTTTTCTTCAGCATTTTCTACATTTAAGTTGCAACCCGTATGCTTTCCTTGGATTCATGGCCTATTGGCTTTATATGGTCGTGGTACAATTAACGACTTTTTCTAAGTGTACAGGGTTTCCTGAGTAGGTGTACGACGTTTGAAATAGAAACGTAATGCAGGTTGCTTAAGAAGCAACAGCTTAAGGAGTCGCTTCTCGGAAAAGGATTTCATTGGCTATTATCCCAGGTTGTGAATTTCTAAAAGATCATATATAACTTTTAAATTTTGTCAACATATTTCCCTCTATGGGTAAGGAATTATAGCGAAGTTTCATTGGGTTATGGCCAGTAGTTTGCAAATGGCCCATGTTTTTGTCTCCTGCCAAACATCGATACCAAATAGCCTATGAAAACAAATTTGATATTTTCCCATGGTACCTCTGAAGCGCTTGCAGCTATAAAATTTCTCCAGCGGACTTCTAACGAGACACTTATGGGCAGAACGCTTATCTCCCTGGCTCTAGATACAAAACGCATTAAAACGTTAATACCATACGCCTCTAACTTAGCCCAGACATATTTCCCAGCATCTCCTCCAAGCCTCATTGAACCGCCTGTAAATTGCTTTCTCCGTTAATTTTTCTCGACATTCGGTGGGGACGTTCTACATGGGACATTCGCTGTGGAACGTTTGTTACTTAGAAAAGACACATCACAAGTGCTCTCTAATGTCTGTCGCCTGTAAGTTATTATTGGTAATTACTCTGTGTTCTGTAGGCAACGTCCTCGACGCTGCGATATGGTCTTAGTGTATCTTCTTGTATATGCGTGGATGGATATTAAACCGAATTGGGCTGCGATAAGCCTCAGGTGTGTGAGTGCAGAGGGGACGACGGTCAACCAACTGTTTTCCACCCTCTCAAATGCCTGCACTGACCACGGTGCTAACGTTAAATTTTATTTAGGAGAGGCGTGTCTCCTCAAAATAGCATTTCCTGTAGGGAAGTTCTATTCTGAACAAGTTCTATCCCTAACAGTGTACATGGGGAGGCAGTGTCTTCCCTCCTTTCAATTCACAATGCATGCTTTATCTGTTTTGCTTCTCTTTGCTATCACAGTATATGTATTACTGTTATTTTTTGCGGATAAGTGAAATTGCATTTACGTTGTTTCTTCTGTGACTCTTCCGTCGTTGATTGTGTTGTTCTATTACATGAGTGAACTTGTAATTTGTATTTCCATTTGCATTATTTCTTCACAATTTGTGTACGTTACATTTTACGCTCGCGAAGTGTAATTTCAAACTTGACCATGTATTATATGCCTTTTCTGTCGTTATGTAACTGCTCCGTGTATGGGGGGCCTACGGCTCTGTCAAGATGTCATTCATGGCAGCATTTACTGCAGGTCTCCCGTGTCATGTATTTTTATGGGACACACATAAAGACATTATTATTATTATTATTATTATTATTATTATTATTATTATTATTATTATTATTATTATTATTATTATTATTATGCAATCATCTTGTTTTCCCGTCCCGTGCTATTCAATTGAAATAGAGAATATACTTAGGCTTTGCCGGACCTACCAATTTTACCTATCTCGCATTGCATGGACGAGCCCCATACTACTCCCATCACAAGACAGCAAGACAAAGTAATGTAGAGGAAAATCTACATCTTGTGAGAAGGGGTGACCAGCTCAACGAATACCGATTGTACAAAGGGGGCGGCGCGTATGCCAGCAATACCAACTGCCAACGTTACAAACAACATTGTAGCAGAGAAAAATCAGGTACAGCAGTGCCAACGACGCTGTGCGTCTATGACACGGGAACAAAGGCGGGCGTGTACAGAACACGTCCACCCAATTTACGGTGAGGCACATTCTTACAGGTTTCGTACGTAGGCGCTGAAAAGTAGGTATCAATGACATTTAATATATGACATGAATGCATGCAGATTCTACTCGTATGCACAAATGTTTGCCTTGTGGTTGATAGGCGACACGATTTCTCGATAAATTTAAACAATTCTTGCTAATATGTTCCTTTTATGCCTATTTAGGTCGTTTCTTTATGTATGAACCGAACTTCTATATTGTCACGTAGTACTGGCGGGGAGTAATATAGCTGTAAAACCGTGAATGACGAAATTGACATTATATTGGGTGAACTTCTGCCCACAAAAACAAGTTACACTCAAAGCACAGCAATAGCGGCAACCCCGGTCAGCGATCGTCGAAATCTGATATGCCGGTCAAGTTCGTCGGTTTTGTACATCAGTCATCGAAGGTTCCAGAGTTATCGCTGGTGCCCGCGTACCAGATTATCAGATTATCAGATTACCCAAGCTTTGGTAGCAAACAGCAAAAAGAACCATTGATAACATTCGAGAAACTTCCGATACATACGAGCGCGTACCACGCTAAGCGATAACATTTGTCAGACGGTGAAAAGCGGCCACCCGAAAAAGATAAACAAGTACACGTGTCATCATTGCGCAGCTTGAAACACTGGGGCATTGCCAGCAGCCGTTGCGTGGAATCAGGTAAATTAACAAAAGAACAACAACAAAATTGAGTAAGGAAGATAAACATGTGGATGTCGGTACAGGCGAAAGGCGTAAAAACACACAGAGAAGGATGTCAACGATCTCTCCAATGCTTGATGAGATCTATAACACAGACGAGGTTTAAAGAACGACGAACAGATTGCGCGAAAAGCCAGTGAATGTGAACAACCAGGTGTGTGCCCGTGCGTGCGTCCTCTCCCAGCTGCCGTCGCCGACGTACCTCACCTCTTGTGGAATAATTCTGGACTGCGCTCACCGAAGCGCCAAAGCCTGTCAAAAGTGAGGATGCCAAAAGCCGCCCAACTGAATGTAATCTGTGTATCTATGGTCCGCACTATAGATATCTGTTGGACCTCATAGAACAAAAGAAATTATGCCTATACAGGGTGTCCCAGCTAACTTTATCCAGGCCTTTAAAATATGCGAATGCCACGTAGCTGGACCGAACCAAGGTAGTGTTGTTTGAGGTCGCTTGGGGATAACGAAATTATTCTTTTTATTTCGCCTAATTAATTAATCAACTTTTCAAATATTATAAATAGATGTAAAGTCTGAGTGAGGAAATTTTAGAGCAACAAGAAAGACGAGTGGTACCGCTTTCTGTTGCTGAATACGTGCTACATAAAAGTGTTTTTCCGAGCTTGAAAGAGGCCCGCAAATGCACGCAGGGTGCCTCGAACGGCCAGTCGCGCGGAAATATTGCGTTCATTTGGGGGCTTCTTTCACGCTCAGAAAAACACTTTTATTCGAGTGCCTCCCTCCGACATCCCATACATTTACAGAGCCTCGCGGTTGTTCACCAACTGCTTCACCGAGGGGGGCGTTCAAAACAGGCTGCTGCTTTCGGCGGCTCACCGTTAAGTATACGCACCTGCATCTTGAGGCCTCTTTTAAGAGATAGAGAAAGAAAGGATGCATAGAAAGGCAGAGAGGTTAACCAGAGGTAGTTTCGGTTGTCTAACCTGTTCGGGTTAGGGAAGGGGTACGGGGATAAAGAGGAAAAGAAAATGCAAAGGGAGAGGAAAAGAGAAAGAGGGGCGAGCACGAAAGAGCAACCGCGTACAATATAGATTGGTAGCAGGCGTCACTCCTAAAACCTATTGTGAAGGCCCGTAGACCTCAAGAAACTGAGCAGCGCGAATGTTTCTCTGTGAGCGCTGATCTGGCAATTTTTCTTCTGATAGTGGACGGTCGTCCTGTTGCTTCAGCACTGTGCACATCACTTGCCTGTTGGCACTATAGCGCGGGCAGACACGTTATTATGTGTGAGCCTTTCGGCACAGCTCCATGTTTCGCAGGTGGGGATGTTAGCCATTCCAATGAGGAAGGCACAGGAGATTACAAATGCCACAAATGGTACAACATGATCACTTCATGTGCTGATAACTCAGGCTGCAGGCGTTGTGGTATATCAGGAGGAAACGAACGTTAACGACACAGGGTGAAAACATTCGAGTCCCACACGGGACATCGACCGCAGCCCAGCCGCAGCGTCAGTTCGTGAGAGTGGAGTCGCAACACGTCAACCCCTCTCATGTGGAGATCGGGTTGCTTCATCGGCATGGTCATTCCCCCTGAGATTACAGTGTCTCAGAAATCATCGAGAAATTGTTCACTTCGTCCATGGCCCAATGCGTTTTGCATGTTTTGGAAGGCTGGCTTGGAGTCGCAGGAAACTGCCTATTGTACTGGTGGCTCCAGGCTGTTGAAATGAAGTGCAACAGGGAGTGCAGCAAGCTCTGCGCATGTCGATACATGATGTATTCGACTTGATCTCTTCAGATTTTGCCGCTATGGTCACTGCAGCCGTAGATCTGTTGAGTTTGTCCGAAGCACCTGCGCCGACATGAAGCCATGTTCTGTGAAGGTTGTACATTTGTTCCATGGTAGCTTGGTTTAAGGCGTGTAACGGCGCTCACATTTTCTCTTTTGCTGCCCTGAATTGTCAATTGTACTTGAGGCCGGTGGAAACACCACACTGGCGCGAACAGTTGTGTAGCGGACGTGAACTGTGTTGACAAGTACGCCTCGATGTCTTGCAATGGTTCAGCAAAATGTTGAATGTTTGAATGTAGCCTCATTGCTGGCAGCCAAGCAAGATGGTTCTAGTGAACTCAGGTCAGCTGACGAATGTATGCCTTCAAGCCATAAGCAGGAAGGAATATACGCGTAGACTGTAACAGAAAAATATCTGGCAGTGGCCACTGTCGCGATGGACGAGGTACTTCTTGTGAGACGACGACACGTACTGATTGCATGGGCTTGCATTCTCTGAAATCTGCGAATAACTCTCGCTCATTTTTAAAAGTTATCGCACTTGATTAAGGTCACCGCGCCATTGAAACTACGAATAGAAGCCTGCGGTCACAATGATCTTTCTGCTTGTCTTGTAGATCCTTTACTTTCTACTTTCTCAATTAAAAGCCTCCTAGCAATTATGAATTCAAACTTTTCTTTAACGCCAACTAACATCCCGTTGTCTTCAATTCTCTACTGTCATAGCTCCCATTTAGGCTTCGCGGCGTCATTCGTCTCTTAGCCCTAACGTATGCTCCTTCCTGGTGCGCACATCTGCGTAAGGCAGGCGTGTGTTTTGTAATTACAATGTTTCGCAGACCGAGAATGCAACATTTTCGGGGACGGGTTGGTGCGAGGTGAGCGGTGCCGTCTTTGGCAGGAAGGGGAGAGTAAAAGGGAAACGAGAGAAAGCCGCGGGTGTATGTGAGCAGCTGGCACTGCCTGCACGATTTCAAAGCAGCTGTCACGGTCACGTGCACATTCTCTAATGCACATGCGGGAAGTCTTATCTACTTGTGTGCTTGCTAGCTTCCTTTCCGGATAAAGCGCCGCGTTCCATCCCTTGCGGTCCTGATTTGTTCCCCGCCGCGGGCATTACTTCACGAGCAAAAGTGCGTCTTCCCGCATGTTTCTTAGGCAGCTGTGTGCTTCTCGTTGCGCAAATTCGTCCGTTCTTTAGTTTCCCCGAACGAAAAACATTAAAGCTCGAAGACAGAGCCTACACGAAGGACGCTGCTTTTTGCGCGTCGCTGATTCCGAGTGGCGTTTACTTACGTCTAACCAGCCCAGGGCCCTACACGCTCACTGCTCATATTTCTGGTGATAGCGAGTACGTTTACAGGAACCCATTTCCAAAAAGATGTAAGAGCGCCCTGGCAAGAATGCCTAAACGTGACGTTATCCGCGTTATTTCTACCATATTTGGGTTTGCTTTTTTTGCATTGATTGATTTAATGCATTGAAGGGGTATCGTGTTCCTGGATCAGGACTGTGGTTAAGACGCCGTAGTGAAGGGCTCTGGGTTAACTGTTGCCACCTGGGCTGTCTTACCGTGCACCTGAACCTAAGTACGCGCACGTTTTCATACCTTGCCCCCATTGAAATTCGCTTGCAGTGGTCGGAAATCGAACCCGCGACCTCGTGCTCAGATGCAGAACGCCATAGGTACAACTGAGCCACCGTGGCTGGCTTTCTTTTGCGTCCAGGCTGGCTGTGCCTTCCTAATTTTCTCTAGCACGTCGTGTAAATAAATAAGTAAATAACTCAAGCGGAGGCGAACGCACAAACACATATACATATATCTGTACCAACGCCTACCAACTCGCGCGGAAGCTTTGCTGCTGAAAGGCCCCAGGAGAGGCAGACACAAAAGGAAAACGTATTTACAATATATTTACAAGGCAATCAAGCGCTGAATCACGTGGTCGAGATTGCTAGCTTGCTTGCTCCTTACTTGTGGCGCTTACCCACTGCGGGATATTGGCCAAGGCTACGGCGGTTAAGGGTTAAAGAGAAGGGGAGAGAGAAAATCCTAAACGGGAAAGTAAATCAGGGTAAAGTATAACGTTCATGTTAATTAGGAAATATATTTGCGTGGCAGACATAGGCATAAAAATATTTGTAGTTATATATAAACCGCAAATTTTTGTGTTCTTTTGGGGTCGTATTAGAAGAATTTCGAAGGCACAATCAATGATTTAATGATCTATCCAATTATAGATTTCGAGAATTGAGATGGTAGCCTTCTGGTGTCCATAGAGGTAGTCGCAAAAGACCACGCAGATGTTCCTGTGGCTAAAACCCAATGATGAAGCCCCTAAGGAGAGCATATTTTGAGTAGTTAAAGAAATACCCAATTTATGGAATGAAAATTCTAATTTCTTCCCCTGATTTCTAAATCGACTGCGTGCTAGTAGAAAGTCTTCAATGTTTTCGAGTTCCTGGCAGCGACATTAAACGACATTCTTTCTAATGAGTGAATATCACTCGCAGGCGCAAAGAATGCTATGTCGTCTGCATAGACATGTACTTGCACGGTATCGCACAATGGAATTGAGCTTAGTAAAACGTTAAGAAAATAGGTGAAAGGGCAGATACATGTGGCTCCTCTTGACTGATTATACTTTTGCGCCAAAAAGCTACGTTGGGAACAATAAAATCTCCTGTCCTTTAATAATTGATATATCCACTTTAAAATGTACCGATGAAAACTCATGCTATTTGAAATCTTAAGGAGTATAACATGCTCTACACTGTCGTACGCCTTAGCTAAATCAAGAGTCACTAATGCGATTCTCTAAATCCACATGCGCGCACCATATCGAGCATCCAGGTCTAAATTCAATCCGACATGGACTCCGTAATGTATTATCCACTAAAATTTCACGATACGAATCTACAATGCCTTTTCTAATAATTTCATAAATTTGAGGTTAGTGCAATTGGCCTTATATTTGTATTCATTCCCGCTCCTTGCTTTTTAAGAAGGGGGATTATTTTTGCGAGCTTCCGGTTAGGAGGTATCCATTCGTTCATGAGGGAGTAATTAACTATATTGGAGAGGCCTTAAGGAGACAGGTCAAACAATATTTTCGTCATGCCTGATGTAATGCTATCTGGACCTGGAGCTGTGCCAGGGAGCAGTAGAACAACGTGAGGGAACTCTTCCATTGTTACCTCTAATTAATCATACCCTCTCCGTCTATGAAGTTTACCTGCAGCTGAGTTGTAAAGCGCTGTTCTAACACTTTAGTGATTATCTCTAATGATTATAACAATTCTTTTGGGGACAGAACAACTTAGTCAATATTTATGGGCACTGGAACGGCCTTGCAAGAGTGGAGAAACCTAAACAGCGGTATTTTATAACGACTTTTCGATAAAAAATTACGCCGTTTTTCTTCATATTTTTTTATCCTTCGCTAGTGAAACTGTTCTTTTAAACATAGCAGCAACGCAATTAAAATTACTCCGAATACTAGGGCACTGATTCAAAAGAAGTTTCTTCCATGCAGCTTTTCGGCATCTATAATCTCGTGCGCAATCATTATTTCACTAGTACTTCCTTCTGTTGATGAGACTACAAACTCAGATTTTTAATGGAATCTTGCAATATTGCACAAAAGCTCATCACTTTAATATCCCTTTCCTTACCTGTTATAGCAGGGAAAGTTGTTTGTAAATTATTTTTAAAGTATGAATAGTCCACAAAATTCTGCGTATTTGTAATGACATTCGAGCGGTGGTCACTACTAGTGGCTGCATCGACCACAGCCAAAGAAGAGATAGAAACGCCTGAGGTAGCAAATGTCAAATCTAGGACAGATCGCGACTGCGAACGCATGAGCGAGCCAACTTTAGCATATAAACATGTGAAATTCTTAACATTAGTGCAATCCCATAAACGTTTTTCAGGTGAGTCAGTGCGGAATCTCCATGACACATGATGTGAGTTGAAGTCTCCCGCAAACAATGTGCTATTTTTGCAATAGGCCAGTGCAATATCAAGTGAGCGTACGTCTTGCGACAGAGCGGAAAAGTAGGAGTTAAGTATACAAAGCGGGGCGCAACCGGGAATAGTTGTTTCTAATATTAAGATTTTACATTCGAATTATAGAGTATGATGTGAAAATTTTGCTTTATGACAGAATTTAGATGAAATGAAATAAGCTAATCCACCACCTCTGGAAGATCTATCTATTCGAAAAACACTTGTCGGTGTTTAAATGAAAGCCTTGGTCAGCGGACAACCGAGTTTCTTGTAATAGTATAACGTTTCAAGATTGTTGGGAGATTAAATATAATAAATCTGTAGCTGCAGAAAGTATTGATTGGTAGTTCCACTGGAGTATTCTTAGGCACCTTATGTTGACATTAGGCAAGCAGCCGCAACTGCTTGGTCCAGAATCCTGCCTTTCAGAAAGTACGTCCTTCTATGTACTTTTTTCGCACAGGGGAATAGGCAATTTGTTGTTAAGCGATCTTGTGCATCAAAGAACTCGAGTGTCTATATTCACATCTCGATTTCATAGAGAGTCTGAATCGGAATTGTACTCATGATCAATCTGATGTAAAGTCGATTGTCTCGCTAAATCCACACTTTTAGAGGGAAGATCTGTCTCACACTCAGCTGACTTTGTAAATGAGGAGGCCGAATTTGTACGCTGTTTGTTATTGTCCGAAACATACCAGACAATGTGATTGCGCGCCAGCTCAAACGCGTCTTCTTCGTCGACGCTCCTCTAAAGGAATAGTACCATGACACAAACCACGGCTGCAGAAATACCGTCACGGTGCTTGCTACGGTGTTGGCGAGAGGTAAAGTTTAAGGCGGGATACGTGAACGACGTCTGTAGGCGGCGAAACGGAGGGAGAGGAAGGCTCGAGTGGGTTAATGTCGCAAGTGACGTCTGTCACACGTGTTAAGACGCGGTGGAGTCCGGAGTACTGAAAAATAAATTTTTCAGAGTCCAACAGGCCGAGTGGGAGTCCGTAGAAGCAAAGGGCGCCTGAATTACAGGCAACGTCGAGATTATGGGAGTCATGACGGTGCCTGTGATGGTCTTGCTGTATAATAAGACGATGGCGAGCAATCTGGCGTGCCTCGTTAGCTCTGGAAATGGCATCGCACGCGTACTCAGTCGGCAAATGGACGGCAGCGGCAAGGAGAGTGTCAAAATGTAACGTTGGGCCATGGCCTAGCAGACGATAAAAGCGC
The DNA here is from genome assembly GCF_023375885.2 of Dermacentor andersoni. Lineage (NCBI taxonomy): Eukaryota > Metazoa > Arthropoda > Arachnida > Ixodida > Ixodidae > Dermacentor > Dermacentor andersoni. The sequence goes on along the minus strand of NC_092817.1, from coordinate 118,835,617 downwards.
GAAAAATCAGCGGCATCGGAACGGGAGAAATTATAGGTAGATGTGCCGAAGGGCAACGCAACCGCCCAGTCTTGATGGTCTGATGAAACATACATAGAAAACATGTCAGTTAGCGTACGGTTGAATCGTTCAGCCAAGCCGTTGGTTTGCGGGTGGTAAGCCGTCGTAAATATGTGTTTCGTAGCGTTGGAGCGAATCAGGTCATCGATAATCCTGTAGAGAAAGTAGTGGCCACGGTCGGGGAGGAGTTTAAGGGCTCTATGATGTAAGATGACATCATGTAGCAGGAAATCAGCGACGTGCGTATAGCACAGGTGGTAGAGAGAACGTGTGCAATTGCGTATCGGGTACTGTGTTCCGTAGCAAAAGCAATCCATTTGTTTCCATGAGGAGAGGCAGGGATAGAACGCACCCGCCGGCCCTCTCTGCCACTCGCCTGCCCGAGATCATGCGCATTGCCCTCGCATTCCTATTGTGAACGACCGAGCGAGCAAACGAAGCGACAGTGTGGCCCTCCTTCCTTGAAGCGGCGTGCGCGTGCCACTTAGCCAGGACGTCTGCCGTGAATGCTGTGCATGTCCTGGCCTTGTGAGCCAGATCCTGTAAAGAGTAGTAAAATCCAAGTTCAAAGGATAGCATCATCAGTTAACAGCTGTTTATTGTGTCAGCAAAGAAAACCTGCCCACCCCGAGGGAGCACCTTCGACAAAGAAGAGCCAGAAAAAGCTATTTGGCTTTAATTTCATCCTCGATGTGATAGGAGCACATCCCACCCCCCATGTGCATCATGTAATACACGTGTGTCAGGGTTCTTTAAAGATAATATAGGAGGGAAATTTTTTCGTTGCAAAATAGTAATTTTTTACCATGTCAGCTTCTGATTTTCAAAACTTGTGATAACGGTTTTTCGAGTGAGCGAAGTGCTTTAGCGCTGCTGTTTGCGCATTGCAGTTTCTGAAAAATTTTCGGTATGAACTACATAATATTGACTCAAGTTTCATGATCAGTAGTGAGACTGCGCATTGTTTCTCATCCGTAATACGCTATGGAGTAGCTGTGTTTCATGTATTCAGTTGTATGAAAGTGGTGTAGTGTGTTCGTGGGTGACATTGAGAAACAGTCGTTTTTTACAGCGAAGTTGTTAGCATTTAGTTGGTTGGGCATTGTTCGTGTCCGCCAACGCGGTTTTGCTCGCTGAGAAACAGTCGTTTTTTACAGCGAAGTTGTTAGCATTTAGTTGGTTGGGCATTGTTCGTGTCCGCCAACGCGGTTTTGCTCGCACACACACACACACACGCTCACCCCAGCCCATTCTTATTCTTCTGAGACTGAAATAATCAGAAGAATAAGAATGGGCTGGGGTGCATCCGGCAGGAATTCTCTGATCATGAAGAGCAGGTTGCCATAATCCCTCAAGAGAAAAGTGTATAACAGCTGTGTCTTACCAGTACTCACGTACGGGGCAGAAACCTGGAGGCTTACGAAAAGGGTTCTACTTAAATTGAGGACGACGCAACGAGCTATGGAAAGAAGAATGATGGGAGTAACTTAAGGGATAAGAAACGGGGAGATTGGGGGATGGAACAAACGCGAGTTATTGACATCTTAGTTGAAATCAAGAAAAAAAATGGGCATGGGCAGGACATGTAATGAGGAGGGGAGATAACCGATGGTCATGAAGGGTTATGGACTGGATTCCAAGGGAAGGGAAGCGTAGCAGTGGGCGGCAGAAAGTTAGGTGGGCGGATGAGATTAAGAAGTTTGCAGGGACAACATGACCACAATTAGTACATGGCCGGGGTGGTTGGAGAAGTATGGGAGAGTCCTTTGCCCTGCAGTGGGCGTAACCAGGCAGATGATGATGATGATGATGATGACACACACACGCGGGCGCGCACGCACACACACACACACGCACACACACAAAAGAAAACAAAACAAATGGCAGCTGGAAGGCTTTGTGCTTGAGTTACAGCATAACAGAATTATGCTTTTGGTGTACTCGAATTACGATCCGATGCTATCATGTCTGAAGGCTGTGGGAAACTCGTATTTTACGAATTTCCGGGCGCATTTTACTTCGAGAAATTCAATTAGTTGAACAACGCATCTGCGCTAGACGGATGGCCTACGAGAATGAGGATTTATGCTGCGATAACGGCTCCGCCACCTATACGTATATCGCTTGTGGTGGTGCTGTGTAACGCCGGCAGCAACTCCACTGCACATACACTTTTATAGGGTGGAATGGAGACAGAATTTTGTTGTCCTTTCTGGTATCAACTGTCTTCGTGCTGTATCGTTTCGTCTTGTTTGTACTGTTTCCTTGTTGTGTGCTGTCTGCTGAACGCTATTGGGCGTGAGCGCCACCACTGGAGGCGCCCGCGCTGTGAGCTTTCTTGCGTCATAAGTGGGATCACGTGACATTGCTTCGGCGCAGCGAGAGACAACGCGGCGATTTCTGCCTCTGATGTAGCACGTTTACTTTATTTTGAGTGTTCATAAAAGTTGCCCCGCATCGTTGAGCAGTATGCACAGCTGTATTAGAACAGAATAAAAGTTGCTCGTGGCCTTCTAAATGCCTTTTAACACGGGAATCGCGGATTACATCCAGCCTAAGTCAGGATTTGTTCTCGTTTTGTCAAATTGTTCATTTACAAACCAACAAGCATAAAGATGTCGTTAACTGTTGGCGGGACACTCTGTTGATGCTGTTGGAAATTCTTGCTGGTCAATAAGTATGTTCGTGCATAAATTGATAATCATTTGATGCACCAGCGAACCGGGCAAAGTAAAAAGAATGATATAGTAATCTCAAAATTTCTAGTGTCATCAGCGGCCGTCATCCGTCTAACCGCCGACACCACAATTAGCGCGACTTAATCGAATATCTTGAAAGAGCTTTACTACTTTCTTATTTCAACGTTGCTCGAAGAGCCTATTTTAGGATGTGACATAGCATAAGAGGTACGTCGCTCGTTTGGATCTGGTCTGGACGTGAAATTAGGAGTGAGTGTTTGTAGACTATTTAAATGACCACGGCTAGTTTCGTCCTTAACTAATTAGCTTGACTAATTATCTCCCCATAGCCAGTTCTTCATTCCATTGTTCCTGTCTTGACGAGAGCTTCTATAGTAAAACAGAAGGCTTACAAACTCGTTTTCTTTAAGGCATACACACCATTGTGTGCGCTTCTATTGGGAGCCTCATTTCGAAACATGGATCTCTAAGTACATATATACGGACGTTATATGTGTGGCCTGTGTAACTCGTCACTCACGTATTGCCTGAGGAAAAAACCTAGACGAGTTGAAATTCTCGTCGCCTTGGTCCTCTATAGTAAAGCATCACATAGGTGTTAATAGCGTGGCGCACATTCTTGTGGAAAGTGCCCTACGGGTCTGCGCAAATGCATCGAAACATTTCATTGTAGACGCCAGTAAAGCACTTTATCCCCAACGAAGCGACAGAAATATAAATGCAACAATAAAACGCAGATAAGCCTAAGGCGCCGCGTCGCAGTCTGCTTCGTCCCCATTGTCCCCGACCGGCATCTTCAGCCCCTCCGAAATATATTTTTCTTTCTTGGCATCTTGTCATTCAGCTTCTAACCAACAGCGACGGCACTACAAAGTGCAATACCGGAGGCGGTGTCTACGCTTTCACGATCACGAAGATTCAGTTCGTCTTCAGTCTGCAATTGCGCCTGTCTTTGCTGTTGAGATTCTTTTGTCTCCACATGAATTCCTTAGTTCAGTCGTGTAGGCACTGTCTTCCGCTTAACGGGCAAGGCAGGCATTGCGAAGGAATGGAATAAAAGCAAACGCTTCGGCTTTAGCGAGAGCGATGGCGTCGGCTGGCAGAATTAACTCACTTGTCGTGGCGAGAGCACAGCGTTGATCAAATGGGGACATTACGAAACACGAGTTACACAAGTCGAAACTGAATGAGAAGAAAGGAGTATAATCCAGGGGCCCGATATTTTTTTTATTATTAATATCATAAGAACCCAACAAACAAAAACACCAAGGACAACACAGGGCAAATTACGTGCACTCACTAACTGAAATAAAGAAATTTTAAGTTCATGGAATTGAAAGTGGATGAAAAAAAAAACATATTGCCGCAGGTGGGGAACGATTCCACATCCTCCGCTTTTCGGGTGTGATGTTGTACCGACTGAGCTACTGCGGCGCCGTCTTCCCATCCATCTTCTGGGGTATTTATGTGTTGCTATTAGAACTAACCCTGGGAGTGTTAGCCTGCGCCACCACTCACAAACTTTGACGGCGGATGTGGAACATCCTTTCTGCCGCAGGCGTCACCAGCTCGTAATCTTTTGGGGTGAAGGCAACTGGTCAATAAACCAACACCCGCCGTGGTTGCTCAGTGGCTATGGTGTTGGGCTACTGAGCACGTGGTCGCGGGATCGAATCCCGGTCACGGCGGCCGCATTTCGATGGGGGTGAAATGCGAAAACACCCGTGTACTTAGATTTAGGTGCACGTTAAAGAACCCCAGGTGGTCGAAATTTCCGGAGTCCTCCACTACGGCGTGCCTCATAATCAGAAAGTGGTTTTGCACGTAAAACCCCATAATTTAATTTTTTTAAATAAACCAACACGTGCTACCTGAAGGCATCAATGTTGCCGGATACGAATGGGCATGATAGTCCGAGCACTGCCGACCACGCAAAGAAGCCAAATTGCCCTAAAGAGAGCTATTCTTTTCAAAATGTTTCCTTTCAGAAACAATGTCGCTAGCTTGATAGTGTACTGTTCACCAAGTAAAACAAAATAAAAAAAGGTAACTAATTTTTCTAGAAATATTGAAATACCCTGACGGACTACCATAATTTTCCGATATATTCGGGCATTCGCTAAAATTGCTATTTTATTTTAATATGTACCGCAGAAATGCGGTGGCACCTTTTCCGATTCGCGATCATAGGCATGCTAATAAAGAAATTAAGGTTCAGGGGCGCATTTTGTTTCGGCCGGGTTCACTGTATGAAGACCCATGACTCAGTATAAGAAACTTAACGACCTGCAAGTGTAAACGAGCGCTTAGAGATTGGTGCAATTGTCACTTGTTGGAACGATGAATCTCGCTCAGAGTATTGCTCACACAGCATCATTCAGAGAATTGGCAAACCTTCAGCAATTTGTCTGGCTGTGATTTCGTTTCGTGCGGCAGCAGCAGGCTTCCACAGCGGAAACGGCCATCACTTCAACAACTTCCTCTGTGCGATGCACACTGCTTCATTATAAGGAAGGAAGGAAAAAGTAGAGAAGGAAAGGCAGGGAGGTTAACCAGTTTAGCGTAACTTCATTATAGTCCTCCACAATACTGCCTGTCGTGAACTCCGAAGGTACACGAACAGAGACGACCCCGCTCGAAGTATATGTGGTGCGCAAGATCTCGCCCCACATGACCATGCACCAAAGATGCGCAATAGAGCCGTGGTATGTGCTTCTATAGCTATATAGCTACTGTAGCTATATAGCTACTGTATCAGTGCAAACCGCTGCCATAATGGCCAGATGTTCTAGAGCAAAAAATATGGTGGACGCTCAAGATTCGCCCTTAGGGGTGGAACGTGATAGCATTCAAAGATCCCAGGCTGCTTCTTATACTTCCAGGCAGCTGCAGCCTATGTAACCGCAATGTTTACCGGGAAACACTGGCGGTGAACGCTATGCACAACGGCGAGCTTTCTGCTTGCGTGTGTCGATCCCGGACATAGTGCGCAGCTGCGCCAAAGAAATTGCGTCGTTTTCAGGTTTCTGTTATTCTTTCGCACTTGTAATATTTCAGTCTAAAAAGATTTAACACAATAGGCGCGTGCTATCAGTGTTTTGTTTCATGGCATTTGTTTGTGGGCTGTCATTCTCAAAATACCGAGGAATAACATTGTCAAGAATGTAAGACAAGGTATAAGCAACTTTAGTGATATAATGATTGTAGCAATATAACTCGCACATGCCGCATGGCACATAGCAAATCGTGGCATGTACATATACCTAAATACATGCGGGGAATTTTCTCTCGCAGGACGACGACGCCGACACCGGATTTCGTGCGACAAGGGCCCTTAACGCGTTATCGCCTTAGTATCTTTCTTTGGCTTTCTCGTCCATTCTCGCGGTTGGTCGATGGTCGGACACGGCAAGGAAAACGTTCGTTCGTTAGTCCCTGTGTTCGTTCGTTTGGTCTCTTCATTACGATGACGGTCATTGTTGTTGGTTGCTTCAGAGAGAGAGAAATAAACGTTTATTGTACGAAACAGTGTCCCGAGCGAGGACGGGTATCACCCTAAGGTGGGAAGGCTCCTTAGTCCAGGAACCCTCTGGCTTCGACTGCCCTCTTGGCCCTGGCGACGAGTTGTCGTTGGTCTTCCAGGTCCCCGAGGGTTAGCTTGGCCTCCCACGTTTCGAATAGGTCGTTTGCTTCTATTGCTCGTTTTGCGTGCGTCTCTGGTTGCATTTCGCTGCCTTCGTGCCACGGGCATTCCAGGAGTTTCGCCTCTACCCGACGCTCTACGGATACCTCTGCCCGCTCTGCAACGTACCCGACACTCTGGCACACTTGCTCCTGGAATGGTTGCTTCACATTTTTTTTTTCTTCGCTTTTTGTCCGGGGTAAAACTGAGGGAGAGTAGGTGGCGCATAACCGCTACGGTCGTCGTCGGCGTGTAGAAGGGGCATGCGGACGCAGCAAACCCAGTTTCTAGCTCAAAGCTGTCGTAGTAACATAGGAAAAGTGTTCGGCTGACAACGTCGTAGCAAAGACCGAATCAGCTAACTGCACTATATTTGTGTACCCTCATGGCGTCTGGCAGAGAAAGCTGCCTTGTCCTCAGTAAAGGCTTTGCGATATGTTGCCTTGAGTGCTACAAGCGACCACGGATCGCACAGTGGGCTGTTTGGGCAAAATGTTCATGTCTGCTTCTGTATCTCTGCTGCAGTAGTATCGGGATCGATGCAGCTAAGCATCACACAGCACTGAGCATCGGTAAGCATAACAAACCTGGGTATGATTCCTAAGTTTCGTTTTGGTTTGTTTAACGTCACTGAAATAAAATCAGTAAGCACTGTCAACCACAAAAGCTTACCGAACACGGCATCTCGGAAAAAGTTCAATTTTCGAGCAGCCTGTAACAGTAGTCAGTAAAACCGAGCATCACAATGTTGTTCACATGTACCAGAAGAAGCTATAGATGTGAGTTGTGAGGCTGCGTTGTGAGGCTGCGCGGACATTCAGCTTCTTCTCAGATCTCGCGTTCCGTAAAATTTTGTGCTTGACTGTGCGTAGCCTCTACAATGCATGCACCATCACACAAGTGGGAACAAGTGGGAAACGGAAAACCGGCACTGTACACCATCTGCCCTACAATCATAGCTGTATATTAATTGAAGACATCGATGTGGGAGGAAAAAAACAAAACAAAAGCAGAGGCGTGTGTATGGAATGGTGAATGACATAACTGGGAGACGCCCTGGAGAGAGAGCAAAAGAGAGACTGAGAGAATGATGGTGCTGAAAAAAAAAACGGCTTTTCAGAATAGAAGGAAATGAAGCCATGGCAGTTGAGGACTCTTGCGCAAGGAGGCAGTCGTAGCTTAAACTCCTTCCTCAAATGGAATTTCGGATGCGAAAGACAGCTAAGAAAAGAGAATAACAAGCGAGCAAAGACAACCAAGAAAAGACGAGTGAATATTTTTGGGGAGTCGAAAGAGGATCATGAAACGGCGGATCGAAAGAGAGATGTACTCGCCAAACCACACATAGAAATTGAGTCAACATGAGAAGCATAAACCAAGAGATGAAGGATAAGATCAAGAGAACGTGAGAACACACCAGTCGATCGATGTGCAACTTAAACCTGCTGTCGTAAGGTATGTGATTTCCTCAGTCTCGGCTCAGCCTGTCGCGGCTCAGCACGCCGCAAGTCTCGACAATCGACCTCGGAAATGCCGCCCCTTGGCAGTGGATCTGGCGCCTGTCTCTCCCGGCCCACGCGAATGGGAAGCCTAAAGCTAGGTTTAAAACGAGCTCTCGCACACATGGCCAGACTGACCCAGAGACTGCACGTCTCGTTATCTCGGCGTGGGCAGTCGGTCGCAGGAGGAGAGGCGTGAGCTTGTAGGCGGGGAGGTTGCTCCCAAAGCTACGGCGCACAGCTTAGTTAGGCTCCCGATAGGCTCCGCGTTCGTGGCCCTCATTTCGCCGAGCGCGTGCTTCCCCGCGGTAACGAGCTGTGTCTTCCTCGGCCCCATTCCTATGCCTCTAAGTTTGATCTTCGTTTTTTTTTTGTCACTTCTAACTTTCAGTCTTCTCTGTGTAATTTCGGACCATCTGGCTTGTCTCGGTCGTGAACTTAGGACAGTGCTCAGGAAAATGATTTCCCACTCGATGTTTTTCAGGCTGCTCTCGTCGCCGGAATGATAGTAACCGGCAAACCTTTTTGTTTTGTCGGTGCACGCCACTGCGAACCTCGTCGTATCAATGCTGATAGTTATTAAAGTACGATGAATTGCTTAGAAAACGTAATTATAACAAGAAAAAGAAAAGTAAAAAACAAAAGAAACCATCCATTCTGCCATTAGCCGCCTCTCACATTCCTGTAGTATTCCTACACAACAGCTTGCGAAATAATTACTCATAAAAAATATCGTCTTTTTGATAAGTAAAACCGCAATAAAAAAGTACCCAATAAGAAAAAAAAAAGGAAATGTTGAGTCAACACTTTGTTTTCTAAACAAAGTGGCGGCCCCTTTTCACTAACTGGCGTATGACGGTTGAGCCCGCTTTACAGGCAGTGAAAATAAAAGACGAAAGTCATTCCAGACGGATTTGATACTATGACAAATCGGAAGAACGCGAAAGATCATTTATCAGATTTTTGGTGCGGCTGCCCTTAGGCTCCGATTACGCTGTCGCTCGCCTGCTGGCGGAACTTGAGCGGGAATAATTTCTTGCGGCCCTACGGGATCGCGCTGAGGGAAAGATATGCAGATTGGTTTACTCTAATTGCGGAATCTATAATAAGGTTACTGTCACAACATCATTCTACGTTGAGCTAGAAAAACAGAAGATTTTAGTTGACTACCTCGTCATAGTCATAGTTATGGTGCGGCAGCTCTGTACAGTCGTAAAGATATTAATTTTTCCCTGCCCTCTTCTAATTGAGCAATCAATCTTAACAGTGAGATAGATGCCTTCAAACTTTCTGGAAACACAATTCCGTTCTGTCAGTGACGCGATGAGACGCACAGGAAAGAAGTCAGGCGGGAAATGAAGAAATGGAATCAGGCGGTACCAAATCGAGGAAAACCTGAGCAGTTAAAAGTTCGAATTTTTCTGTCGTGACGACACGTTTCACGCTGCAGTGCGGCAATTTTCCGAAAGACGTATCAAGAGAGAAGAACATAAAAAGTGAAGCGCATCGTTTGCAGTTGACGGCCCGCAAACCAACCAGCAATTTTTCTTGTTCTTGCCAAGGGCGACCACCTTCGTGCCATTAGCAAGCACTTTTGGGTTGTGTATTTCTTGCAGCCTAACCGCTCCTACGCGAACTTAAAGAAAAGCTCTATTTAAAACTTTTTCACATTATAGACCTGTTCCCGTAGATTGCCGTGCCGACTTACCTTGCAAAGCGGAAATAACTGTGTCCCCGTTTCTTCGGACTGAAAATTAAGAAATAAATACGCCGTTCGAACAGCATAATAAAGCTGCAAGCGGCTGAGAAATCATGAAGAATTCGGAAGGACGGGACTATCGACGTGGAGAGAAAAGAAACTGTCACTTTCTCGGTAGCAACTTTAGAAGTAGAGATCATTAAGGAGTTCATTTTTGCAGGATTGACCAGTTTCACTTGAAAGCTTTGCGGGTAGCGCTGATTGAATCGAGCAAATAAGTCAGGGAACCAGCGAGGCTTACCGTCTCCTTGTTAAAGAATAATGTGATGGCTAAGAGTGTATCCGAGAATTACTTTTTCCTACCCTTTTTTAGGCATGAAATTGGTAGTGACGGGCTGAAATGTGGTATCTTTGAATGCATCTATGGTTTGCAGGATGAAGCGAAGCAGCTTTTGTATTTATTTTTTGTCGCGAAGCATTGTGATATTTTATGCGATGAGATCCGAATTTATGGGGTACGTTCCCGTATGTCCAAGTTTGGCTGGAAGCTAGTCCAGCCAGAGAAATACAGCCGTGTGCAGATTGGAGCCATTTCTTTTTCTCAGACCATATTTTCACTCTCCTTGCTACGAAACTTCATACAAGGGCGAAAACTGTACTTGAAAGGAGATGCGGCCGCCTCGAACGAGGAAACGATTTATAAATAAAGGCGTCTAACAGTGAAATTTTGCAATCAAACTGAATAGAAATATCCGAATAACACGACCTTCAAATATGGAATGACTATTTGCTATTTTACTCCTAAACAAAGTGAAATATAAAGCCCTTTGAATAATAGAACTTGCATGTGTATCGCTAACACTCGGTTGCAGGTTTTACATAACAGAACATTCTTTGTAAGTGTAACTTCACTCACGAAGTCTTGTATCGTTGCCATATCTTAATACATTGGTCCCTCACTAACGGCCCTGCGTCGAGCACTGGAATTCATTGATTCTGAAAGACCTAGAAAATGGGCTGTGTTCTGCGATTCAAAACCGGCATTACAGTGCACGCAGTCAGTTCTCCGACACGGATGTCATGACTAATTGACATACGAAGTCGCGAAACTTTACCATGATGTCCAACAAAAAGGTCACGAGGTCGTTTTTCAATGGTTACCTGGTCATTGTGGCATCAGTGGCAATGATTCTGCCGATAACGCTGCTCGCACAGCACATCAAGAACACAGCGCTCCAATTCCGCTTTCGAGGACTGACGCTGCAAGGCAGCTTAGACACCTGGCACGCAGTCTCACACTGACCGATTGGAAATCGCCAAACTTACGACTTACGCGACTGCATCGGCTAAACCCCTCCCTGCCACTCCGACCTCCACTCGGACTTCCTCGACGTGAAGCTACGCTTCTCTGTCGCCTTTGGTTAGGAGTTGCGTTCACAAAGGCATACTCTACATTAATTGGAGTGACTGACAGTGGAGCATGCGAGGTCTGTGGCACGGAAGAAAACATCGACCACCTGCTGTGCCCTTGTCCACGATACACCCCTCAGAGACAAGAACTTGCCAAAGCTTTGCAAAAACTGGACAATCGGCCGCTTTCTGTGCAAGTGCTGCTGGAACACCGCCCCCATCGCCCGTCGGCCCATAAGGCGGTGAAGGCGCTTTTGTGTTTCTTAAGGACGACGGGTTTGTACGACCATCTGTGACTTTTAATGCAATTTCTGTAAGACCACACGCGTCAGCGGACTCGCCACAATTTCCTTCTTTCCTTCCCTCCTCTCTCTCCCTGTGATCTTTGTTTTCCCCTTTCCCATTCCCCCGGTGTAGGGTAGCCAACCGGACGTTATTCTGGTTAACCTCCCTGCCTTCTACTTTTCTCTTCCCTCCCCTCATTGGTCCGCGAACATCAATGGCCAGTGAACACATCTATGTAGGGCAGCTGACAGGAATATACAATTTGAATTAAATGTGTTTCAACGCACTGGGCACAGCGCACACTCGAAAAAAAAAAAATCACCGCAAGCCAGATCACCCTGGTTTACTGTGTATTCAATTTATTGCGAAATAATAAAGGCGTCAACGTCAAAGATACGGGGTCAGTCTCGAGGAGGGTTTGTAAGCTCTTCGGTCTGCGCAAAATGTTGAAGTATGTATGTTTAAAAAAATACGTTTCACTTACTTTGAGGTAAATCAATGTGCTTAGCTTCAAAATTCTTCAGATTAGCTAAGATGCCCTGCCTCCACCTCTTCTTCCAACACTGAAAGCACCCTTGGAGTGAGTGAGTAAAGACTTTATTTGAAAGCAAGGTATTGACGGGTGACCTTGTTGGTAGGCAGCCACGAGCCCCTGGGCTCGGGCGGCTTCTTCAGCATTTTTGATGACCTTGGCCTGCAGGTCTGGGTCGGAGCTGAGCAACACGGCCTCCCACTGCTCAGTATTACTTATTTCGTAATTTGTGTGATTTTCCGCTGGGCACGACCACATATTATGCAACAGATCTGTGTTTTTCTTACAATGGTTACATGTATTAGGGTATTGGTCCGGGTAGTAGTAGTGATAGGCTACGGGGTTGGGGTAGGTGTTCATCTGAAGACGTCTCCAAGCTACTTGTGCTCGCTTGTTAAGCGATTTGTGTGCTGGCGGGTACATTGCCCTGGCTAACCTGTAGTGCTGAGTTATTTCCTGGTAACTGACCACGCGATCCCTCTCTGATCCTAGCGTGAGCCGTCCGGGTGCTCGGTTCACGAGTCCTCGAGCGGCGGTGTGGGCGGCATTGTTGCTGGGTAGGGAGGAGTGTACTGGTGCCTAAATGATCTAGATTGGTCGTGGGTGTTGGTGTCTAGTATGTGTTTTACGGGAGCCGACACCCGAGCTTTCGCGAAATTGCGTACTGCTGCTTTGGAATCACTAATAATGTAATGACAATGTTTGGAGGCTTTTGCTAAAGCGATAGCCGCCTCTTCAGCTGTTTCAGAGCTTTGGTGAGGATTGAACCACCAGCGCGTATTTGACCTGAGGAGCCCACCACTGCAAGAGACATACAGTTGCATTCTATGTATTCTGCTGCGTCGACATAGACTACGTCTTTGAAGGCGTGGAATTTCTGATGTAGGGCTTTGGACCACTCGGCCCTCCTTTCCTTGTGGAATTCGGGGTGCATGTTTTTAGGGACTGGATTAATTTTGAGATATATAGCACCTCTGATCGTGAGGAATGTCTACTTTAGTGCTTTGCATCGACTCGTAGTTGATGCCGAGATTCTGGAGGATGTTTCGCCTGGCGATACTTTGAGCTAGCCTTTCGTATTGACGTATAAGGTGCGCTTCCACAAGTTCCTCGAGGGTATTGTGTACACCTAGGGCTAGCAATTTAGCGTTGGCTGTTATTATAGGTAGCCCAAGAGCCTGTTTATAGGCCCTCCGAATAATTCCCTCTATTTTCTCTATCTCAGACGCTTTGAGGCAGAGGTTCGGGGTGATGTAGGTGATGCCGCTGAGTACGAAGGCTTGTACCAGCCTTATGAGGTTGGCTTCTTTCATGCCAGAGTGTCGGTTAGCAATTCTTGAGATGAGTCGCATCGTCTGTTGAAAGCATGCTTCTAGTTTATGAATTGTGTTGCCGTTGCGCTCGTGAGCTTGCATGAAGAGGCCGAGTACACGGATGGTGGTCACCTCCGGGATCGCGCATCCTCCGGCTCGCACAGTGATTTCTAGTGGTGGTGCAGTGTCGGATTTGTGGACTGTAGGGGTTCCGAGTAGGAAGAGTTCTGATTTTTGTGGGGAGCAGGCGAGACCTTTGTCGATCACGTACTTTTCAACCGTGTCTACAGCTTGTTGGTGCGTGGTTTCTGTATCTCCATGACGCGCAGGAAGTCATCAGTGTTTTTCGCAACTTCAAAATGAGTAAAAGCGAGGACATAGATGGCCTAAAATTGGAACCTGTAATATTTGTCCTTGATCTTGTATGTGCCTGCTTAGTTCCCATTTATAATCTCGTGCTTACCACAGGAGTGTTTCCGCAGAAAATGAAAACCGCTAAGGTAACAGTTATATATAAAGGCGGAGACAAGGGCATTTTAGGTAATTATAGACCCATATCAAGTTTGTCGGTTTTTTCTAGGGGCTGCGAAAAACTTATTTTCATTCGACTGTCTAAGTTTTTTAATAGACATAAGGTTATTACGTCGTCACAGTTCGGCTTTCAGTCAGGCCTGTCTACCGAAAGTGCCTTGCTTTACCAAAAGGAATTGATTCTAAGGAATATGGAAGCAAAGAAACTTACCCTAGGAATATTCCTAGATTTCTCCAAGGCATTTGACAGGATAAATCATGCCACGATGTTAGAAAAACTGCAATGTTATGGAGTCCGTGGTGTCATTTTAACTTTAATCAAAAGCTATTTATCTAATCGGCAACAGTGCGTCTCAGTTAACCAAGAGCTATCATCACCCATGAAAGTTAAAAATGGGGTACCTCAAGGAAGCATATTAGGACCCCTGTTATTTAATATTTTTATTAACGATATTGTACAAATTGACAGCTCTGTAGATTATGTAATCTACGCGGATGATACCAGTGTATTGTTTTCTGGTGAAATGGCTGATGACCTCATCGTGTCTGCAAATGAAGTGCTAAATAAAATATATGCATGGACTATAGCAAATTCACTACATATTAACTGCTCTAAAACCAAGGCTGTACTGTTCCGTGCGAAATCCAAATTATACGAAACGACTCTCAAGCTAACCCTTAATAATAACGAAATTGAATTTTCCCAAACTGTTAAAACTCTCGGTGTTCTCTTCCATGAACATATAGCATGGAATCACCATACGGAACACATTAGCCATAAACTTTGCAGAGTTTTAGGCGTGTTGCGTCGGTGTCACAATTTACCTGTAAAACAAAAGCTATTATTATATAGCGCTCTTTTTTCTTCGCATTTACACTATTGTCATCTGGTTTGGTCCACAGGCTCTAAAGCATCATTAAATAATCTGGTCGTGCTGCAAAAGAATGCCCTGAGGTGTATTGAAGATGTATCGTATAACGCACACACCGCTTCGTTATTTATAAAGTATAGAATTTTTAGAGTGAACAGTTATTACGAATACAAGCTCTTGACAACCTTTAAATCAGAAATACGAAGAGGAGGTACCCTCTTACATACGATGGCCGATTTGCAACCAAATCCGGCCAGTCGCCTCACCCGACATACAGAGAATTGGTATGTACCATGTCCTCGTACTAATTATGGACTGCAAACATTACATTTCTGCCTTCCGAGTTTACTGAACAAATGGAAATTAACAATTTAAAGTTTACGTAATTTGTCCAGTGCTGATATACTACATAGAATGTCCTGAATGTCCTATTCATGTAATATCAGGTCACTTTTGTGATGGTTAATTAATGTCATGCAATTATCTCTTGCGTTGTTGTTTAATGTTTTTTATATATTTCAGAGTTTTATTTTCGCTTTTGCTGTGACGGGCCACATGTGTGTTTCTTTTGTATTGTCGCTCTCCGCTGCCTGTAATTTTGTAATGAAATGTTATTTCCGGGTGATGGGGCCAGTCAAGCTGTTAAATGCAGCTTTTTTCCCATCACACCTAACCACGTTCATGTGCACTTTCATGTACCTGCCATGTGGTTGAATAAACTCAAACTTAAACTCAAACTCTACCTTTAACCACCCACAGGTTGATGTCGTCGGCATACAAACTGTGGTGTACATCTGGAGTCTGATTAAGTTGTTCCGGTAATCGTATCATCGCTAAATTAAAGAGGAAGGGGGACAAGACTGATCCCTGCGGTGTGTCACGACTTCCAAGAGGGATCTTGTCCGATTGTAGTTCTCCTATTCTTAGTTCCGCTGTGCGGTGGTTGAGGAAATCTTTGATGTAGTTGTACGTCCTCTGACTTACACCTAGGTACAGCAGATTCTCCAGTATAGCATGATACGGTGGGTGTCTGAGGGTCTGTGATGAGAGTCAGTCCCTGTTGTTGGGCTTCTAGCCAAAGGTTACGACCTTTGACTACCTCTGCGCGGTATCCCCATGCAGCGCGGGGAACGTTAAACTCACCTAATAAATATGGCATTTTGTTGGGAGATTCTGAGAGCCTTCCTGATTAGAGTTCCGAACTTGTGGCGTCGGCACTTTGGGCTACTATAGACATTAACGATGAATATGCTTCCATCCTCCTTACGTTTAGGGATGAGTTCAATAAAGACGTGATCTATGTTGACTTCTTCAATATCATGTTTAATGGCTGTTTGATTTTTGTGAACTGGAATAGCGGTGGTGGAATCCCACCCAGAAGCATTATAGGATTTGTACCCTGCCAATTTTGCGTGGCCTCCCGTCTCCTGAAGGGCAATGATATCCAGGGCCTCGTTGCCCCGAACGACCTGCTGAAGGTTTCTCCGTTTGCGGCGAAACCCGCGGCAGTTCCACTGCCAGATGTTGTAGTTAGGAGTGTGAGCCATTTTGAGGCGCCGGGGGTTCAGCGATCGGTTTGGAGATTTCGGATAGGGAAGGGCGGTCATTGGGGTTGGATGCCCCTCCCTTAATGGAGCCGGAGGCCGTGGATCTGAATCTCGACTCCCAACGAAGGACTTTGGTTTCGCTCGCGGCTAGCCGAGACTCTAGGTTGGTGGTTCTGGTTTCCAGAGTGTCTAGACGTGTGCTTATTTGTTGCAAGTGGGCACCATTATCCTGGTGTTGTTGAATCATCTGGTTGGCAAGTTCAGTAATCATATGCTCTAGTTTCTTGAATCTTGGGAATATGTCTGAAGAGTTGTCTGTATGATCTTATGCCTTACGTTTCTGTGGTGGTGCTGGGGTGTTGTGTGAGGGAATAGGAGGTGAGGTTGGGTACAGCGTGTGACTGCGCCCCTGTTGTCTTTTTTGTAGTCGGCTGGTTTCTGCCCGCTGCTTAGTGATTTCGGTTCTCTGTTGTTCTATTAACCGCCTCATTTGTTGGAGTTCTGCCTCGACAGCCTGTATCTTAGGATACTGAGCATTGGGAGAAGAGACCATGTTAGCCCAGCTCACCTGTGGAGCGCTGTTAGTTGGGGTCGTTCGTCTCCCGGAACTTGACCGGTTCCGCGACGTCCCGCCGGAGTCGGTGGCGCTCGGAGTTGAGCTTAGCCTCGGGTAAGATCGAGATCGGCTCCTGCTACTCGATCCCCCGGGAGAAAAGCTTGCACTAGTTACTTGCCTGTTCTGCGTCGATCGCCGTTCTCGCGATCTACTTTGTCTGCCCTCGTTGGGGTGGTTCTGTTCCTCCACCGAGAGTTTTTGCCACTGTCGTTGTCGGATGATGTAGGGGATTTGGAAACGCTTCTTGCATTGCTTTGAGCCGGAGAGATGGTTGTCGTTGCAGATAGCGCACACTAGTTCACAGTCATGGTCCATTGGCGGGTTTCGGAAGTTCTCTTCGATTAAGCGTTTTAGTGTTGCTGTGGTTCGTGTTTAAATTGTCCCAACCTTGAAATCCCGCCCGCGATGCCGCAGTTTAAATCTGGGGAACAAAAAAAAATTACACAGATTCCACACACTGGGCAAATCGACGTTGCACCAAGCATTTTGTAGGTAGCTGGCTATCAATCGTTGTTTGGGGTTCCTCAAAGTGTTGTCAGGTGGACCAGCGAGTCTGTGTAAAGAGAGTAGTCGTGTATCTGACGCGAGCGTTCGTCTTGCACGACAACGATCGACAACAACGTGATAACGATCGTATGAATGCAACGCTATCATTCGTACTGCGTCCGTTCGATACGAATTTTTTACCACATGCCAATTTTTGGGTTCTGCATAGGTACTGAACTGGCGTAATCAAGAGATATACGGATTGTGACATGATCTGCAAGTAAGTGTTATACAGTCATACGTACCTATGTCTACGTCATGTGGTATAAGAGAAAATGACGACCGCATTTGCACTCCCGTGAAGAAATGTTATAGCTGCATCAACATGAGGACCGATCATGAAGGCAGTACTAACGTACTCTCTAAACACAGTAATCAATAACGTAACTTTTGGGCGTGAGTAACTCATGAAATAAAGGTTGCAAATGGTTTTTCTGTCCTACGCATACGTAGGACAGTTTCTACGTAGCATTAGCTGCTGTGAGGAAAGGGCTTCGCTCGAAAACGGAACAGTTGAACACAGCGTCTCAAAACGCGAGCTGTCTCTAGGGGAAAAAAAAACACGACATATTGGCACGTGACGCACGGGTAAAGTGCCTCTGTGTGCATTGACACGGGAGGTGAGTGCGTGCTATCCTGGCCTAATGGCTAGAGATCCTCTCTATAGCGCTATATGGCAGAGTTTTGATTCCATCGTCGGTTACACATAATTTTCTTTTTATTAAAGTCAGGCAAGACAGCAATCTACCCACCTACCGCAAAGCGCCAAGGATGAGGGAAATATTCCTTCGCATTAAACGATTGACAGAAGCAAGCATTGTCATCGCTAGAGAGCGGCCGTTCCTTGTCATCGACCCCACGCGACAAAAAGGTTAACATGAAGCCGCAGTGGTTGGTGTTTGCTTTCCTAATGGAAGCTAGAAGTACGATGGCGTCAAGAAGGCGAAAGACGACCGACGGGAAGTCGAGGATTTTGAAGGAGCAGAGTCAACACGTCGGAACCGTTTGCAGCTCCGCGAAGGTGTTTCTGTGGATCATCGGCTGCAACAGTTATGCGTTGGCAACAGCATGGATCCTGTAGTTGGGCCTGGGAGAGCCACATTGTGTCTCGGCTCCCGAGGTAAGGGACGAAATTGCAGAGATCCGCGGTGCAGCGAGCGCGATGCATTCGGACACGAGCCCGCTGAGTGCACCTGCTCGTACGCCGGAGCTGTAGGGCGAGGCACAGAGGCTCAACAAACCACGCCAATGATGGATGAAGAAGAACTGGAACAAACGTTGGTGCCTGCCGAAACAGCTAGCCATATGTCATCGGTAGTTACGGGCGGCAGTACAGAAATAGCCGAAACACGTGAGATGAACGCCGTATAGAAGATGGAAGAAGCAAGGGCGATGGGCAGCGCCCTGAAGGCGGACACAACAGAAGAGACGCATCCTCCGCCTGTAACAGATTGCGTGATGCAGAAAAATGAGCAGCCACGAACCTCAGCGTCACTGACGCAGCCCATTGCAACACCATTAGACCCGGTTTCATATAGTTTATTCGGTGCAGAAAGCAAAACTGCGAAGGCCGTTAACAAATGAGAGAAAACATTCGCAGTTCCGCCCGGAAGGCAAAGCACCGATTGCGATAGCAAATTAGTAGATAGCTGTACGAAGTAAGAATGGCGGTGCGGCACGTGGACATTGATGCACTCCCAGTTCTAGAATACTTTTTTTAATCCCTATGGTCATTCCTACAAACACAAAGGGTTCAACATAATGTGGGTGAATGGCTCCAAAGTGTCGGGAGCCTTCTAGAAATGAAGAAATTTCAGAAAACCTGTAAGAGGGACCCTGGTTCGGCTGCAATTATCACTCTTCCTGAACGTTTGTTTGTGTCACTGTAAAATATGTCTACGTAGGTAATGAAGAAATAATATAGAGTAACAAAAGAATCGTGGTACAGTGGTTAGAACTACAGGCTGCCGTGCTCGAAAACAGAGCTTATATTCCATGGCCGGTCATGCATTTCTTATTTTTACAGAAGTCTAAATTTACGTGAGACATGAACCCATCTATTTATTCTTTATCTATCAGCTGAAAAGTGTTTGTTTGCTGTAAAAGCCGCTGAGGTGTAAGTGCAACAACTAGGGAAGGTGTTTCATCGCAGTGATGAAATAATAATGCAGAGTGCGCAAGAGCTTCGTGCACTCTTGTAGTTGAGAATGCAACGCACGTATTTCGACGAGTTTGCTCGCACAAGACGCACAAGATCCCTCAGACACTTCAGAACCTCCGCGTAGAAAGCGGCATAGGCAATTTCACCTTCAAGCACACATTCGTTAATAGTCATCCGCCGTGGTTGCTCAGTGGCTATGGTGTTAGGCTGCTGAGCACGAGGGCGCGGGATCGAATCCCGGCCACGGTGGCTGCATTTCAATGGGGGCGAAATGCAAAAACACCCGTGTACTTAGAGTTAAGTGCATGTTAAAGAACCCCAGGTTGTCGAAATTTCCGGAGTCCTCCATTATTGCGTGCCTCATAATCAGGAAGTGGTTTTGGCACGTAAAACCGCATAATTTTTTTTTCGTTATTAGTTACTGATGGGGAAATTGGTTCGCCAGGTTATTTATGAATCAGCACAGTTGAAATTGACAGGTTCACGCAAACATGAAGATGTGCGTGTCTTTTTGCATGTGCGCGTGAACGTGACAATTTCAGGTGTGCCGCTTCATCGGCATTATTAAAGATTCTTGGAGCATGAATCTATGGCCATCAAAAAACACGATCAACATCACTGAGTTTTCCTTTCTTCGTCCGCCCTTTGCTGTCCCTGGCTCAGGTTTCTTTTATTTATTGTAATAATCTTCTTACTTGTCTTTCTTCCTCAACAGTCCAACTATTTGCAGATAAATGTGTAGTTTGCCCGAAAATCAGTAACCATGCCGATTATATCAATCTGCAATGCGATCTAGATAGGGTATTTGAATGGTGCAGCAAATGGCTTGTGGCGCTTAATACAACCAAATGTACAAACATGCGAGTTTCTCGCCACACCGCTACTGATTATCCGCGTACTTACTCCCCAAATAATACTCCATTACCATCTGTTGAGAATTATAAATACCTTGGTGTTCACATTTATTCGAATCATTCGCGGGTTACACATATCGAATATATAGCTAACAACGCGCATCGCATGCTTGGTTAACTGCGTCGCAATTTTTTTTTATGCCACATTGTCCCTGAAGTTCACAATTTACGAATTCTTGGCGCGTGATAAATTAGAGTACGCATGCGCCATATGGTATCCTTCTCATACCACCCTCATTCAAACTCTTGAAGCCAATTCAGAATTAAGCAGCACGTTTCATCTTATCGAATTATTCACGTCATTCTAGCGTCACTTCTATGAAGAAACCTTAAACTTGCCTGTTTTTTCATTGCGTCAAAAGTAATGTCTCCTTAATCTTTCCCACAAAAGCTATTATTATAACAGCGATTAGAAGGACGTTCTCTTTCATCCACCTCATTATATATATTCAAGGACCGATCATCGCTTCAAGGTAGGTCTACCATCTAGTCGCACAAAATTGTCTAATGACTCTTTTGTTCCTGGAACAGGCGTCCGATGGAACCACCTTCACTCCACAATGGCAAGCATACATGATAATCACGAGTTCAAGCTCGCTTTGCAAGGTGCCTTGTAATATTTTATTGCGAGCTGTTTGTCTTGCAATTGTACCCTCACTTGTTCCCGTAAAGTTTTTTGGTCGTGAAAGTTTACTTTAAATAAATAAATAAATAAATAAATAAATAAATAAATAAATAAATAAATAGCACACTCAATTTTTCTGTGCATCATGGACACGGAGCAAGGAAACCGCCTGATGATATCATCAGATTGCTTCGCGGTCTTCCGTGTAGCTGGCCTTGAGAGATAACAACCTGTAAAACTAGCAATGGTAGAAGAAACCAAAGGAACGTAAATTTCCGTAGTCGCTCGAGTGGGCTCGCATCAGTGAACACAGGTATCTCTGCCTGAAAGAGGTGTATTTTCGCGAGAGTACGTGCGTATTAACATTTTGATAAGCTGTATCGCGGCGGCTGATTATTATAGTTCCGAGTATCTTTGCACAGCTTACTGTTCAGTATTGTGAAACTTGCCAACGTTACATTTGCAGACACACGAAGCGCATTTTTGTGAAGGCTTATAAAACAGAGGTGCGAGAGAACTAATATGTACTGATATTACACTATTTGATGGCATGCGAATTTCCCCTTATGGACCTTACTGTTTCGACGCAAATGCGGTGGTTTCTGTGATTCTGTTCAGGCGCAAAAATTATCGTTTCATCGCAATGTCGAGCGCGTCCGTATTCGAGAAAGAAATGGAAACACTCGGCTGTGTTGTGATTAGGATGAGAGGAGAACGACGATGTGATCGGTTCGTTGTCTTGGAAGCATTGAAAGTTTTCAAGAACTCTATACGATTGGTAATGAGTGGAATCTGTTGTGATGTTAACAAGAGGAAACTACGTGAGTTGGCTGTAAAGGATGCGTAAAATGAACGACAAAACAAGGAGGGTAGAAGGGAGCGATGCGCCGACTGCAACATTTACGATAAAACCCAAGGTACGTACATAATCAACACGCAGAGACAGTTACCGCCTTATGCCTGCATGTGATTTCAAACAAACCGGATTCTCAGACTGCTTCTCTTAATAATATTTTTGATGCTACTTTTAGAATATGTTGATGCCTTCGCAATAAAGCAAATATATGAAAGGCGTTGATATGAAAAGTGAGTCATTTATCCAAATATATTCCATGCATGGTTATCATTTGTTTAGAGAAAGCTTGCATATGTCGTCGAAATTATGAGCTTTCGTGCTTACGACGAAGAGACTGCCAATTTCTTGCTAACTTACTTGCTTGCCTGCTTGCTTGTTCGTCTGTTCGCCCTTGTTTGTTTGTTGGCTTGTTTGATTTCCTTCCTTTTCTGCTCTTTTCTCGCCATCATCCGTATTTTCATCGCTGTTTGAGTCTCTGAATCTGCCATCTTTTTTTCGGACTGTTGAGCTATTGAGACTTATGGACTATTGAGAGACCTCGCACATCGGTTGGCCTCACGCAAGGGTAGATACGAACTATGTTTCGGTCCAATAAATTCGCGAGTGAGGCTGAAAAACGTATTTTTTCTAAAATGTTTCATCGTCATAAGCTTATTTTTATGTCCACTGCAGGAGGAAAGCCTCTTCTAGTGATTTCCGATTACTCTAGTCTTGTACTAGCTGATTCCGGGAGTTTACAAGTTCTTAAACAATTTTTTTGCCGTCCTCAACTGCTATTCCCTTCTCTTAATTGTTACTCATTCTGGAACACTATTACATCATTTGTTATCCGCTGTACAATTTGCATAGCTTGCTCTACTCCATTTTTACAGCGGAAGTGTTATACGATAGTTTCTAGAGGATCGCTACATGCGTAGCCCAAGCGCGTAGATAAAAAACGCCTTAGCCTCGATACAAACCAAAAGTGTATCACTGGTGTGCCCCAGCCACGTTTAGTAGTCGTCGGGGCTCGTCTCACTGCTGCGGCATGCCCTCTCCACTCACCCCCTGTGCGTCGTACGTAGATGGCGCCACAATGAAGTCTACCTACAAACGAAATAATAATAAACAAACTAAAACTACAGCGGCAAACTGGAAATAGCCAATGGGTGGGTCTCTTTGTGTGCTGACGTCACGCGCTGCATAGGCACGTTATCTCAGTTCCGTTCCGGCCGTGTCGACTTCGGAGCGGCTGCGGTGTCATTACTCCATATGTGTGTGTTAATTACTGCAGACGGGGTCGTTGCCGCGGAGTATGCCGACGTGTGTGCGGTGCAGACTCAAGGCGGAATCCCTGTCGCAGCAGTCTACGTTCCTCCCGGGATTTCCAAGGGGGATGTTGTAATCTCCGGCTGTATGTACTCAACACAATTTTTTTGTTTTTCTGTAAATGTTCTTCTGATCATCAAGGCACTCTGTGAGCAAGTGAACAAGAGAAACGTACTATTGCACAGATTCCAGAGACTGACTGCCGATCACGAAATCTTGTTCTACTTCCAGGCTGCTGAGTATCACGTATGTCTTCTGCATATTGATCGTCATTCCTAGTCCTACACTTTCGCAGCTAACGTGCTCAATGATTTGTTACAATTCGCCCCTAACGTTTCTGAACAGTACAATGTATTCTGAAAACCATAGGCTACCGAGATAGTCGCCGTTGATCATCATTATTATTGTTTCATAATGTAATAACTTGAATACTTCTTCTAAGCATATAAAAAGAATACGCTAAATTTTTTAATTATGCTTAATTAAAATCCGTTATGAACCCGTATAAACGGGTTCAAACCGGTTTAAACAATTACGTTTTTGCTCTGGAGCTGAACCTGAACAGAACCAGGAAATTTGTAAAGCCTGAACCTGAATCTCTTATCGAACGCCCAAACGTTTCGGTTCGACGCCCTGGAACGATACCACTCCTCCGCACCCCGTCTATCTTAGAACCCTTTATTCATTTTGGCGGTGTATTTCAAAGCAAATATGTAGTAACATTGCAGTATGCCCACTTCCTGCGTCTTTACAATTATACGCGGTATCGCCATGGTTCATGTTTCAGAAATGGTATTTGCATAACATTTGAAAAGGCTGGGTCAGCTGACCTTGAACGTGTAACAAGCATCCCAATAAAATTGCCTCAATTGCAAAACCTACATGTTTACTTGAAAAAACGGAGCTAGGATTTCCGAAATACGCCAACCACAAAGCGTGATTCTTCACATCGTAGTCTGGAAAACTTTCGGCAACCGGCTCACAAACAACTGTGACGGACCTCACTTGCGCAAAGGACTGCATATGCTTTGAGTGCCACTTGAAATGTTTTGTTCGCATTTATGATAACTTCATTAGTAAGCAAATTCTTGCTTCTTACCGATACTATTCTGCTCAACACTTACACGCCCACCTCCCCCTACATCGCGCAAAAAGAAAAAAAAGAGAAACAGAAAGTTGTGCCCTTGGGGTTTTTTCCTAGAATCTAGAAAAAGTGGTTTCTTGCCCCAGCATGGCGTCATATTTGTTCTGCCTTCAAGTATTGGCTCTTTCCTTTATTTCTACGCCAGAAGCGAAATGAATGAAACATTCTGACAAGGTCATTTTTGAAATCAAATCAAGCTGAGTTGTTCTTAAGTCGCATGCGGTTTGCCACACTGCATATTGTTCTTAAGTAGATGTGTGTAGTTCTTCTTCGTGACGAAACTGCATAAGTGTTTCCTGCAGAAGATGTCATTCATAATTAACCGTCCGTAGTCTGTCGGCTAATCTGTTTGTATCCCGAAGGCTCCGAGCATTGTCTCTCTTGTGGCCTTTGTTCCTTGGCCGAGCCAGAGCAGATGGCGTGCATCCGCTGCAGACGCAAGAGCAGAACCCTCTGAGGGTACAACACGCAGGGTCTTTACAAGGGCTGGCACTCCGCTCCAGGTAAGTTGCGTTGTTAAAGGAGTGCAGGCACCAAATTCTGATGTGACGATTTTTTTTCTCTCGACTAATACACAGCACCTACGGGATCATACCGAACGGCCTGTCAACGATCGTGTCTTCAGAAATGAAGTATCGAGAAATTTCTACCGCACAGCTTTTCGTTTCAATGTTCTCTTCAGCAGAGGTGAATGACCTTTGAATGGCGTAAATGTGGAGCACCCGACGCTGCGGAGGTCACGTGAATCACCAAAGCATGGCCGACAGCAAACTCATTCAGCGTCTGCTCAATTTCACATGTGCGCCCATGTTCGTAGACGCCGGAGCCAGGTGGAAGACGTGCATTTGCGTCTCCCGGCCGTGTTTCGGCAAACGCACCCGCCGCCGCTCAGAAGACGCGTCGCCACAAGCGTCTTTAACATAACACTATTGTGCTCTCTACAATGTTCAACAAGGAAATCACTGCAGAAACGTAACGCACGAATTTGAACAATTACACTATTAAATGACGGTAGGGAGGTCACCTAACACTAGGCGTTCAATGAAGGCTTCATTCCTATAACTGCCACTTTCATTCCGACGTACGCACTTGAAACCACGTAGCGTTGGAGAGCAAGATATCAACAAAAGAATCATCACGTAGGCTGTATCGGGGATGCAGCGGCAGTGGGGTGTGTGAAATGTCATGTCCGTGCTGCTGAGGGTGCATGGGTTCTAGCTTTAGAAATGACGTAACGAGTTACATAGGTCACATTTATTCACGCATAACAGCGACCGAGCTCATATGCTTAGCAACTATGAGCTCTGCTTAACCTACGCCATTAGAAGGGGTCCTGTGCTCTGATCTTGTAGTCGTGCTCGTTTCCTATTCGTAGTGGGCCCCCCGTGTTCTAAGCTGGTGCGCACAAATTGGCATCCCGAAGTCTTGGTGCCCGCTTCTCTTCAAGCCGTTTCGGGACGTTACGTGTCAAATATGGGGGGGGGGGGGGGGGGGGCAGAATCAAAGAACCTTCTAATTTCCGGAACAAACTGAACACGTGTAAGCCTTAGAACTCCTGATGTGCGCATGATGCAAATATATCAGAGATATTAAAATTACGCAACTTTGTTACATTTCGTTGCATCCACTTTTAGAAAGCGACCTCCTTCGCTGACCGCAATAAAATACTTTTCACGTCGAAATTTATAACATTGCAGTGTAATATTTGAGCCTAGGAAGTGAAAGGTGAACTTTCTCTTCAGAAAAAAAAAAAACGCGAGACAATGGGTAAGTAGACGTTACCTTGTTCGGTCATCTCAGGAAGGCAATGAAACTCTCCGCACTGTTCATTACTCGACATGTGAAGGATTTATGCAGATCAATTCCGCGCTTAAGAGAAACAGTACCGATAACAATGGCACGTGTTGTAGTAGTAGCCAGAAAATAATGAAGAACATCTCTTTGAATTAAGAGACGAGAGCTGGATTCTTTTTCTGAGGCGAGGCGATATTCCGCAGCTCTGAGTTAAGACTGCCTAAAGGAAATGACGGCAAAGCATTGTCGAGAGGAAGGGGAGACAGCGCATAAGACAAGGAGAAAGAAAGATTTACAACACATGAGCTCATTAACAACGGTGACTTTATTACAACAAGGCAATATATAGAACCTGGACAGGACCCATCATGCGTCGAGCATGTCGTCAAAAAAGAAAAAAGAAAAAGAAAAAACAGCATTGATAAAATGTTTTATGTGAGGGCGAATCATCGACTTTAAAGAATTGATACCCATCCAGGAATCGTCTGCGGTGCACTTTCTAATAATGCGATTTCTTTTTAGCTTGGGGCTATCGAAGCCCCAATCACGCATGCATTGCCTCCTTTGTGAATCGCGAGTGCTTCGGCTATCAAACGCGCGTAAACTTGTAAGTATCTGCCGATAAGCGTACCTGCACGAAAGTCTGGTATAATAATAATAATAATAATAATAATAATAATAATAATAATAATAATAATAATAATAATAATAATATCCTTTTTATTCATGAATATAGCACAAATTCAAAAACCGGGCAGCCCAAGTCATGAAGGCTTGTCGGGCTGTACCCGGCAGTCAGCAACAAGTACTTAAAAAAAAGCAAGGTTAGTAAGCTATAAACTGAAGTAAGCTACAAAACAAAAGTAAACTTCAACACAAGAGAACGCTACAATACCAAAGCAAAGTACCAAGAACAAACGCGAGCTACGAGCAAAAGCAAGCTACAAAAGATATAAAGTGAAACAAACAAGTCCAAACCAAACGAAGCTAATCAAAACTGTGGCACGGACTCTAATGACAACAAACCAAAGAATAGTTAGTTTTGAGGTACAGTTTGAGTGCCTGTTTTCCCGAGATCGAGTACAGCTCAGTGGGTAAAGAATGAAAAATGTCGGGAACATGATATTTTCCGGTATAACGACCAAAAAGAGTATAACACCACCGGGCAGTGAACCTATTATGGTGTCTCAATGGCCTGACAGGAACCCCCATCTACAACTGCCAGAATGTAGCGCCAAGCTGTTCCCTTACTCCGAGGCGGACACTGAGTCATCGTCTCTTTTGGCCAATGCACGTCTTCTTGCAGGACAGTGGAGTCGCCTACACGACTACGACGGTGCAGTTCACGTGCGGTCTCGTGTGCCTGATAGTGCATACATCCTTTTTGGCTCCTTCATGGTTAACACGTCTGCAGAGAAAGCCTAACTTGCTTCGGGCTGAAAACGCGACAGGAACTCCTACTCGCTGAGCGACTTTCTTGATCTGATGAGTTTCACTTTCGCATTCCTAGAAAGTGCACTGCAGACCGTTTCTGAGGGAAAAAAAAAAGCTTTTGAACATTGACGATTCGCCCTTATACATAACACTTTTTATCATTGATTTGTTATTTCACAATACGCTCGACGCATGCGGTGTCCTGGTTCTATATATTTCCTTGCTGTAATAACGTTGTTAGTCAGCGCACGTGATTTCAATCTTAGTTCTCGTCTTACGTGCTGTTTCCTCTTCCATATGGAACGCAAACTAGCCCAATTTCGATTCCACATGCATTGCAGAGATACTTTTCCTATTATAACAGTGAGCGTAAAATAAAATGAAAATGAAAGCAAACACTGCCTATATTCCAAACGTATGCAAAAAAGCGAAATGAAAGAGAAACAATTCATACAGAGGACACAGGATGAGTTTCTTCGGAGTGGGATATTGAAATTCCGAGGACGCAGTGGGATTGGCTCAGGCCTCAGCGTCGAAACGAGACGCGTCTGCAGTGTACAGCTGCCGTCAAAAGTCTAGAAGGCGTAGTTCTACGAAAAATGTTAATTTCCCATGAATTTATGCCAGCAACCAATAAAATCCTGAAACATGCCCTCTACCGTTCTCACATATTTGTGGAGGCGAGAATCTGAATAATTCAGACGTTGAAAGAGACGTACAAAAACCTTGGGATTCCGAATGCTGATGATAGGTGCAAATTCAGATATTTTCAAGAAAGTCGAATACTTATGAGTTGACATCATTAGGCAAAAGTGGTGACCAGAAAACAAGAGTGGAGGAACGTCTGACAGTTTGAGACAACGCTTAAGCGCATGGCGCAAGCCCCAGCTAGCACTTGCAACAAAGATGGCGGAAACGTCGACACTTATGGTGCTTCACGTTTGAACAGACAGAGATAAAAAATAAAGAAAGCAAACAATCGGCAGTGTCACCGAGACACATTGACACGAATAAAATAGATGAAAACTGGAATGTAAAAAGTCCATGATCGTAATAGCAACTTCCTGGTACCCGATAGGACAAGTAGTGCCAAATAAAGCAGGAGCACAAAAGAAAACTGTGGCGCATTAAAAACAGGCATCTGAAAGTTCAGTGACCTCAGAAATCAATCTCAAGGGTGTATGACGCCGTTACTGCAAAACGTACGCACTCTCACCAAGATAAATGAAGCCAATCTGCCGGCGCAAATACAGCGAGGACATGTCGGAGCACGACACCGGAGCACGGCACCGAACACCTCGTGAGCCAGTTGGCTCAATCCACGTGGTGGACGTGATGGAGGCTCTCCATCGAAGGGAGAACCGACGCCCAAGGAATTTGTTTTCTAGTAGGACACAGCGCAATGATGGCTGGAGTGATACAAGAGTAGGAGACGACACCAACACGAAGGAAGGTTAGAATACGAGACCAAAGAACAAAAACCAGCCGTAATGGGTTGACGTGCCAAGCGCAACATAACCCAAGGAACACTTTCTCAAGTAGAAACTACCATAGAAACTACATAAGTGAATGATGGTCTCACGGGATCGTATCCCGGCCACAGCGACTGCATATCGATAGCGGCGAAATGCGAAAACACCGGTTTACTTAAATTTAGGTGCACGTTAAAGAACCCTAGGTGGTCCAAATATAATACCATAATCAGATTGTGGTTTCGGCACGCAAAATACCATAATTTATTGATAGTTTGCAAGGAAGGATTAATCTTTTAACGCAACTCTTTATTCTCAGGCACCTGACGAATGGAAGTGGGAAGAGGCTGGACGTCGCTAAGAGGTGAAGATGATCAAGTACCCCATCAGGTCGAAGAGCAGTGAAGAAGCATACGACTAGTCACCAGTGGCGATGAAACAGTCGGTCGTAAACCAGCAGTGCCGGGGATAAGCATGGAGCTCAGACACAACGCTCGTGCAGAACAAGATAGCATAGCTACATAACAGAACGCATGCGCCTCTGCAGAGGAAGGTTCCACAACAACAAACTCATTTACTTGGAACGTCGGTTGCACACAAGCTCAAGCCCAAAGAGATCGAAAGCAGCAAAACATAAGCACCTTCTACAAGTACGAATGGCGTATTATAGTTAAACATCTTGCATGCTAGCGTGACAGTCATTGATAGGCGCATTTATCAAGACGGACTGCGACGACATTATTGCAAGCCACGCTCATATTTCTTGTGGAGTGACGGAGCTTTCCAAATGCAACCATGAAATCAACACATTTATTCTTTTCAATGTTGTCTCACCTGAAGACCGCAAAGCAACTTCTAGCGGGACGCAAATTGTTAAAGATCGTCAATAAAGCCAATGAGAAGAAAGATGGGTGAGCTCCAATATAGACTACATCACTAAAACGGCAATTAGGGATACTGCTGTCGCATTACAATTGAATCGGAGAGCATTATACAAGGGGTGATTGCAGAAACAAGTCACACAAAGCACGGACTTTCAACTGATTTTCTCACATTGCTGAGGATTTTCTCACACATTGCTTATTTATTCGCACTATTAAATATAGTGCAATAAACTACGTAATAAGTTGATCATGCCCAGTAGCCCTAAGGTAGCTCTTCTGAAGCAGGAGAACACAACCGGATGGTGTGCAATGGCAGGATGCGTTTCCTTAGTTATGTTCTCCAAAGTGAAACTCATGGTTAGCTAATCTAGTGTTGACAGACAACCCCACCCCCACTCCTTCTGGTAGACATATGCGTGTTCCCTGCCCGTCAATCACTTCTATGTAAGCGCTCACTGTGTTTTGTTTTTCGGGCACCCCTTATCTAATGCACTGCCATGAACTTGTTACGCCCGAAGCAGAAGAAAGAATAAAGACAATGAAAATGGGCTGTTGCTTCTCAGGCGAACGAGCATACATCTCGTCTCGTTTGCTGGAAAAAAACATCATTTGCAGTGAAGTATGCACATACGCGGCCAATCTTTAATAACATATGTACGGTGTGTGGTCTCTCCAACCTTTTATTCCTGTACTAAAGGTGTAACGCTCAGACATCACGTGCAGCTGCCGGGATCTAAGAGAAAGCCTTCTGGAGTGTGCAAGCAGAGATGAATTCCCATGTGGACGCGCATCTGTGTGCGATGGAAAAGATCGGCTTATATATAGCTCTTATATATAAGCAAAAAGCGCCAAAGATCATATGGCCTGGCGGCATGCCTAAGGTATTCATGCGGAAGCTATATTAAATGAAACGATAGCACAGGGTGGGGGAGAGGCGCATAGCAGACACACAATATACAAGAAAAACAAAACAATAGACAGCCTGTAAAACTAATTAAATTATCTCATTGAGACCGGAGAGTTTCATATGCTGATTCATACGTTTCTGTTTCCAACGCTTAATTAACTAACGAAAGGATATGACACCGAGGAAAGACACCAGTTGTAAGAGTATAGAAAGCAAGTACGGAGCAAAGGAGCAGATTCCTTCAGGCGGTTAAGAGGCGAAATGTCAAGTGCAGAAGTTGCGTTCTACTTTTCACACTTGACTTCTATATAAGGCTGAGGACTCGCACGTGTTGGATTTATAAGGCTCTCGATCTTAGGAAGTTATTAAGCACTCCATCGATGCGTCTCATGCCAGTTGTTTCATTTCGTCGTATCTGCAGCGGCAGGGATAATGCATGTTTTTCTTGATGGATACAATTTTGTTTTCGAGGATTGGATTTTACTAGGCTAGAAAGAGAACTCATTAATTTGCCAAAATTAATTTTTAAACATCGAACGGTGGCGACGGGCGTAATTTTGTGAATACGAGCACTGCCTTTTACTTCGTAGCTGTCTCCGACATGTGATAGAATGGAGGATGCAACTTCCCCTCCAATTCAATTTGCGCAGACAAATGAAGACAAAAAGCTTCTGAATGACCAATTTTTTATTTTTAGAGACCCGCCATGGTTGCTCAGTAGCTATGGTGTTAGGCTGCTGAGCACAAGCTCGCGGGATCGAATCCCGGTCACGGCGGCCGCATTTCGATGGGGGCGAAATGCGAAAACACCTGTGTACTTAGATTTAGGTGCACGTTAAAGAACCCCAGGTGGTCGAAATTTCCGGAGTCCTCCACTACGGCGTGCCTCATAATCAGAAAGTGGTTTTGGCACGTAAAACCCCATAATTTAATTAATATTATTTTTAGACAAGAGAATCCGATAATATAAAATAATAAATAAACGTAAACAAAAGAGTTGGCATAGCTTTTAAAGGCAAACGATTCAGAAAAGAGGCTGAAACCTCTGATTCATATCACGCTTCGAGCATATTTCAGCGTGCTGCGCACCGCCGATGATTTCAAATTGATGCCTCAAAATAACAAACGCACTTCCCATTTGAAACAGTGAAATCCAGACTTTGTCTTTCAGCTCCCAGTGTTGTACCGATGGATCGAAGAAAAATATCAGAAGACTGACGGCGAATCCATAAATTCGAAATTATTGGTGACGTTAACATAATGCCATTGCAATCTTATCTGATGATGAATGTGTAATTGGTGATGATATTTTTTTTTAAGTTATTATGGTATCATT
The DNA here is from genome assembly GCF_023375885.2 of Dermacentor andersoni. Classification (NCBI taxonomy): domain Eukaryota; kingdom Metazoa; phylum Arthropoda; class Arachnida; order Ixodida; family Ixodidae; genus Dermacentor; species Dermacentor andersoni. The sequence continues at coordinate 118,803,491 of NC_092817.1, read as the reverse complement.
AAGTTTTTTTCTTCCTCCGTTTCGCCGGCGCAGCGTTGGCGGTTGGACGTCCACGTTTGCTCCAACCGAGCGACGCGGGCCTCCACAGCATAGCGTGGGTGCTTTCCATATTGATATTCGGCTTATCCATATTATTCGGTTTAGTTTACGGTTATACACGTTAACCCACATTATTCTAATTTAATCACACTTAATACCATTTAGGAGGGGTCCAGGTCGGTTTTTGGTCTGTGAGCCACGCGTCCGTCCGATGCCGTGGCTGTTCACCGTGGGATTTCGCAATGCGAGCGACAGCAGGTCCAGCGCCGCGAGTGTGACATCATCACTTGGTCACGTGGGTTTCGTACCATCGGATGTTAACGTCGGACGGAAGCCGCACAGAGGCCGGATTTTTCGCTTCATGGGGCATATAAGGCGTTCGCGTTAAAATGGCGCCATGAAGAGGCGGGTGATGCCCTCGCGTTCGCATGTGGAGGCTGGCGCTAGCGCATGTGAAGATGCCGTAGCCATAGCGACCGCACTGTAAGTGTACGAGGAGCCACCCGACTTACAAAGCATTTGAAAATGTTTCATTCAATGGTATATGTTATTCATTAGTACTATAGTAATTGATTGCTGGGTGGTTGACATCGAGAATGACATGTGGCGTTAGCGCACGGGCCTCGTCTCACGGGCCACTCACGTCTCACGGGCATATCCCACGGGCATGGTCTGCCAAAGGACCCAAATGTCCTTTCTTTACTGTTTAAAACGTCATTGTAATCACTTTAGACGACACTGATGTACGCATGCGCATTTGTTGCCTTTCCCTGCTCTGCTATAAAAATAAAAAGAGTTGAAGTTCAGCGCTCGACCTATCGTTTCCTACTTTCTTTCCCAAGTCATTATTTTCATGTTAGCGCAAAAACGTATTCATTACATTTCTTCTCTTTACGATTAACAATACAGAAAATTACTCTACGCTAATAGCGTGAAATTTCTCAATAAACCTCCTACATATGCTTAGGTGCCGTAATAATTTGGGAAGACGTATCTGCGACAAATAACATTCCCAACGATGTCGACAATGATGCGTGGACTCAGTGCCGGATTAAGGTGGCGACTATGGAGGCTGTACGTAGCCCCGGACCCTCCACCTTCAGGGGCCCTGCTCGACCATCTGAGAAAAAAGAAAGTCGCTGACCATGCATGCTACCTACGTTGTACATACGTACATTGTAATGTACAGGCGCCGATAAAAGTGCTATACTCCACGCAGCGGGAGACGGAGCAACGGCAAACTGCATCGCAACGCCATCTACAGGCAGCATCTGGGATCGAGACAGCCAATGGGTGCCCTTTATTATCTGCAAGCATGTCGCTTGACTCGTGTCAATGTTTCCTGCTTCAGCAGGTGACATTTATTCATGCATCGCAGAGGCAGACTCATCGGCTTACCAGCTATGAGCTCTGCGTAACCTACGCCATTACTGGGAGTCCTACGCTCTAATCTTCCAGTCGTGCTCGTTTCCTATTCGTAGTGGGCCCTCCGTGGCAACAGATGGTGGACGTGAATTTGCTTCTCTTGACGCTCGCTTCTCTTGAAGCCATTTGTGGACCTTACGTGTCTTGTGGGGGGATAACATAGTCGAGAATCCATTAAATTTCTGCAACAAATTATACACTTGTAGGCCTTAGAGCTCCTGCTGAGCACAGGTTCGAGCTTGATTGATTATACCTAATATAAAAGAGTGAGCTTCCTCAAACGGGATCACTCCCGCTACGAGCGACAAACGTAGTGCCGAGGTACGCTTCGATATATACCGTGCGTAAGGCTAAACAGAACTTGGATTAGGTCCCGCGGGGCGCAAGAACAGTGTAATTTGTGCATGCCAAACATGCAGGATAAAATAATGGTTCTTTTGTCTTAACGTTAGTACTAAACTAACGCGCGTGGGTAGCACGGTTGCAAACGTATAAGCGATAGTAAAGTTACACATTTTCGTTACATTTAATTGCATGCACTATTAGCAAGCGATCTCCTATGCTGACCGCAATAAACGACTTTTCACGCCGAAATGAGGAACAGTAGTTCACTCTATAATGTTTGAGTCTAGGAAATGAAAAGTGAACTTTCTTTTTAAAAAAAATACAATAAAACAGGTTCAGTCGTCTGGTTTTTCGGGCAATTCTCGGTCATATTGCTAAGTCGGGTATTTTCGGTCAGGTTTTTTCGGTCATCTCATGGAGGAAATCAAACTCAGCGCTGTTCACGACTCTACATGTGAAGATTATTGCAGATCAATTCTGCGCTTAAGAGAAACTGTAGTAGTATCAACGAGACAGTAATCAAGAACACATATTTTATTTAAGACACGATAGCTGCATTTTCCACAAGGCGAGGCGATACTTCGACAGCTAGGAGTTTACAGTGCCTTTCGGAAATGGCGGCAAAGCATAGCAGAGATACTTTTCTTATTATAATGACAAGCGTAAATTAACGTGGAAAAGGCAAGCAACTCCTGCTTTCATTCCAAACGTATGCAAAAAGGCGAAACTAAGGAGGTGCAATTCATGCAGACGATGGAGGACGTTTTTTTGTGGAGTAGGATATAGAAATTCTCGCATGCAATGCGAGTGGCTCAGGTCACTGGTGCAAGACAAGATGCGTGTGCAATGTACAGCCGCCGTCTAATGTTTGCAGGGCTTAGTTCAACGAAAAAAATTTTATTTCCAATCATTTTGTGCCATCACCCAATAAAATCGTGCTATACCGTTCTAATATATTTGTGGAGGCCGGTGATCTGAATAACTCAGACGTTCCAAGGGAAGAGCGAGAACCTTGGAATTTTGACTGCTGACGATCCGTGCAAGTGCACATATTTTCAATACATTGGAATAGTCATTGGCTCTGGTCGCTAGGGGGAAAGTGGTGACGAGGAAATCAAGAAGAGTGGAGGAATGTCTGACAGTTTGAGAGAGTCTTTCAACGAATGCCGCTAGGTCCAGCTAGGACGTGCACCGGGAAAGTCGACACTAATGGTTCTTCACGTTTGGATTGATGAAAAAAACTAAAGAAAAGAAAGAACGGACAGTGTAACCAAGGCATAATGGCACGAATAGATGAAAACCGCAGTTAAAAATTCCACGATCGCTATGGCAACTTTCTAATACCCTGCAGGACAAGTAGTGCCAAAGAACGTGGCAGCAGAAAAGAAAACTGTGGCGCATTGAAAAGAAGCATGTAAAAGTTCAGTGCCTCAAGATATAATCTCACGAGTGTCAGACTCCATGATTGCAAAGCGTACGCAGCCTCATCAAGATAAACGGAGCCAATCTGCGGGCGAAAATAGAGGAAGTAGTACATATCGGAGCAGGAAGGCGTAGCAGGACGGCGAAGACCTCATTTTCCAGTTCGATAACTAAAAGTGGTGGTAATAAGCTCCATAGAAAGAAGCAGTCACGCTCAGAAAGCTTGTTTTCTAGTATGATATAGCAGGAGACAAAGACAAATCGAATGATACAATAGTAGAAGACAACCGAAGACAACACTAACACGAAGGGTCATGGTTAGTATATGAGGACACTGAACAAAAATCAGCCCTAATAGGTTAAAGCGCCCAATGCAAAATAGCTCAAGAACTATTTCAAGTAAATGAGCATGATAGTCTCAGGGCAGTGAATGATCCTATAGCGCAACACTTCATTCTCAGGCATCTGCTCAAAGGTAGTGGGAACATGCTCGACGTCGCTAAGAGGTGCAGATCATCAAGTGTTTACTGGTGCCGAAAAGCAGTGGAGTAGCATAAAACTAGTCACCAGTGACGATGAAACAGTCGGTCGTCGATCAGCAGTGCCAGGGCTAAGCATGGAGCTGAGATGCAATGCTCGTTCAGAACGAGATGGCGTAACTACATAACTGAGTGCAAGCTCCTCTTTAGAGGAACGTTTAACAGCAACAAACTCATTTACTTGGAACGTGCGTTGCACCCAAGCTCAAACACAAAGAAATCGAAAGCAGCAGAACATAAGCAGTGTCTACAAGTACGAATGGCGCAGTTTAGTTAAACATCTTGTACGCTACCGTGGCAGCCATTGATTGCCGCGTTTATCAAGACGGACTGCAACTACGTTATTGCAAACCATGCTCATATCTCTTGTCGGATAAAGGAGTTGTCCAACTACAATGATAAAATCAATTGATTTATTCTTTTTCAGGTTTCCTTCCCTGAAGACCGCCAAACAATTTTTCGCGGGACGGAAATTGTTGAAGATCATCAATAAAGCGAATGCGAAGAAAGATGGGCGAGCTCCAATGCGCACTACATCACTAAAACGGCAATTAGAGATACTGTTGTCATATTACAGTTGAATCGCAGTGCATTATACGAGGGATGATTGCAGAAACAAGTCACACAAAGCATGGACTTCCAACTGATTTATTAGAGCGCAAGACACATACTTCAAGGCACACATTGTACATGATTGCAAACGGAATTCACATAGATGACATCCTAAAGGCTAAGTGCGTGTGCAGCAAAGCAATTCCTCTGTCAAGTAAGAAGTTGGCGGAGTTTCTCACAGATTGTTGGTTTATTCGGAGTAATAAATTTACTGCGATAATCTACTTAGTAAGTTGAGAGAGAGAATAAACATTTTTATTGGGTGAATGCAGCTTTGGAGAGGCGTCCTCATTCCAGGATGCCTTGAGCTCGGGCCGCGTCCTGGGCCCTCGCAATCAGCCGTTGCTGATCCTCGAGGTCGGAGCTGGCCAAGGTTCTCTCCCAAAGCTCGTTAGTGGGGTAAGGGTTCGGAGTATTTAATGGTGCCGCTCTGCAACCCCCTACTATGGGCCTGAGGGACCCGGGCTCTGCGCAGAAGCGGCATTCCGGAGAGAATTGTGTAGGGTCTATGGGGTGATTTCTGGTTTGGTGGAGGAATGTATTAACCTGTAGAGCTCGGAGGAATCGCTCCTGCTCTCTAGGTAGTGACTTGTGTGGGGGTGCATATGTTCTGCGGGTTAGCTTGTAGTGTTGTGTGATGTCTTGGGTGAGACTAGAGGGTGCATGCGCTCGGGTTCAGATTCCTCGGCGTCGGCTCGGTGGGTCAGATCTCGAGCCACGTGGTTGGTGACCTCGTTGCCAGGAATGCCTTGATGAGCTGGCGCCCAGATGATCATGACTGATCTCGTTGGCGGCTTTTGATTGATGATCCAGAGCGTAGTGGTATGAATTCTGCCGCTAGCAAAGTTGCGGCACGCCTGTTGGGAGTCGGTCACTATGACTTCAACCCCTGTTTGGGAGAGCGCGAGGGCTATGGCCGCTTCCTCGGCTTGGAGGGGATTGCTTCGTGTGAGCGAAATGCTGCTCCGGTGTTCTGTGTTGACGACTACGGTAGCTGTTGTGGCTGCGCGTCTGGAGTAAGAAGCCGCGTCCGTGTAGGCTGTAGAGGGTAAAGTCCCGTATCGCTTGTGTATGGCCAGGGTGCGGGCCTCCCTTCGCTCTGCGTGGTGCACTGGGTGCATATTGCGAGGTAGAGGGCGTACGGTGATGTTCCTCCGGATGACATGGGGTAAGCTCACAGTCTGAGGCGGCGGATGGCTCAGAGGGGCAGAGAGCCCCAGGCGTAAGAGAATGGACCTCCCTGCTTCCGTAACCGCCAGCCTTGTTCGCTGACTGGATAAATGTGCCTCGATCAGCTCCTCGGCCGTGTTGTGCACACCTAGTCGTAAGGCGTTCTGTGGACGTACTGATTGGCAGGCCCATCGCCTGCTTATATGCCTTTCTGATCATTGTGTTGATTTTCTTAAGTTCCATCTCGTTGAATAGTGCGTATGGAATAGCGTAAGTTATTCGAGACACGACGAAGGCTTGGACAAGCCGAAGCGTGTCCGCCTCCCCCATGCCTCTTGTCTTGGTTGTTATTCGCCGGATCATATGCGTAACTTGGGTTGTTGTATTCTTAAGCTTTTGAATTAATATTGTATTGGCGCGATCCAACTGGAAAACCATTCCCAATGTCTTTACGCACTGAGACGGAACGATGGTGTGTCCCTCCAGTTGTATGTTGATAGTGGGCGAGTCGGATGTGTGCTTCCTTCGCGGTGAGACCAGGAGTAGCTCCGACTTTTGGGGGGCGCAGCTGAGCCCGCATGACTTAGCATATTTGCTCACCACGTCTGCAGCTTCCTGCAAGCGGTTCTCCATTTCCCCGATGGACCCTGTGGACGACTAGATGGTAATGTCGTCGGCATATAGGCCATGCCGGATCCCTGGGATGTTATCGAGGAGCGGCGGTAGGCCTATTAGGGCGATATTGAAAAGGAGAGGGGATAACACTGCGCCCTGTGGTGTGCCGCGCCCGCCCAGTAGGAAGGGGTTTGTGGCTTTGTCCCCGACCTTTAGGATGGCTTTTCTATCTGAGAGGAAATCTGTGATATAGGAGTACGTCCTGGCCCCACAGCCCAGCGCGTTTAGCCTCTGTAAGATTGCTGTGTGCTTGACGTTATCGAACGCCCCTTTAAGGTCTAAGGCGAGGATAGCCGTGGGGGAGTTGCGTGTCGCTGGTACAATTTCCGCCTCTTTCAGCTGAAGTAGGATGTCTTGAGTTGAGAGGTGTGGACGGAATCCTATCATCGTTGTTGGAAGTTTCCCCGAGTCCTCCAGGAATGGTTGTAACCGGTTGAGAACGATGTGCTCTAGGAGCTTTCCTACACACGAAGTGAGGGAGATTGGTCGTAGGTTCTCAATGGCTGGTGTCTTGCCTGGCTTCGGTATCAGACGAACCTCGGCTATTTTCCAGTCCTCGGGAAGGTTTCCTTTCCTCCATACTTCGTTAAGATGAGCGGTAAGCTCTAGTAGCGAGGGGCTGTCAAGATTTACAAGTGCCTTATTTGTAATTTGGTCCATTCCCAGGGCTGTGTGGCGTCTCAAGCCCATTATCGCCGCTGTTACCTCATGTAGATGAATGTCCTCATCTAGGAGCTCGTTAGGGGTGCCGGTGTAGGGTGGCAGAGGCTGCGATGGCTGTGTGAGGAAGTACTGGGCTTTGAGAGTCAAAAGGAGGTCCGCCTCGTTTCCAGGAAATTGGTGAATTACTCGGGCCATATTGTGGTGGAATTCCGTTTTGCTGCTGGCCGGGTTGATTAAATACCTCAATAACTTCCATGTCTTGGAAGTACTCAGTCTTCCTCTCAAGCTGTCGTAGAGGGATAGCCAATTCTCTCGGCATAGCGTGGTAGCGTATTCCGCAGCCTCTTGTGTGAGTAGTGCTATTCGCCTCTTGAGCTTGCGATTTAATCTTTGCCTTTTCCAACGTTTCAGCAGGCTACGCCGGGCTACCCACATGTGGAGCAAGCGAGCGTCGGTGCTTGGAGTGGTGGTGGATGTTTCAAGCATTTTGGTGTGCGCCTTTACATCCTTGTGAAGCTGAGTGATCCAGTCCTTAATTGACTGAAGCTGTTGGCTCTGTTCGTTCGCAGCTCTTTCTTCTCTTATCTCCCGCAGCTTGGTCCAATCCATGAGGCGAGCCGTGCCTATCTTCGCTTTGTATTCGAACCCATGGAGAGTGGTGGCCAGCAGCACGTGGTCGCTGCCTAGGTACTCCTCCAGATTGGTCCAACAAGCTTGGGGGACACTTCTGATGAGGGTTAAGTCGGGGTTCGTGTATCTTTGAACACTTGTGCCGAGCCTCGTGCTATTCCTTGGATCGTTGACGAGTGTGAGATCCATGTCCTCAATAACTTTGTGAAGCATGTTTCCCCTGGGGTTGGTGTATGAGAGGGGGTGGGCTGCATTAAAGTGGCCCACAATTAGAAACGGATGGTTGCCTGCTGCGTGCGTGGCTTGCTCCAAAACCAGTTTGACGACCGATGGCACGCTTTTCGGCCGACAGTAGAAGTTTAGAACAAACATGGGACCCTTCTTTGTTGCTTGTGGGATAATTTCGAGCAGAATGGCAAGTGGTCCGGATTGCTGGAGATGGTGTTGAACGGCCACTAGCTTCCGAGTGACCAGGGTGTGAAGGCTGCTGCCTGTATCGGTGCCATAAGTGACGTATCCGGGTAGGTGGACGTGTGTGTTCGTTTCTTGCAGTGCGATGATTTCAGGTGGTCTTGTTGATGTAGTGATGTATTGTATCAGTGATCCATGCTTGTTCTTGTAGCCCCGGCAATTCCACTGCCACACCGTGGTTTCGCCTGGGGAGCCCCCGCGCTTACTGCATATATGTTGAGGCGGAGCCATCTTGGTTATCAAGGGGTGGTGATGCGTGCACAAGATGGGGTTCTGGGGAGCCCAGAGAATCTGGCAATTCTGGTAGGGTCTGATGAGCTGTTTCCTTGGGGCGCCGGCTTTGACGAGCTTCCAGTGCTAGTATGCGTTCCTCTAGTCTCATGATGCGTTCCGCCAACTGAGTGTTAGAGTGTTGTTGTTGAGTTGCGAATTGTTGCTGTTGTGCCGCTGACTGTTGTATAGCTGTGAGTTGTTGCTGCATAGTAGCTTGTAGGGATGTCTGAAGGCTCTGAATAGGTTTTGCTACTACCTCTTCTACCTTCTGGAAAGTGGCATATTGGACGGGTATGACTCCCTGCGGTGCAGAGGGCTGCGCGGTTGCTCGTTGCGGTGTCGGATTTGAAGTGACTGTGTGAGCTGGCTGCTCTTCCCATTTCCGCTTCTCCGGAGGTGGGGTTGAAGTGTTTTGTGTAGGGGTAGTGCTCTTTCTTCCAAGCAATTCATCTTTAAGTGTAACGAATTCTGCGTGTACGCTAGTGATTTCTGATTTGAGTTTTGCGTTTTCTTCAGTGAGACGCCTAATCTGGGCATGTGCCCGTGCCAGCTCTGTGTCAACAGGGGGGACGAGCTTTGGGAGAAACAACCTGTGCCCAGCTCACCTGCTGCGTGACCTACGCTGCTCCCTTGCTTCCCCTCCTGCCGCTTGCGGAATGACCACGGCTCGAGGTCCTGCCATGGGATGGCGTCCGTCGTCGCGATGGGGTCCTACGCCTGGAACCGGAACCGGAACACGGCCTGGAACTGCTCCTCCCTTGGACAGCTCCGCGTCGTTTCGGGGACCGCGACTTGCGGGATGCTGAGTGCTCGCCACGCGTCCTCGGAGCCTGCCCTCAGGGTCTGCTGAGGTTTGCGGCGGTTGACGGGCGGCAGGAGCCTGTTGGGGCCGGTTTTCGCTGCTCTCGGGTGATTCCCGCCGCACAGAGAGCACCGAGGCTGGCACTCGTGCTCCTCCGCTGCTAGTGAAGTGCCGCACTCTCTGCACTTGGGTGTGGCGGGGGGCCGCGGGCAGACGTCCTCTCTGTGGCCTGTCTCGTTGCAGGTTCGGCAATGTGGCACGGTTCTCTTGTAGAGGTAGCTACAAGAGAACCTACAAGAGAGGCTACAATGAAGCGCCAGCGTTACCGAGAGACTAAGAAGGACCATCAAGTGAATATGCAGCACGCATTCACCGATGCAAGGTATAATATTATGGGCGTAATGTTAAAGGACAGAAAGCGGGGCGAGTTGGTGATTATTCATGGTAAAATTGCTGCGCCGTTGTGAGTAGTCTGCCTGTGTCCTCAGTCCTTTGTGCGCGCTGCAGTTCTACCATGTGCAATGTTAAATTGGCATGGAACATTCAAGAGTTGCATATTCCGCACTCCGCTCCTTATTGTGTCCTTGGACATTTCCGTTAAGGGCCGATCCAGGGTAGTATGCTAGGGGACGGGGCTCATTAAAAGGAATGTAGAAAAGGGCGTGGGAGGTATTGCTTCATGCTCGATTTCGGCAGCACAGAAAGAGTGCCGGCATGTCTTTAGGGCGAGTAGAGGAAGGGCGAACTCTATTTGTTCGCCAGTGATTTCCATTATCATTGGTTTCAAGGTAGCGTATCACAGAAAAGAAAGGACATTCTTCAGTTCGCTAACATGGCGAATTCTTGGACACTTGCGATATTTCAGAGGTCTTGGTGGGCATAATGGATTCGCGGTGTAATAATACAAATGAATTAGCATGACGAAACTGTCCCACTTTTGCACGTGGACTGCAGTCGCCGCTGAGATTAGATAGATAGATAGATTAATGAGAAACGCAATAATGTTACCCACATCGAAAATATCTGGTTTAGTAGCAGTATACTAGGTGATGGGAGAAGCCGAAGAGAAAAGGCAAAAGAAGATAGTGAGTACAGCGCGTTTAGGGTGAGTACAGCATATGTGAGAGAAGAAAAAGACTAGCCTACATGATAAAGTAGTTTGCACCAGCCAGCTATTGACGCACTATATTTTGTACTGCTAATACTAAACAATCTACAACCAAAATTTTAGTTCTAAAATAGCTGAAGTTACTTTAAAATAATTAAATTATTCGGGTTCATGTGCCAGAACCATGATGCGGGCCGTAGTGGGGGGGAGGGGTAAAATTTGGCTACCCGGCGCTCTTTACCCATATCTAGAGGTAACCACCACGGCTGGGATTCGAACCCGTGCCCTCGGACTTAGCAGCCCAAAGCCAATACCACTGCGGCACCACGTGGGTTGACGTGCCTTTGGTTATGTCTACATTCTGAACAAGAAATAACAATAGCTTGGTGAGCCCTTTTCTGCTCGAGAGCTCCAACATTGCACTCAATGAATCAGATAGGCGCTTTCGTATAGCACGCGGACACTTCTAACTGATCCATTCTCATCAATAGTCGATGATTCATGCCGTGCTTTATTTTGTTTGATTACCTTTTTGTGCATTCTATGTATTCCTCTACAAGCTCGCCTCTGCAGAGTAAAGTTATTGCATCTTGTAGCGGCATTATGTCCTGCGTTATGTTGTTCGTTACTGCCGCCATATACGTTTCGGAGCAGTAGATGGAAATGCTATTTTAGCTCTTGTGACACATTTCTCACAAGAGCGTTCAGTAAGGAAAAAGGGCTTCACGCTTACATCAAATCAAAATGCACTTTATGACGTTACGAATAACCATATATTGATTTACGAATAAAAGTGATGTTGGAGCTCACTGCATTTGCAACGCAGGACGTGATCGTACACGCCAACGCCAACTTTGTTTTTAACAAAGTGGTGTTCAGGTTTCATTGCTTCATTTACCGTCTGGGGACCAAAGTGCCTCGAGCGGACAGTCGCGCTGCAACTTTGCGTGCATCTTTCACACTCGGAAAAACACCGTGTACCTATATAACCATCACACAAAATATAGACACGCGAAATTAAAACACGTATAAAGCTGCGCTCAAATTGTGCATTAGGGAATATCGTAATCATCGGTTAATTATTTTGATTGAGACGAATAGATGGTGTGCGGGTGTACACATGCCTGGGCTTCCTATTTATAGAGTGTTTGTAAGCAATAATTCTTTAGTCGTGAGTCAGCGCTCGTGTTACGTCTTTCCTCCTTGTCCCTGTTGTTTCGTTCACGCTGTAAGTGTACCGACTCGCCCAGCTAGTTATCAAGCCTCAATATATCGTAAAATGAAAACAATATATAGCTTCTCTCCCATTTCGCATTAGGTAGTAACGTAATCGTCGGTGATATTTTTGTGTCCGCGTCGGCGACCTTTGCTCCCACAAAAATGCGGGATGATGCCGGAGACAGTGCAAAGAAGGGGGGAACGCACAGTGTGATGTTTCTCCAAGAGGCATCACATGACGTCATCAAGTGACATCACTTGACGAAGACGTCATCGCGTGACGTCACGCTTGACGTAAGGACGTCATTAGCTTACATCGTCAGGATTTATCGTCATGTGACGATGCCGTTATCACGTAACGTAATATTTGATGTCATGATGTCATCACGTGACCTCCGGTGCGGTCATATCATCGCGTGACGTTTAGCGTCATTAGCTAATCACGCTAAGTCATCATGGGCCGATCACGGAGACAGTACAAGGAAGCGGGAAGATCACAGTGGGCTGCTTCTCCAAGAGCTATGAGATGACGTCATGAGGTGACGTCGTACGTTGATGATGTCATCGCATGACGTCCTGTTTGACCTGATGACGTCTCAGATGACGCCATCAGGATATGTCGTGAGGTGACGATGCGGTTATCACGTAACGTAACATTTAACTTGATGTTATCACGCTAGCTTTGCTGTGATGACGTCATCACGCAACATTTGGGGGGATGATGTAATCACGTTTCGTTATCATGTCAAACGTCACGTCACCAGGTGGTCACAAGGGCTTTGGTACCACCGGATGTTAACGCCGGAATTTTCACTTCTTGGGCCATATAACGCTATAGTTTTTATAAAGAATACCCCTCTCAGCAGTTGTAGTGGCGGTTCTCCACAGCTTCGCTGGACATACGCTTTTGCAGGGGCGGAATGACGAGTCATTTTTGTTTTCGATGAACCTCGTACACATTCTGATGTACCGTGATGATTTGAGAAGTATCTGGAAGAGATAACATGCACAGTACCGCAAGCGATGATTACTTTTCAAGCCAGGGTTCACCGCCTCATGCCTGCACGTCATCCCAAGCAAACCAAATCCTTTGTACTACTTCTCCTAATAATATTCTTCAATACAACTTTCAGAATGCGTTGCAGCCTTTTCGATTCAGAACATATATGAAAAAAAAGGCATAACAAGTGAGTCTTTTATCCAAATACATTTGATGGTTATTATTTTTTACAGCGAAACTTGTAACAGAACAGGTAACTGGACCGACAAGGCGGCCATCACTGTTTATTTCAGCTCACCCCGGCCCCCCACTTCGTCGTCTTCGGAATCATTTTTCTCACTTCTTCAGCTAGGTTACAAAACTGTGTATAGCTACCCTCCCGTGATGGTCGATGTCCGTCCGTTTACGCGTCGCTTCGACAAAAAAAAATACGTAGCGAGTTTCTCGCGAATGTTCTGTACTTCTCAACCTAATAGGCTTCGCATGAAAAAAACTGTACTGAAATTGGCCGCTAGGGCGACTCTATCATTACGCAGAATTACCGTCTTCTGTCAATCCATGCCCATCCACGGGGGGAGTATTGTTACAGAAAACGGCTGTAATTCTTGTTTTGTCCGAACTATCCCAAAACAAATTAAACTGAAATTGGCTGCTAAGAAGATTCTATCATTTCGCCGAGTTTCATTTACTTGTCATAATTAGTTAGTTCACAGTGAAGTTGTAAATATTGTGGAATTTCCGTCTGCCATGCGGCAGTACTTGTACACGTCACTACTTCATAAAAGAATATGAATAGATCACTCCCCAGTGAAAAGATGTATTCGTTGTCTGTGTACATTAATAATAATAATAATAATAATAATAATGAAACAAATGTGTTTACTAAAGTGCCCATGCAGGAACAACCTCGAGTGTCTTCGTGCTGGCGCACTCGGCAGGACAATGCACAGGAAAAACAATGCACGCCCCCACACACGCACAGATGCGCGCGCGCACATAAAGAAAATGATAATTTCGCGTATACAGATTTTAACAGAGCATAAAACGTGTGCCCGAAAAGAATGCAATGTAAAATTAGAGAAACAGAAAGGAATTACAGAATGACGGAACACACAATAGATATGAGAGTTTTTGTTCAGTCCTTGAAATTTTTATGCAACTCCTTTCAAGAAAATATTAAAATCAGGTATAAAGATGTCCAGGCACTCTGAATGGGCGTTATTTGCCACCTGCACTCCAGATAGAGGGTCACCAAAATCTTAAGACTGAAAGGCACCCTGTTTCCTTGTGCTTTTTTGAGGAATGTAAAAGCGAACATTAGAAAGCAAGTGCGAGCACGACATTTTGCCATGTATTCACTTGCGGAGAGATTGGGGAGAGAAAGAATATCCCATTTGTTGCGTCTACATGCGAGGGTAGATAACATGAGTGTCTGTGTTAACTCTGTGCAGGTGGAAGGCTTTTGAGAGAATCGATGTTTAAATATAGATGTGAATGTTTTTTGCACACTTTCGAGAAGTTCACAATTTGTGCTACAAGTGCCGCCCCAAATGGCAAAGTGTACTCGAGAACTGGAAGGCATACGTTTTAATATAAAGTTACAAATTGCCCAGGTTGTTTGAAGTCTCTCGGCACCTGACATACTGTCCCGAGCGTTCGAAGTGCAGGCTGCCTCGTCTGTTGAGCGTGGGATGAGAAACTCAGAGAGCTATCGAAGTACCCTCCAAGGTCCTTTGTTCCCTGAGCTCTTCGCACGACAACGTTTTTAACGCTATAGGGAAATAAGGCGGTGTTAGTCTTCTGCGTGAAGCCTACAATTTTCGTTTTTGATGCATTTATGACCAGCTTGTTTAGGCGCACCGTGAAGCAAAATTCGCAATGTCCTTGTGAAGAGCGGCGGAATCATTATTATTTTACCACTTTTAATAATAATAATAATGATAATAATAATAATAATAATAATAATAATAATAATAATAATAATAATAATAATAATAATAATAATAATAATTTAATTAACATTTCTTGCAATTACAATTAAAGAAATCAGGTTCGCCTAAGCTATATCACCGTGGCATGTCACGCGAAACCCGACAGTCAGCAAGAAGACTCAACCACAAGAACTCACAACTTTAGCAAAAAAAAAAGAAAAAGAAGAGTGACATTGAAACCTATTTGTGGATGATAAAATGAAAGGCACAAAAGCAGAAACCGAAGGAAAAAAAGATAAATTATGGGGTTTTACGTGCCAAAAACACTTTCTGATTATGAAGCACGCCGTAGTGGTGGACTCCGGAAATTTTGACCACCTGGGGTTCTTTAACGTGCACATAAATCTAAGTACACGGTTGTTTTCGTATTTCGCCCCCATCCAAATGCGGCGCCGTGGCCGAGATTCAAGCCCGCGACCTCATGCTTAGCAGCCCAACACCATAGCCACTAAACAACCACGGCGGTTTAAACCGAAGGAACAATTTATAATGACGCAAATAGGAAAATATGACGCCCATAGTTATTCCACGTATAATTCCTTTAAGGGTTCGCGAATATCGCGTATAGATTCACAAGAAGTAATTTACTTGGAAAGAGCATTGAATATGTCAGGAAAATAACAGGCTCGAGTATATCTACCATATTTGGTACGTGTGTGAGGAGCTGAAAAAGTGAGTG
This sequence comes from Dermacentor andersoni, assembly GCF_023375885.2. Taxonomy (NCBI): domain Eukaryota; kingdom Metazoa; phylum Arthropoda; class Arachnida; order Ixodida; family Ixodidae; genus Dermacentor; species Dermacentor andersoni. The sequence goes on along the minus strand of NC_092817.1, from coordinate 118,788,429 downwards.
TATGACGCAAAGGGCGACAAGGCACAGTGCAAAGCCTAAATGTATCAGTCCAGAAATGTTTGAGTAGCACTGTTTGAACAAAAAGTGATTATAAATTCAGAAATCTAAGCGTCTGAAGAAGGTTCACAGCTTGTGGGCTACATACATCATAAGTAACACTTTTTCACATACATTTTAATAACTCATTTACACGTTGATGCCATATACCTGAGCAATGAACAAATGTTGCAATTCCGTACCTGAGTACACTGTAGGCTAACGAGTGAACCAAAAGTCTTGTGATAGACAGATGTAGAAATACATTGATGCGATACAATAAAGAAACGATTTCACGGAGTTTGGCGCATATGTAAGATAAGTCATTCGAAAAAAGAAGACCGGAATCAAACCATATGCCCAAAATACTTTACCGAATCAGAAAACGTTTATTGGAGGACAAGAGGAATTGACACATCTCGAAGTGCGCAAATAATGTGAGTAAGAAAGTGAGACACTCTTGAGTAGGCTACGGAAGCGAACCAACCTTCATTTAAAATGGTTAATGTCAATCACATTTACATCAAACCAGTCCGTTAATTTTCCAACGTCATTCTGAGGCATTGAGAATGCATTTGAAAAATTCGCGTGTGGGGCTCAAGTGCAGTATCATCTGCACATTGGAATAATTTGCACTTGGACTGGGCATTGCGCATTTCCTTAAGGTACACATTAAAAAGTAAGGGAGACAATATAGAACCTTCTGGCACAGCCGCCGTCAGAAAAACGCGGGAGCTGCAAATGTTTGAAATAGAAATAAGCTGGGAACGACCTGTAAAGAAATTGTTCAACGATACAAAAAAAGAAAGGACCACGAGAACCTAAATTGTAAAGTTTATGTAGCAATATAGCACGGTACACGGTGTCAAACGCTTTTGCAACATCAAAAAAGTGCAGAAGATTAAAGATCTCTTTAAAATGATGAAAATAAATTGTCACTCATTTCTTGTCACAATGCATGAGTGCCCCATTTTTTAATAAAACCGTATTGATAGTCAGGAAACCCCCCTTGTTTATAAATAAAGTTGTCCATTACTAAGAATATATGTCTCTTTAAAGCTTTTGCTAAATTAGGCAAAATAGAAATCGGGCGATATTTATGCACACATTTAGAATCACCAGCTTTCAAGGGCCCCTCACCAGGCACCATAGGGTACTTTAATTATAGGCTTAAATTTGTTACGTGTCTTCTTGGGAGCGTTCTACCGCAAAAATTTTTCAAATTGGCTCATTAATGGCCGAGATAGCAATATTTCAGTGCCGCGAACCCATGATTTTAGGAGGCGAGCTCCACTGCCAAGCGAGGCACTCTCTCCACTTGCCCCGTCTTGCCTCCGCAAGCGAAATTCGTTCCCTGCGTTGAACCATACCGGACTTCGAGGATCGCGAGACACATACGTCACGGGCCACGCCTTAATTGTTTTTTTTTCTCCTCGCTTTTTTGCGGCGCGGCGCACTTCCGCTGACGGCGTCGCGTGCGAGTTGTGATTGTCTCTTTTCACGCAGCGCACGATTTTACGCGCTGCGCACGAAAACACCTGACTAGCGGTATTATTGAGTGCTACATGAATACTGGGGCAGACACAAGTGGATCACAGAGCATGATTCCGTGCTGGAACACGGTAGAAAATGACACAGTTTCGGCGTCTGCGCGAGCGACTGCACGACGTGGGAACAAGCAGACGAAAAGGAAGTACATCTTTCTGGCTGTGGTGCCAAGTAAAACAAAAACATGCAGACATTCGGTTTATGTGGTTTATTGCTCTAAGCTTTAATTCGTGTATTCAATCAACATATTGCACAACTATCAGATGTTACCCTGTATAATTCTCGAAGTCACGTGTCACCACGAGTGACGTCACAGTGCAAAAACGTGTACGTAGGCGCACTGTACATCATCCTCAGCCTTGGAACGCGGCGGTCGCGAGGAGAAGAGAAAAAGGCGTTCGGTTTGAAATTTCAGGTCTTTCCGCGGCGCCTAGTGATGTAATGCTTTGCAGACACGATCGTTATGGCGCAATGTACGCTCTGCGCTTGTCAGCTCAAGATGGCCAGACCTGGTGAGAGGCTCTTTAATAAGTGGCCTAACTACGGCTGTTTTTAAACGCGTAGGAATGCTTCCGCTTGCAATTATCCCGTTTAGGATTTCTAACAAGATGTTCTTCAGAACTCCGAAGTTCCTGAAAACATCAAGGACGTGCATTTTATCGATTCCTGGTTACTTGTGCCGGCCGAAGCTGCCTAGTAAAGAGTAAAACTCTTGTTCCGTTTTACTTAAAGCTCGTGTTCCCTCTGCCATCTAGCCTTTCCCGCGGCGAAACAACCTTGCTGTGCCGCTTGTGGCTGGGAGTGGTGTTCACGAACGCATACTCCTATCGTTTGGGAATGGCCGAGAGCCCGATGTGCGAATCCTGTTGGTGGGAAGAAACCATCGACCACCTATTGTGTAACTGCCATCGCTACGATGTACAACGCCTCTCTCTGCAGACAATTTTACACCGACTGGACTCAAGACCGTTCACCGAGACAAATATGCTCGGACCGTGACCACACCCATCACTGGCACGAAAAGCGACTAGTTCACCAGTAGAATACTTGAAGTGCACCTGCTTATGAGACCGTTTATAAGTGTTCCTGTGTACAGTGTCCCTCCCACACGCACTCAGTGCTTGTTCCTTTCCCTCTTTTCCTCTTTCTATTCCCCTTTTCCCCACTCCACAGATTAGGGTAGCAAACCGGGTGCTCTTCTGGTTGACTTCCCTGCCTTTCCTGTTCTTGCTTTCTCGCTCTTTCTCTTGTTCCGTGATGGTGGGAAGGAAAGCGGACTCGATTACCGGAGTAGTAGTGCCGGCAGTGTAGCACGGTTGCTCAGGCACTGCAGAAAATTGGGCAAAGAATTGGTCAAACTTGTTAACGACTATTGATAAATTTGAATTAATAATATTCTGAATATCATTAGCCGGATTTAAAGATAAACCTCTCATTTTGTCTATCAGAGGCCACGTTTTCTACGCATTATTACGCGATCGTTAAAAGCGGTTTCGGTTGTACGAACGTATCGCTGCGCGAATAAGGGGATTTACTTTATTTCTAGTAGTTTTAAATTGTAAACGCAGAACGCTATCACTGGGCATTCGTCAGCGGCGTTGACATAGTAGATCTTTTTCTATGACAGCGCACAATATCACACTCTTCATAGAGGGTTGATTCGAGTGGAGTTGGTGAACGTAAACTTTCACTGGATTTTTAGATATTGTCCATCGAACGAGAAAATTGAATGTATAGTTCGGATCCATCGGCGCTTCCAAGCAGACCTGGCCAGTCGAACGCGGCTACCAGTTTAACAAAAGTAGCAGTGTCAGTAGGATAATGGAAAGTATTGGCTCTAGAACCTGCGATGACGGTGAAGAAAAGCGCAACTGACAAGCTATGAACTTATGGTCAGGAATTTTTGTTGTAACACTGCACCGAGAACTGAAGCAATTTCCGTGCGGGTATTGAAGCGATGAATGCAAGATTTTACTAAATTATCTAGTAGTTCTTCCCCAGTTGTATTGTTAATAATACTTTCAAGGCCATATTTTGCAATGGTATCCAAATAATCACATGCCGAGGGTACTGTGGGATTAAGAATGTCGACATTAAAATCGCCTACTCAACATATGTTAGGGTCTAACGTAGTCCTCTGTAAATGAGCCTCCAGCTCATTAATAAACAAGGTCAGGTTACTTGAGGGTGGTCTATATATTGCCAAGAGCGAAATTTGGCTACGCTGGTTTGAAATCTATAGTTCGAGAGATTCCACGCTAGAAAAGTTAGTCGCTACCCGCTCCACGCTCCTAATATCTTGTACAGAGATTGCAATCCTCCCCGCCTCTTTGAGCACATCGAGTGAACCAAAAGGAAAGGGAATTAGGAATAGTGGACAGGTCAGCCTCAGCTGAAGAAATGTTTATTTCGGTAAGAACAAAAATGTCGACTTTGCGTAAAACGATGTCAACGAGCAAAAGGTGTCCTAATGCTGTCGTAAACTGCGGATATCTCCATGAACTGTGGTAACTGCCGATGGAAAAGAAAAACGACTATCAATAGCCTGAAAGTCAACCACATTTTCACACAGGACCATGAGGTAGCTTTGACAACTGATCTAGGCAATGAATAATACGAGGCTATGAACGGTTACGTGAAACGCACAAGATCATCACATGGTTCACAAGGATCAGAGAAGCACCTTTCTCCTTCTTTGCAAACTTGTTTCCGTCTTTGGACCAAACATATTTATAATTTCTTCCCTTTCCCTTCTTCCTGGCAAGGCAGAAAAGTTCCCTGTTTCCTGCATTTAGGTTATCATTGAAAAAAACCTGGGATCTTTATATGATTTGAATAACTTCCTCAATTCATGACGACAAGCCATCCAAGTTTCCTTCATGGATACAGAGGCAAGCTTAATCAGAATGAATGGAGTTTTGTCTTTTTCGCTCTGTAATCGATGGATGGCAAGAATGCCTGAGCTATCGAAGTTTTTGATGCTAATTTTTTTGGCAATATTGGCCGCAATAGCGTGCAAGTTCTCATCACGTGAAGCAGGAAGGCCGTGAATTTTTAGGTTTGGACGGCGACTATACTCCTCCTCTTTGTTCATTTCAGTCCTTGAAACTTGGATCTCAGCCTCCGGCCCCAGCACTTTCAGCCTGACAGACGAAACCTCCAGTTGACTTGTTTGATTTCTTTTTCGCTTGCTTCTATACTAACGATAAATTTGACATATATAGATGACATGAATGTAATGGAATTTTGCGTCTCGCACACGGAAGACTGGAGCTTGTCGGCAATTCACGTCAACCCCAAAAGTTGATCGATTTTAGCAGGAAGCGGTAGCAGAGAATCAATATCTAGTCTGACGGAAGAAAGACCGTCCAGATTTTTATTTATAGCTCCTATCTAGCTTTGCAGAGCTTCAAGTTCATCTTTAGCATACGAGTCTGGAGCCCTGGGTCAGTCTTTCTCCTTTTCAACAATGACGACACTTGCATGCGTCACGTTTAGTCGAACCTATCGAGATAAAATTTGATTCTGAAATTCTAGAACACGATACGCTCAAGCGAAAGGGTTTTTTACAGTCTTTGCAACACAGGAAACGGCCATCATCAGGAATATGATCAGATCAATCTTCACAGGACGATGATGACACAGCGCAGCCAATAGAATATACACAAATCATAATGCACAGGATATAAAACCCTCTGACACAATCGACGGCGTGTAGAAAGCAAACAGTGCTTTTAAGAGCCTTAGCTCACCTGGTCAGAGACAAACGTCAGGCTGCGACAAAGAATTCCCGCTGACTGCAGAAGGTTGGGAATCAGGCCGACCTTTAAAGGCAGCGCTGAGACGAAACAGCAGCCCTCTGGTGTCCGGGCCAGTCGATGGGAAGGTGGTCTCGCTTGTGCAGGCTAGATACCACCTGGTGAAAGTATTGCGGCTACTGCTCGTAAGGAAAGAAGCAACAACAACAACAACAACAACAAAACGCACCAAAGCTTCGCTGCTCGTCCTTCTTCACAGAATGGAAGGACTGATGATTGTTTTGGAAAAGCTTGGGTATGTTGTCGAAATTATCAGCTTTCGCGCTTACGGCGAAAAGACTGCCAATTGCTTGCTTGCTTGCTTGTTCATTTGTTTGTTTGTGCGCTTGTTTGTTTGTAGATTTGTTTGGTTTCTTTCCTGTTTTGCTCTTGCTTGCCGCTGCCGCTACTGCCATTAACCGTATCTTTAACTCTCTTTGAGTCTCTGAGTCTCCCGCTTTTCTGCGGACGGCTGCATGAACTGTCGAGATAGACCTCGTAGATCGGTCCGCGACACGTAAGGGTAGACATGAACTATGTTTCGCTCAAATAAATTTGCGAGGGAGGCTGAAAAAGTTGTTTTCAAAAATGTGCCATTGTCATCAGCCTATTTTTATGCCCATGGCAGGAGGAAAGCCTCTTCTAGTGATCTCCGATTACTTTGGTTTTGCGCTGGCCGATTCCTGATTTTTTCAAGCCATCACACTAATTCTTTGCCATCATCGACTGCACTTCCATTCCTAGAATGGTACTCATTGTGGAACCCACTTAGAGCATTTGTTATCTACGCTACACTTTACATCGCCAGCTCTACTGCTGTTTTGCTCTTAATGTGAGCTAGAAGATTGGCTTCCGCATTTTGCGCTCTCATTGACATATCGCTGTCGGCCACTCACTTAACGCTACGATTAACATTTTCCGTTCCATCGCTCCTTAGGGGCTGTTTAATTTCTGCTCAGTCTACTCTGTTAACTTCCAAATTTCTTACTCTAATTGTTACTAGTACCAGTACAATGGAATGGGATTGCGCACACTTGCTTCCGAGGATAGCGGTAAGCTACCGGTCATGATTTGGTAATGCCTGCCACATTTAGAGAACAAAACATGTTAGGGGTATTCCTCTGAATGTCAAGCGCAAGTAATTCCGAAGCAAAGAAACAAAGAGAAAATGTAACGCACTTCCTTGAAGGATACATTTCACACGATTAAGCAATAAGAGGAAGAAGTAAAAGGAGACATCAATTAAATATACGAAGTACCCCTTCTGCGTAACATTTCCCAGCTTGGAGCCGTAATTAAATGGTGGAATTCTCTTGACGCCTTCCCCAGAAGTTTTCTGATTGAAGTCAGGCAGCAAAAAAAAAAAAAAAAGAAAAGAAGAAGCAGAAGAAGAAGAAGAAGGAAAGAAAGAAAAGCCGGCCAGTTGGGTGACGATGGCGTAAGTTAGATGCATAATGAAAGCAATCTCTGCCAGGACGGCGCTGGTGCGACAACACTACAACCCATCCCGCCTTTCTCTTCTTGCATGTCGCGCTTCTAACGGTGAGCGACAGTGGCTCCCTCTCCTTCCGGCAAGCTCCACATGAACACACCGGCGCACGTTACCAACAAAAGTACAGTCTTCACGGTTTCAAAGCAGCTTCTGTCAGTTCGTTCACTTGCATACGCACATGCAGAGTAAGAAGCCTGTCTCGTACGGCTTTCTAAATTCACTGAAAACGCCATTACCCCCTGCCCCCCAATCAGGCCTTCGTTGCTTCATCTCAGTTTCTTTTGTTCCCCCTGTTCTTTTTCGTTCCACAAACCCTTTACATTCGCTTCGTTTATTCTTCACTTTCTCAGGTTGTTCTAAGGTTCGCAGGTCATGAGAGCTTTATCGTGTGTGTGCGTGCCAGTGGTTGTACGTGAGCTTTGTGTATTTGAGCACACCAGCAATAGACGGGCCAGCACCTCCAGCTTATCGTTAATGTTTGTATTTCTTTCTTTCTCTCTCTCTCTCTCTCTCTCTCTCTCTCTCTCTATATATATATATATATATATATATATATATATATCGATATATACTTCCTGAGTTTGTTGTGGGTATGGCACACACACGCGCACACGCACGCACACACGCACACACACACACACACACACACACACACACACACACACACACACACACACACGCACACACACACACACGCACGCACGCACACACATCCCTCAGCATTGCACGTGTGATTGCCAAGGCGAAGAATCGATCTGGACGCCTTTACGTGGAGTCACTGTTCGTCCTAACCATGCCGCACACTCTTTATTGCAACGAGCATGCATGCGGGATTCCTTGTTCATGTCATCATGGCAACGTACGGAAAAACTAACTGTGCCGGTTTTGTCTCATTGTGAACTAGTCTCTCGTGCGTGAGCCGAAATGTTAAAAGTCTGTTAAATATTTTTGGTCGATGTCCTGGCACCTTGCCTTTTACTATGTATTATCCCGACCAGATGGGATACAGTCTATCGTAAATTTAGACCGCCTGGTCTAATTTAGCCCATCGCCAAAGGCCCTAGCAACCGCGGCGGGTACGTTGAAGAAAGAACTCGACAATATATCTAGGAAAAGTTTAGCACAAGCTAAAGGCATAACCTTGCTGAGTTTCGTTACATAGACTGAGTGCATTGCTCCCTGCAAACCCGTTACGTTTTTGCATGAGATTCGTCATAAAAAAATGAATTGTGCAAATCCAATGTGTATACGTTGTAGTCCACGTGAAGCCAAGATATTATGAAGCACTGTTTATATCCTGTACAACTAACGCAAACACAAACAACTGTGCTTACAGTCTGTGCAGTGCGGAACATCCCGCAATGTTTACGGTTGCGGACAACAAATGTCACAATTTTGTTCTTATGAAAAGTTTATGTTTATGCACTACACCGACTCAAGCTCTGCCGGAATGTAAACAACAAATCACGTGGATGCCCAGTGCCAGACTTCATTGCAGTGACGTCATGAAGGCGAAGGCGATGACGTTTGTCGTGGGAATAATATAGACAGTTACGCGCACAGAGAAGCACGACACATATACCTAGTTACATTTAAGGATACTCTACCTCTTATGTCACTGCGACACATAACACGTCTGGAGTACTGGCTACGAGTGGGCGCACACCCAGTGACCCATAAGAAATGGTTAAATTAAAGGAAATTTAGCAAATTAAGTGGTATGTTAGATATAATGCGCTATACCATTAGTAGGTCCACGTGCTTTCCTAATATTATGAGTCGGCATTCAATGTTCAGGTTTTATACAGGAAGATGCTTCTTAGCACTCAGAATAAAGGGGCGCTTTCTGGCACCTTTTATAGATCAGCACACAGGGTTAAATGAACCCATTTTCTGGTGCTTGCAATTAGGCGCACGTGTAGTGCCGAGATGCCGACTAACCGACTAGGAAGCCACAGCCACCGCACCAAACTTGGGTGCGTATAGGCAACGAGAGCTTCGCTTTGAAAAGCTGGTTTATGGCTGAACCGGGACGGTGGAGCTACCACGCGTATCTAACACTGTGGCGTATTCATGAACATGAGTGCACTAAACACGTCTGGCTGCGCAACCTAAGACGTTTTTCACCCTTCTACCTAGGTGCCACTACTCACAGTTTGCAGGAAATAAGCCAGGCCACGAGCGCTCAACTGCGCTTTCCTCGTGCGTGGCTTATTTCTCAGAAAAAGTGGAACAAGCTGCCGCTTGTAGCGCTAATGCGGCGGTAGGGTAGCCAGGAATGGGCCATTAGAGAATATGTGGGTCATCCATACGTGCGGCCATCGCTCAGCGTTCTATTACCTAATGGCGCAGGTGTCCGAAGTTTTCGCTCTCCCCTCTTCTTGTACAATAACTTCAAGCATAGCTCATCCCTCGCAAGGCTTCTTGCTTTACTTCTGTTTTCTGTTGACAGCTTTTGCGACTTCAGGGCTGCTTCTTCTGGCGCTTTATGTTTTATGTCACGAGAAACAAGTGCCTCCACATCTTTCACCCTTGTAGGAAAACTATAGAAGGCAGCTTTCTTTATTGGCGCTTGTTATTTTCACACGCATCTTTTTTACTTGCTTCAATGTTCCGTAATACATGATCCTGACGGCAAGCTTGTTCGCTTCCATTGACACTGAAAAAAAAAAAAAAACGATTCGCAGCTTATTTCGAAAGGCGAAGCATTGCTTGCGATAGCAATTTATTAGAAATAGAACGGTTAGTAGCAAGGTCAGTAGCACTAATTTATTTAGCAGTAAGATCAGCAGTTTCTTGAAATGTATAGATTCCTGTAAACATTCTCTTACTAACTAAATATGTAGGGTGTCGCGGGCGTACATGCAGACAAGAGCACATCTCACTCCGTGAATGCTGAGACTCACTCTCAGAAAGCTGGCGTCATTAAGAGCGGCAGCAGCGCCGAGCCAATTTTCCTTCGTGTTGCCTCTGCCTCAAGGTTCAACGGGAAATAGGCACGCGAGAATAGTGCGCACAAGAAGCCGTGATCTATTTCATGTCGGTTAGCCTTCGAACCCACCGCAGATTACCTCCAAGACAGGACGCGCGCGAACGCGCCAAGACGAGCGATGTGCAGCCGCGGCCGGGGTAGAAACGGACACGCGTTCGACCATGCCTCCCTGCCTCGTACCGCCTCCCCCCAGCAAGCGCACATCTTTTAACGCGACAGCGTTAAGGAGCTCGTGTCGCAGAAAAGCCGGTGTCGTCGGCGTCGGCGTCGGCGGCGTTGGCCGTGAGCGATAAATCCCAGCAGGCACTTCATGAATAAAAAACAACTTGCAAGATGGGCTGGGCGGGAATCGAACCAGGGTCTCCGGAGTGTGAGACGGAGACGTTACTACTGAGTCACGAGTTTTTTTTTTCTTTATTGCCGGTCTTCGACGTACACATACGGCATAAACAGATACACTTCATAATGGTAAAAGCAATGACCGTCTTGGGCCCTTGCGAATAGCTAAAAACACTTGATTACCGCTAGTTCATCCAATATATGCATCCATTCGGGTGGTTCTGTTCTCGTTTTATAAGCTTCACGCAGTTCGATGCTTCAAAGCGGTAGAAAAGCGCCTCTAGTGAACGCGGTGTTGCCTTAGAAACGAGCTGTTTCTAAGGCTCAGGCGTGCGTTGCTTGCTCAGGAGCACATTTTGTTGTCGCGCCGAACGCGGCGTTGCTCGACGCTCACCGCGTCCGATGCGGGGCACGTAGTCGCTGCACCGTAGCCCATTGTCTTACACCCCTTGGCGGGTCGACAGGAACGCTGTCGCGTTCCACTCTTGAAGGCGAAGCTTAAGGGTCCTCCAATTTTTTCACTCCTCTCCTTGCGCGCGAGAAGAAGCCGCCGTACCAACCACCAAACCACTCCCCATCGCATGCTTTCCCTAGCACCTAAAGCATACCGCGCGTTGCCACGAGATTATCGCACTTTGATTTTACGCGGAACATCTTTTTAATAAAAGTTTATACTACTACTACTACACGCCGAACGCAACGCCGATGGCAACTGTGGAACGTCGCCTGGAGTGTCCATAAAATTGCCATCACATTCAAAGAAAGGCAAGAAGCCTATTGAGTTTTTCTCCGGACACGCCACCGTGCCACCTACGTCAAAGCTTGGGTAATGTATCCCGTTTTGATATGTCGTCTTTGTCGTTCCTTTCGGATTCGGTGTCGTGTTGCTGAGTCTGCTCTTAAATGAGATGTACCTACCAGCCCAACTGACTGCTGATTCTGATTCATTTCCAGATTCCTCGAGGCTACCGTTTCGAAGCCGCCACGGCAACATTTGCCGACGGGTTTCAACAAATGTGTCGCTATGTTGCTCTGACGCAAGGCCCAAAGTGAAACGGGAGAAAGTTCAGGCATGCAGGTGCCCAATTCACTAAAGCTCTTCTTTCGAAATTGCTATTTGCCATTGTCCGACCGTCTTCGCTTATCCTGTGTCCGACATCACGTTTGGCTGGAATCTGCGAGTCATATCTTCAAGGAGCAAAAGCCTCCAGATTTTCTCTCTCGCACCCGCTCTTACTAGCGCCTGCGCGCAAACGACTGGCGATCCCTCAAATGAACGTCTCGTCTTTAGGAGCGCCACGCGGTCGATTTTTTTTGCCTCTGTGGCCATTTGTTGAATTTGAGAGTGTTCGGGGCCTGGCGGTTCGGGCAACGCAATGGCGGAGGGAGCGCGCCCAAACAGGTCGAGGCGGCGTGGAGTGGTTCAAAGGCTGTCCTCACACTAAGCGGAGGCGCGCGCATCGAGGCACCCTATAGCGGTGTCAACGCCCCCTCTTACGATGGGCACTTAACTAGCTATTTATTGATCACGATAACGAACAATTCCAACGTAAGAACTTTTTTTTTGTGAATACGGGCTCAGTTTTGCCGTGTAGGGAAGATATTAGAATGCAGCCTGAGGAGGTCTGAGAACACATGTCATCGTACGCGTTTAAACGTTCGATCACGTCCACGAAAATGTGCTGTTTGTGCGTAGCCGTTTGTTGCACCGTTAATCGTGAGCAGCGCATGCGGGAGCTTTTACAGCGGCAGTGCTTAAGGGCTCAGTCTCGCATTGCTGCTGCCATCCTCCATCATTAGGAATTTCGTGCGTAGAAAGGTGACTTCCATATAGTTACGCAAACGCTGAAGATTACAGACAATGATTTGAAATATTACACTATATCTACAATTGCATCATATACAAAGAGAGCGCAGAGTTTCTTTAAACATGTCTGCTGATTACCCGAAACCCGTAATTTACTAACCTATTCGTTAGGAATATCGGAGGTGCAAGGCTTGCGCTTACAATTGTACAGAACTTTATGCGATATCCCATTCCCTGCATCACCATAAAGATTTTTTTCACAAACGTGTCTGTAAATATTCCTCACAAGCGTAAGGTTAGGTGCACTTAGATAGAACATTTAGAAATCGTTAAAACGCGAAGGTGCTATAGACATACGAAGAAGCGTGTTGGTTGCCCTACAAGTGGATAGCTGAATGGGGTAGAAGAGAGCCGTAAGACGGAGAGATAAAGATTGACCAGATGATTTGCTCCATAACCGACACAGACGCGTGACTTACCCTAAACAAAGCTCCAATATATCCTATAAAAGCTGCCGACCATGATTGCCGCCGGTTGAGCGATTTTAATGCAATGGCACATATACGGGCACGTTCTCACGGTTGCCGTCGGCGTTTCAGCTGCCGTGCGGTCCTGGTAAAGACGGCGCATGCATGGCCCGCGCGCCGTCTATTAGAGGTCAGGTGATACACTGGGGGTGTGACATTGAACGTGAGCGCTAACCATGCGAAGGCGAGAAATTAGGCTGAGAATGTTGGTGCATCTTCTAATGATCATGGTCTACAGAAATGCCAACGATGCGCAGTCCTTTTGTATGAATAAGAAACGGATTCAACTGGACACACCGTCACGCTCCGTTCAATCAACTCGGCCGTGAGGCCAGGGCAGTGCTCTATCTTCCGTTGCTGACGTGACCGTTGTGTGCGAGCCCACCAGCTTCCCTGCTGAGCAGCTTTCTGCAAACATTTGCGTAACAAAAACAGACTGCAAACGTCAATCTAAAGCTACCTGAAATTTTAATCAAGCGCTGACCAACGCCGTCGGTTTTCCATGGGCCTCATCTCATCCAAAACCAGCGCAGAATGGCCAAAACACCACTGGTGGCAATCCTCATCATGCGAAAGTTTACGGAGCCTTCATCCACAGACTTGGTCAAACGCGGTTTATCCCCGCTAGTGAAACGGGACACCTTGTAGCTCCTCAGGACAGTGCATCTGCGGCGCAAAACCGGTTGCCAAGTGTGCGGCATCGCATCAACACGTCCATCCTTCGCACATTTGGGGCAACCAAAATGTCCTCTTTTGCTACGGGTGCCTAGCGCCCGACGAGCTCGAGCGGAACGCTAAGCTTTCCTCTAACCGTCATTCCACCGCCCATTCTGGCGAAATTGCCAAGTTTCATTATTATGATAGCAGTTGTATGGGCGCTCGCGCATTAACGCGATCGGTAGTGCGGCAGCCGTCGTGACGCCAGCCCAATACTGGCGGCCGCGTACGCATTCTATCGCGCCTGGCTGGTGCACGAGTGATTAGAAGGTCTACAATGGACGCGAATTGGATTGGGCTGCAAAAAAACGACGAAGCGAAGTAGACGCACCGTCAAGCTCAGCTCAATCGGCTCGGCATGCAGAGCGTGGAGCCGCGCAGCAAGCCTCCTTCTGATACCGGCGTGAGCAGTTTGCACGAGCTCACTACCGTCCCTGCTGAGCTGCCACGTGTATGGGCGGGAGGTGGCACTGGTCTAAGCAGAAGGAACATTAGCCGTCAAGCTAACGTTATCTGTGGACCATAGCCTGACTCAAAGTCAAGTTGCAGTGCAGTGAGAGCTACGAGGCATGCTAAGGCACTTCCATGTGCTTTACGTTCACTGCATAGTGTACGTATAGTTCCATCCTTCGGTGTCGGTTATATGCAGATACCTAGGTAGTGTTGTCCTGCGGCACATAATTATCCGTATTGTCTTTAACGTTCTGTATAATTTCTTGTAATACACGCCGTATTTCCAGAAAAGGGACGTGGTACCCGCCATTAATATAGTGCCTCACGAACCTTACCGATTGGCGACCACATGTAAGATATCCACGGTAATTTTTTTTTTCAAATTTACAGTGAAATTCCTCATGTAGACGGGTACGGTTATTGCACTGGTACAGTGTGCTACGCAATCGTGCTCTTTTTGACCAGATTCCCAATTCAGTAAAACTTGTGTGAAGTGCGTGGATGGGTTATCAACGGACGGGGGCAGGAGTGGGGCGAGGAGTACGCGGTGGTTCGAAGTTTATAATCTAATCCTAAGTGTAAGCAGAATAGTAAGCTGGAGACTACTCAGACAGGAAGCTCTCGCACAATCGGATTTCGTGCTTCCATCGTGCGAGACTTGAATATTGTTTACTGACGAAGTGAATGCACACGCACAGGCCAAAACGCACTTTCAACAGGCATCTTTACATTTCGCTCTCTTCCCAGGATGTATGTATATATGCATGGCGCGTCTGTTGCCGTCTCTGTTCGTTTCTTTTACATTTGCGCTCCTCGATCTGCAACTTGTCCATTTCCTAGCCTTAGAATATGGTGGCTTGTTCCTCCACGTGCCCACGATAATCATATTTACGTGCAAATGCGCTCTGCGCATATATGTGTCTTACTATCTGGCGGTGCCCATCGAACTATAGGTTTGCCTTATGCTGTCCTACCTCATTTTCATCTCGCCAAAAAAGTCAATAGCTACCATCTGTCTTCAGCGACCGCTCTTTTTCAAAATCCTTGAACATGCCATATATTTAGACTTTTTAACAGATTCGGCGTACTTTGTTTCCGTTTTTATTTACACATGAAGTTCTTTTCTTACGGTAAATATACCTTATCAGATAAACTTTCGCTACACTTTACTGCGGGTAACATTTCGCGTACACCTTACTGGTTTCTTTCGCTGAACATCTGATTTGTGTAAAGCTGCACCGTAACTGTATACCCTACTCTCTTTTTCAGCGTGCTTGGTGTGCTTGGTGCATTTCTATTTTATTTCTCCACAATGAGGGCATTATAATGACATTGTTCTTTGAATGAGCCGCATTGCACATGGTCGGCATTTCGAAATTTCGTAAGAGGCCACACATTCCTTTTGATTTATTGTTCCCTTGCCACTCGCATCTCCACCAGCCAACTTGTTATTTACGTTTTCTTTTTTCATCCTAAGTGTATATTCGAACTTTCTATATCGAAATCGCACTGAAAGCTTTCGGTAGTCACTAGTGGGTAGGAGTATGGCATAGAAAACTTATTATTTAGTATGGCATAAATTAAATAAACTTTCCGAACGTAGCCTGCGCCATCAACGAGAGCACAAACGTAATTTTACCGAAGGCAGTGATGCTGAAGCCTAGTGTAGTTGCTCTGTCGTTGTAGTTGTAGTGTAGTGTAGTTACTCTGCTCAATCCTACAGTTATAGAATAACAGAGCAACTCCGCTCATGAGTAGGGACGTGAGACTCATCCTGCGGAAACTTGCTTAGCGAAGACAGCGTGGCTTTTTCGCCAGCACAAATTTATACGCTCCCTCAAAAAAAAAAAAATTGTTGCCCCTTTCTACCTACTCCATGGTGCGCGCTTTCAAGGTACTGATTTTCATATACGCTGTCTCGAATGTGCCGTCTGTTTGCAGGTTCATCCACGTTGACAAACTTACCGCGAGCCACAAGAATATCCTTTTATTGTTTTGCTTAGCGTTACTTACGCAAAACATTTTGCTAATCAATGTGACCCTGTAAATTTACCGCGAAGCTTATGTCGCGAAGTAGATGGATGTATAGTTGCAAACAAAAGCGTTGTCGCACTGTTCACGTTATGCCCAGCAGTACAAGAATCTGTGCGACATACTTAGCACATTGGGTAACGGCCCTTTGTCGCTTTCTGTTTTACATGGACCGTAACATGCCTCTCAGCTTCACAAAAGGACGCTTATTGCCTCTAAAACCTTCCTTGTTCTGCTCATACGCATGATTGAAATAAAAGTGCAAATTACGCGTTTGTTTGCTTAGTTAAACAATTTCGTGCCGTTTAAATGTTGTATTGACGGTGCATAATATCGATGGTCTATTTTTCCTGCATACTGAAATGGAGTTTGCGGAAGCGTGTCACCTCCATGTCCTCCCCCTTGCAACCCTACTAAGACTCTACCCACTACAGCAACTGAGAAAGAAGCTTGAATCAGTAGCGTGTACGTGAGGAGCCGTGAGTATTGGTGCCACATGCTTGTGTTGAGCTTACTTGTTCGAAGCATGGGGGTCACTGCTACTTAAAAGCCTTGTACTTTTGAGCATCAGATTGAGATGCTCCTTCTGAACATGGGTATTTCTAGCAACGAAAGAGCTGATACACGTATTAACGACGCACCGACGCCGATGAAAAAATTTAGCGACGCAATGTTAAAAACGGTACGTGCGCATCAAATGCAACATAGAATATTCGTATGCATCATAATTAGGCAAAGAAAATGCACGCAAGTCAAAAGTATATTGCACTCCGGGACTATTTTATGGGAAGGCTACAAACCTGCGTCAACGTACAAGTAAGCGTATCGCAAGAATTTCAGCCTGAGCTTAACGAGGTGGCTTCGACAGATCGTCAAGTGGCTAACCCAATGTACAAGAAGGGTGGCCAAGTTCGTCACGAAATTATTTTGCTCGTAGATGCCTCAATCGAAAGGTTGCTCCGGGCGTTGTTCCTGATAGGAACGGACCCTTCCTCAATGGAGCTTGTCTTCATCAACAGCTTGTCTTCGTCCTGACTGAGACATGTCCTCTTGTCGAAAGATTGTTTCCTGCCTGAGGTCTCGCTTGGGGATACGTCTGCTGTTGATAACTTCATTTCTCTGTATTTCTATGACAAACGTACGAGAATAAACCACCATTGTCTCACGTGATAATATTACCGCACGCAACCAACACAAATAATTCCAACTATACCAATTAAACGCGAATATCTAGAACTGAAAGTTTCATCAGTAACGGTGCTCTCATGCTCGTAAAACCTCTGGTAAAGTTGCACAGGCTCCACTCGATTCCGGTCTTCCTCTGAAAAGTGTTCCTCGGCCCGTCGCATGCGCCTTCATTGGTATTTCAGTTCAGTGTATTTTGAAGCGTAAGTACAGAAGTTAACAAGCAGCTAGACGAATTGTCCAAGCAAGTAACCTTCCTCCTTTTTCTTTTTATACTTGTGCGTGGCTCAGTAGACAGTGCAGCGAATACCCTTTCCCGCCAACAAACACTTTACGCTGTCGCGGCCACGAATCTGTATTCAGTCGAAATAAAGTGTGTGTGTGCATATCTGTGTGCGTGTGTATGTGTTTTGTGAGTGAGTGAGTGAGTGAGTGAGTGAGTGAGTGAGTGAGTGAGTGAGTGAGTGAGTGAGTGAGTGAGTGAGTGAGTGTGAGTGTGTGTGAGTGTGTGTGTGTGTTTTAGAAATGTATCATTCGTTTGAGTCGGATGGACACTAAGCGTCTTCTATACAGGCTACTAGGTGCTGGCTGTTGCCTTGCTTCACTGCCATCCAGGGCATAGCGCAGACCAACATCATATGTAGTGTAAAGTGATGCGGCCGGGGACGCAAATGATAGACGTGTGTGCCAAC
This sequence comes from Dermacentor andersoni, assembly GCF_023375885.2. Taxonomy (NCBI): domain Eukaryota; kingdom Metazoa; phylum Arthropoda; class Arachnida; order Ixodida; family Ixodidae; genus Dermacentor; species Dermacentor andersoni. The sequence goes on along the minus strand of NC_092817.1, from coordinate 118,770,813 downwards.
GTCACTGCCAACACAAACATACTTCCTTCGTCCCGTTGTTGCCGTCATTCCTTCACCCTCCGGATTACAGTGCAGACCCGATACCACATATGGTCTGATGTAGTCACTGCGTCGGCCGTACGTCGTCCCTAAGTCGTCGCTATGTCATCACTACGTCGTTATAACTCCATCGCCGTCGTTTCTTTGTCGTATTTGGTTCTTCACGTACCGTCTTCGTCTTTTCGGCCTTTCGCCGTCGTCACGTCATTGTCATTCTATTCTCCTCACGTAGGTGCGCAGTCGTCATTCGAGGGCATGCTGCCAACGTCATACTGCTATCGCGGTCACCCCGTAGTATTCAAGCCTTCGTAGTTACATCGTAACTGCTCTGCCGTTGCCGTTCTGTCGACGTCACTGTCGTAGTCGCCATGCCGCCGTTCTGAGGCCGTCATGGTTCCATTGTGACCATTCCATCGTCATTAATTGCGTTGCATCTCCATTGCCGTCAATACCTACTACCAGAGTCATTCAATGCTTTTCTGGTCACGAAACACCGCCCGCAGTTTTATACAAGGACAGAAGCTGGCGCTAGGGTTGTTGCTGTTAGCGTGGGAGCATACCGTGTCCGCGCGCACCGCACTCGGCTGAAACTCCTGTACCGATTCGAAGCAATTGTTTCTTTCATCAAACAGCTAACATTCTACTACCAATGCCCCACATTTCGCCTTAAATACAATGCGATTATTGCATGTGCGCGTGAAAAAGTTACTTTCCCTTACGTTTGCAAGATAACAAGGCTACGATGGAGGCAGTTGTGCCGACGCAGCAATATTGAATGTATGTGTCGTTGCAACGCAGTTCCTTATCTCAGGCAGAGGAGCATGAGATTGTTTATTTAAGAATACGTCGTTCGCTTGGGCATGTGATGCTGCGCAAGCCTTAGAAACTCGCCAAGTACTCGCAGATTTAAGCCTCGCAGCGATACTTGAAGCATCGGTGACCGCGCTAGCCATTTGCAATGAGACCGTCTACGCCGCGGCAGTTTGCCGCTGCCGCATTACAAAACAGAAGACCGACTTGACTTCCCCTGTTTACAGTTTATAAAAGCGAACATCACTCTGCTGCAACCTATCGCAGAGAGCGTCGGCAACATTTCAGAGCCGGAACGGCGAAGCTTTCGCAAAGGAACGTCCGTATGTCGCGTGAATATATGTTGATCTCTAACCTAGCCTTAACTCTGAGTTTTCAACCATGGTCTGTTCCTTCCCAAAGTGTAACCTTCACAAGTTCACGTTACGTAGGCATTGCACGAGCCAAAGTGCGTCTTACTTCGCGTTGCGCAGCTGCGCAAGGCCACCCGTGCATCTCTAATTCTCGCGTTGCTTGCGCTTTCACGAACGTCTCGCCTTCTGTGACTAGTCCCACTGTCACCTCCACTCCAATTTGGCATGCTTCATAATGACAGCGTGTGTTGCTTGGACGGACTACGCTTGCAAGGCGTGAGATTGCGTAATGAAAACTGCACTGGGGAAACTTAACTAGCTGAAACGAAGCCGTATTTCGTGTCGCTATAATCTAAACAAAAATAAGCGCACGTGTTCACGAGCATGACGCTGCTGCACTGCCGATTTATTCAGAATGTGAACCACATAACACGGGGCAACATATCCCAAAACGTGTCAAGCTGAGGAGACACTAATACCCATTGCGTCACAAACTTCAGTATAATGGCACATTTCATTACATGTGTTCGTGAACATGACACTGTCGCGCAAAAGAAATTGCAGCAAACAAGGCTGGAATGTAAAATACATAATATGATGGAAAGCATATCAATAACAGCAAGCAACGAAGTAGTTGTAATAAAGTAGTGTAAAGATCGATAATTGAACATTTTTGACATAATAGTGAGTGAAAAGAGGCAAATGCATATTTTTGCGATTATCTATCGCATTGAGAACAAGCAGTGAAAAAAACACTGCTGCCTGTTTGCGTGGCTGAAACCATTCAGGAAGCAACTCAGCACATCACTTTCCTGCCCCCACCGGCTGAGCATCTTGCGCGCTTACTTGCCCGTGAAAGTTTGTTCTTTTCCCTTGTGAATAACTACAGACGGCATATGAGAAAAAAATGCCCAATTTCTGCCGTGGTGCCTGGTACACCGGCAGCCCTTCGAACAGCCAAGGAACGGCGCCGGGCATGGACACAGCGTCTCCTTTCACAACGAACTTATCGCTTCGAACAAGCTCCGCGGTGTCAAAATCTTTTTCGCGCACTCTGACTTGTTGAGAGTCGAAGGTAAAGCCGTCAGCTTCCTGTCGTGGTATTGCACGTTTCGACTTCAACCGCTGAACGGCGTAACTAGGCAAACAAAATAACGATACCTTGTCGCTCGTACCTCTGTAGCCGAAGCGACAACACGGTACACATAAACAAATTATGTCTTGCAGTGAGGAAAACCGACTGCCGATGCTGCTGGACTACTTGGGCGCCCAGCCATAGAATAAAGAACCGACTGACGCAGCACGCAGCTTTCGTCTAGCCGCCACCGTGCTCCGCACGCCGCCGCGTGGCAGCTGCGGTAACATAGCAAGCTCTCCCATAGAGTTACGGAGGAGTTTCATAACCAGAAAAGCATTGAAGGATCCTGCTACTACCCATTTCCTTGGGCAAGAAATAAAGAATCGACAACAGAGATGTACACTGTTAAAGTAAAGTATATTGTTAAATTACATCAAGGCACATTGTTAAAGTACATTGCAACGTACACTGTTAAAAAAAAAAACGTAAATTTCTGGCAACATCCTACGGGACCGCAGCCGCACGAACGCCCTACCTGCTGCGTCCTATAACGGGCTTCAACGGCTGCGAACCCGTTTCACAATGAAATCTTATTTTGGGGTATGATAAGCAGTTATGTTTAACAAGAGTGACGTGGTGAGTACCGTTATTGTGTGCGATTGACAGGAAGACCATCTTATATCCGCTTCGCTAATGCGGCATTAAAACTTCAACCGAACTGACTTTTTGCTCGGAACTGGCGTGACGATGACGACGCGCGGAAGAACACGGCCAAGCGCACGCAGGCCTGGTTTCTGTGGTGGTTTCGGATGTGCGAACAGTGGCAGCTTCGTACCCGCGTGTTTCGCTGCTGCAAGGTCCAACAGTGCAGCGTTGTGGATTCTCCCGCTCTTGTCAAAGGACTGCACAGTAAGTTCGAAGGAACTTGAAATCTTTGTTGGGTTAGAAAGCTATTCATCTACGAATCACTGATCCACTACCTGCCCGTGCACCTGCATTTCTCTATGGCGCGCTTCCTTGCTATAGGTTAATATTCTAGACTTCATGCGAGTGCTTTTGTGGTGTTCAGTCGTCGCGGTCTGTTTTGGGCATGCAGCTGAATGGTGTAGCTTGCTTTATGGACCGTGAGAATTTGAAATTTGTCACCGAATCACCGGCGCCGCTTGCTTGTCACTTCGTCGAGACGCTCACAGAGCCGATATGTGTATAGTTGATGTGCCTGTGTGGTGCTGATTTGCACAGTGTGTCGCGGCGTGAGTTGGTATCGTCACTGGTGGCGTGGTCACGTCTCCTGCGCATGTGTCTCAACTGCTAATACTAACGAGCGAAAGCGCGGCAAGATATATCAGCCGCGCCTCACACTGGCGCACGGGCGTTAGATTACGCACCGCTGCTCAGGACGCGTTCGACTAACGTTGAAAATTCGCAAGTCAGCTTCGGTTATCACAGCACGATTATCTTTTGTTGAGGCATCGCCCCACGTTTCCAACGCTGGCGGCAAACGAGGCGCTGGTAAGACTGCGCTGCTTCGACAAAAAACACCACTCTAGCGACGCGCCAGCCGGCGCGGAGCAGATATCTTGCTTATCTGTTTTAAAGCGAAGCTTTTTTTGCCTCCTTCTCTCGGCTTTGCGGGCGCTGCTGCAATGGTCTTGCTACGCGTGCCGCTGGGTTTCTCGCAACAACACCCGATGGCGCTCGCCTCCGCGCATCCCGTCTGGCGCCGCCACGGGCCGGGATGCGCAGTTTATGCGTATGGCACCTGCTGTGCCTGCTTGCCTATGCGATAAGAAGGCAGGCTCTGGGCGGTGGCGATCGCGAGCTGTGCTGTGAGTGTGTAAACATTGCAATCGCCCATAGCCTGAAGAGAGCGCTTGGAGCTGGCGTCTCAACAGCGTGCTGTTCACGTTTTCAGAGGGAGCACGTAAACCCACACCCGCGAAATGGCTCCAAAGCGCGCACTCAGCGTATAGGACACCCAGGCCCGAAATAAACGTCGCGCGGAACAGGAGCGTCTTCGCTAAGCAGCGAAACGTGGTGTAGACCGCTAATGTATGTATAAAATGTATACACACATACATGCCCTTGACATAGGTGCTTGAGGAATTAATAAATTATTTGAACCAAGCAAATGGTGAGCATTCCAGATAGCTAACACTGATTGCGGCTATATATTGCTGTAGATAGACTTTAGCTTGTTTAGGCGGCCTTGCTTTTTATAACACAGCACTGCTGTAATATGTCTGCTACAGTTGGCAGTTTTCAACATTTTTTTAATGCAAAAGTTGCTTCTAGCCAAGACTAGCCTAGGTAACACTCCAAAGTAACACTACATGGTATTGTATTGTCTGTTATGCCCTGCCATTTTAATAGCTTAACCGCAAAAAACAGGTAATGATGCTCTGAAGGAAGCGTGCGAGGCCAGTAAGTATATTTTGCAAGTTGTATCCGCAAGTCACAGAGACATGTATTAGTGTGCTCAATCTCCCTTGCCCTTATTGCACAGACAGCATTGCCTGTAAACTATATTACTCAAGAAAAGGAAAACAAGGCAGCTTTATTGGACTAATGTCTTCGGGTTTTTTTTTTCATTGTACCTGATTCTGACTTCTCTATCAGAAAGACAACATGACGTCTTTCATTTCTGCGTCATGTTTTATTATTTATTTCTTTCTTTATTTATTTATTTATCACAATACCCACAGCACCCGTAGGCATTACAGCGGGGGGGGGGGGGGGGGAGAAGAAAACAAAGAACCAATAAATAAAGCAAGCAAAACAACACATATACCCGGAATGCTTTCATACCCGCAGATACACACAAAAACACTATATTACTTCAGTTGACGTGTACAGTTTGAAAACACATCATTTGAGAGAATCGTTGCGACATCGGATGGTAGCTTGTTCCATTGGCTTATAGATCTGGGGAAAAATGACATTTTAAACGCTTCAGTTTTGCAGGCTATTTGTTTAATTTTATTTTCAGGGTCCAGCCGTTGAGAAACGTAATCAAGCTTGGAAAAATATTTCCCGTGATCTATACCTGTTCGAGAGTGCAATATGTTGTGAAAGAGTTTCAGTCTGAGATTTTTCCTGCGTTGCTGCAGTGGCTCCCAACCGAGGCCTTCTTTTGCTCTTGAAACACTGAAATTGCTGGTGTAATTTGAATAAACAAAACGAACGGCTATGCTTTGAATTCTTTCTAAACTGTTTACGTCACGTGCCGTCCACGGATCCCACACTGCGCAAGCATAATCCAGAACAGATCGGACATTTGATTTGTACAATGATACCTTTGTCTCCAGTGGCAACTTTGTTGCATTTCTGCGCAGGAAACCTAGAACGCGGCATGCTTTAGTTGTGATATGACCAATGTGACGGCTCCAAGAAAGAACAGGTGTGAAATAAACGGCGAGATGTTTGTGCTCCTGAACCGATATTATCATGGTTGAGTTTAAAGACTAACAGAAGTCATGAGTGGTTCTTTTCCCCGAAAAACGCATATGAACGGTTTTTTTTTCATGTTAATTTGCATGTGCCAATTGTTGCACCGTTCATTTACCTTGTACAGGTAGTTTTGTAAAACATTTTTGATGGGGGCGAAATGCGAAAACACCCGTGTACTTAGATTTAGGTGCACGTTAAAGAAGCCCAGGTGGTCTAAATTTCCGGAGCCCTCCACTACGGCGTGCCTCATAATCAGAAAGTGGTTTTGGCACGTAAAACCCCATAATTTTTTGTACAAAACACAATCATTTGCGATGAAATACCGGAGCAAATATTATTTATATAGATAAGAAATAAAAGTGGTCCCATGACTGATCCTTGGGGCACTCCAGAGGACACATCAACTTCACGGGATGTTTTGCCATTAAGCACAACTTTTTCTTTTCTTAAATTTAGGTATTTTTTTATCCAGTTATCCAGGTATTGTGATAAATAAATAAATAAATAAATTAATTAATTAATAAATAAGTAATACAACACGATGCAGAAATGAAAGACGTCATGTTGTCTTTCTGATGGAGAAGTCAGAATCAGGTACAATGAAGAAAAAACCAAAGACATTAGTACAATAAATCTGCCTTGTTTTCCTTTTCTTGAGTAATATATAGTGTACAGGCAATGGCCGTCTGTGCAATAAGGGCAAGGGAGATTGAGCACACTAATACATGCCTCTGTGACTTGTGGATACAACTTGCAAAATATACTTACTGGCCTCGCACGTTTCCTTCAGAGCATCATTACATGTTTTTTGTGGTTAACCTATTAAAATGGCAACCGTACTGTTTATATTATACATTTCTAACTTTTATATAAGTAAAGAGTGAGGGACAACATCGCACGCCTTCTTAAAATCTAGAAACAAACAGTCAACAGAAAAACCCTTATCCAAAGCTCCTGCTAAATCATGCGTCAACTCCAGCAACTGTGTTGTACAGGAAAATCCACGGCGAAGTCCATGCTTCTGGGGCCTGAGCAAAGCAGTGAAAGTACCACTTCTTCTTTGCTGAGATTTAGCAGTTTCAAGCTGATAACTTATCATAATCAGATTATTTCTTGTATATATATAAGAACAAAGTTTTCACTAGGTCCATCACTCATTATGCTTGTTAAGAGTGCAGATGCACATATACTTAGTTACACAAGCTGTTCATGTATGGACACCATCATGGCTACAGTATTTCCGTTGCAGTGTGCAATAGCCTAGCATGAGTGCCACGATTTCTATAGATGATCGTGTGCGGCTGCTGAGATCTGTGTTTATCTTAACAAGTTATAATGGTGGCAGGGGCCGAAAAGCGGAATGTCAATGTGGCATAAACCTGGGATTATAAATTAGTTGTCAGAATTACTTTTTTTTTGCATTAGTGTTTTTAATTGCATTTGTCACACGCCTATCTAATAATCATTCCAAATACTTCGTTGGCTTATGCGAAGAAGAGGGCACACTCCAGCGAATGAATTGAACTAAAGGAGCCCGTTCAAAGGCTCTGGCTGCTTGCGCAGAGATTGCGATCTCCAAGACGAAATGGAGCTCTGTGAGTCGTTTTTATCGCTGCTTGGTTGACTTCGGGTATTGACACACACTTTATGCGTATGATGTTGAGCTCGTCTGATGGCCCAGGACAGGCTGTTCATGTTCGTCAAGTACAGTACAACTGGAAACTGACCTTTTTGTGTTTTTTCCAAGGACTATCCTGAGTATTCGTGTGTCCTTTATGGGGTATCAATTATTACTGCATAAAAAACATTTGGTGGCGTTAGACTGAAAAGGAGAAAGCTCACCAACAAAAGTTGAGCTTGTGATACCTATACACGAGCCAAAAAGGTGGTTTTATTTATTATTCTGGCTAACATATTTCTTTTCTCATGAAATCTTGACTGTATAAGTTCCACTTTAAGTAGGCTACCTAACTGATGTATACAGCACTGGGGAATGCTGCAACACAGAAGCACAGGAGCCACACACACGAGCACCTCTATCAATAACCGGTGTTGTGATTCCTTCCGTGTATTTATGTTGCATTACTTTAGGACGTTTTCATTACTAATCAAAGCTGCTGTACAGCACAGCAACCGTACACATTCATTACGGTATCATTACATTCACGATATCTCACAGGTGAGATTCCTTATGCTCCAGTTTCGGTAGCAACCTTGAACTTGCATGTTACATTTATATAACCGTTCAACCATGGTACGGCATTGAAAATGTCGGTAGATAACTACGGCTTTAAAAGTTTCCGCTCATGGTACGGCATTGGCAATGTTTGGAGGTACTACGGCTTCAATGGTAGTTTCTTGTGGTACGACATTTGTGATGTTGGTTAATAAGTGCGGCTTCAGCTGTTTTTGCTCGTGGTGCGGCATTGGTAATGTTAAGGAGTACTACAGCTTCAAAATTTGTTTCTTGAGTTACGGCATTGGTAATGCTTGTTGGTAACTATACGGCTTCAGTAGTAGCTTCTACTATTACGGGAACTTCCTGGTATCAAGAGTGTGCAGGTCGTCACGCCGTAATATGACGGGACTTTTTCTTTTTACAGTGTAAGCCATCGCCATACTGGGTGTGTGCATTTCATGTGCATTTCTGCCACCCTTAAACAGAGGCCGTGCCTGCAGTTTAGCATTAGCACTTGTCTTACCACTTTACATTTTATTAAACATTAAATCGCCCTTGCGTCATTAACATTTTAGTTGCGTAAAATACCACTTCATTGTCATCATGTTCTGCAAGAATTTTGATCATTAGCTTTATGTTTGCTTAACATTTGCTTTACCATTTGGGCAGACATCGCTAAAAGCTTCGATTAACACCGATACTCACAAAAGCGTGGCATCGGCCGAGGTTACCGATCTGTCAATTGGCTCAAACGCCTACCCTTCCGATATATTGTACTCTCCAGCGTGCTATGACACGCACCATTCATTGAGTATTTCTGTGAAAAATTAAGAGGTCCGAAAGTGCAAAAAAATGACCATGATTATAATTTAGGAATCGGCCACAAAAATAAATACGCAGCACTTAGCGTCATTGGGAGCGGTGGTGCAGTATTTTTAATCATAGCTGTCGGATGCTGCCGGAATGGCGACATCTGAAATTTTTCGCTTCATGGTAAGAACAACCCTCAAGAGAAGCGGAGAGAGGAGGGAAGAGGAATACATGCATAAAATATGAGCACTTCCTTTTCCTGTCTGGTTCTTTTTGTGCAGGTGATTAATCTGGAAGATTTACCAAGTTGGTCAACGTTTCGTGACAGCCTGTATATTGTTTATTGCGTTTTTATTCGTTCGGAGCATCTAAAGCCTGAACAGTGGCAGCACAAGTTGCAGTTTGGGCGAACTCGTCTGCACACGCATGTGCAGGTGTTCACCATTAACGCTGTTTTCAGTCACGTTAGCCTCTGTTTTTCTTTTCTTCTTTCTTGGTCTTGTCTACTTCTTCATCGTCTTTGTATTGTCTCACTTTACTGCATTGAACGTACCGAAGGTACTGCAAACAAAACGCTGTTGTGTGTGGCGAAGGGACAAGTTGGGAGCATTAATTTCGCTCCAGCAAATAAATGTTGCTCAAGATGGAACATAGAACCGCACTGCTGCGCATTTCTGAATCGATGTCGCGCAGCCTTATAGCACACTCGAGTGATCTTAATAGAGCGCACGGATTGCAATCCAAATGCTATTACTACTGCACCCACTTACTTGGTCAGGCATCTTTGAAACCTTTTTTCCAGGACTTTTGCGTCAATGCCAGAGAGGTTTTTTTATTTCCCGCTGTACCTGGTGCATTAAAAGACCAACAGTTATCTCATGGTACACGAATGTGCATTGCCCCTTGAAACCAATCTTGTAATAGCTATCAATACTACATATTCTTTAAATTTTCAATTGAAGCTCAAAATAAGCGAGAAAATAATGTAGCAGGAGTTCTGAAGCAGCTGCCATTGCAACCCCCCCCCCCCCCCCCCCAAGGCGGTATGAAGTTGGTGGAGTTGTAATCTGCAAGGTGGAAGCCGCGTAAACGTAAAATGTCTCTTGCGCCGCGTTATTGGTGCCTACTGAAGGTTTAGAACTCTTCCCGTCCTATGTGCTATAGCACAGAATATCGCGCATGAGGCTTTCTAGCAATTGTTTAAGATTGTTACCTGAAGCTTTTAACCACGAACGTGCGTAATATACCATGCTACATCATAGCTTTGCCACGACGTTCTGAGAATATATCGCAGAAACCCTTCGTGTCTGACCGAAACATTACGTGAAATTTGTGACCACCGTGTTTTGCGAACCATCTGACACAGCGAAAACGCGTCAGCCCACTGGCTCGAAAGTAGTCTTATCCTCTTTTTTTTTTTTTTTTTTGCCAAATACAAAATCTCATTTCCAGGTCTCACGATCCAGAAAATCCGCGCTCGAAATTTATCTAGCTTTATGATAACGGAGATTCAACTTTTCGGAAAAAAATTCTAAAGCAAATGTAAGGATGCCTTTTGTCGTCGTCAGTGCCTTGTTGGAGCTCAGAGAAGTTTTGCTAGAAGCCTTGAAGTTCAACATTTGGTCGAGGATTTTCTCCGCGCTAAAGCACACCGAAGATTTGGGGTTCAATCTCCAGAAGATGATTGAGGCGATATCTTAACCGAGACCTTCCTGTGGCCAAGTGATGGTTCACGCTGCCTACAGTTCTGAACTGTAGCGATATATCTTTCACTGAAGAGGTTGGTCGGCTGAACGTCATTTCCGTTTTCTCCCGTGCAATGCTGCACGCCAAAATCTCACCAAGTAATCGCTCTGCTCGTGCAGAATAAGCATATATTTTTGGTGGTTGTACGATTACACTTTAGTACGCCGTAAACTTCCGAGATTTTAAAGGCGCGCGAAGTTCCTCACTTTAGATCGCGCCATCAGCGAGACGGTGGATTTTCTACACCGTGTTTTCTTTTTCTTTCAGTGTTCTGCAGTCTTCTTATTACTTCGTCTGCTTCTCTCACGATATCCACGAGGAGGCTGTAAGGAAGGAAAATAGACTTAGAGCAGATGAAGAATTATGTGTAAGTTATTTTGATATAGGCCTCTCCTATTCCGACATTTTGAAGTTACCCCGTTTATGCCTCCGCAGCGTTCCCTTATCCTGTAATATAAAAGTTACAGACAGGGGTAAGGTGCCTCAGAAATGCTGGGCAGCGTTTGGATAGAAGCATCTATTTTCATGAAAGGGGAACATGTGACAAAGGCGTATCGTCCTCCTATTTTCTATTTCACGGATATAGATGCTCCTATTGAAACGTTGGCCAGTCTCCCTGAGGACCTCTATCCTGTTTATAACTTATACTACTGCAGTGTGCTACCCCATCCGTCAGCCCACTTCTCGATTTCGGACTCATCCTGTAAAAGTAATTTATGTGGCTCGGTTTGTGGCAGTGTCTTGCACGTGCGTGTGGGCTTGCCCCGTGGAAAAGAACTCGACGTGTTCGTGTAGGTTCAATGTTCACTGTAAGTTACTGTGTTATGGTGTACGTCATGTAGTGGTAGTCTGTATGTTCGTCCTCGTTTTATACTCGCTACATTGGGCTTGTGGTCAAACTTGGGAACTAGGATTCTGAACTTGTACTTCTTCCATCACGACTTCTAAACCGCTCGCTGGAAGTTTTTTTGGAGCGCTTTGTTTTTATGTGTGTTTTCCCCGGAGGGTTTATCCTTTCATTGCACATCGGAGCAAAGAAGAGCCGGCGCCTCTACAATACACCAGCATTTCCTTACATCCCTCTAATTATTTGAATAGGAAGGAATTCACCTTCAGTCGGCCGATATGGATGATTTACTTGATCGCCTGTGACCCTCTTTAGTATTTACGAAAATAGGGCCAAAAACCTACGCCAGAACTGTCGCTCTTATGGAACAGTAAACTTGGAGTGTGATAATTGTACTGTCTCCTTCAAAGGCGAACTTGCACACTCTCATTATTTAAAGTGACGCTTCATTACCTCGTATCACTCGTGAAGTGATTTCTTTTACACATTGAAGCAATCGCTCAACACATCTCGAGGTTTCCGGAGGGTACCTCAATGTTTGGTGAAGCCTGCCTCTAGAGAAATAGAAAACAAAAATGCGTGACTGGTGGAGGTAGCGAACTGCTATCTTCCAGCACAGCTTCCTGATACTGTATATATTAGGACATGATGGAGCGTATGCTTCTCTTTTGCCAAATCGCGATTTGATGCGTCTGGTGCGTGGGTATAACGCGTGAGTTTCTCGCATTTTTCGCTCGCGACAGCTAGCACTTGGAGACGCTGTATTCGACTGCACTGCCTTCGACATTGGTCGACATGTTTCTTCAGAAGGATACCCATAAAGTGTGTTCAATGGGCCTATAATGTTACTGTGTTAAATTAGGGGATATTAGCGCAGAACACTTGTGCGCGAACAGAACAAAACTGCCGTCGTGCAGTCGCGCCTTGTCCGGTTTTCGCTGAGGTATAAGCTACAGTTGCATTTATCCTCCCGCTGGAAGCCGGTTTTTTAGAAGATATGCCATTGCTGACTCTACGTTCGGTCGAAATTTGGTTACCTTATCATTACGAAGACGAAATTATGAAGACGGAGAAAGAATATTTCTTCCATAATTTCCTCCTTTCAAAAGTATCTGCTGCACCATGGAATAAATATTATGTGACTGCGACATCTTGAATGACAGTGCATTGTAAATTGAGACTGTAGACCATTTCGAAACGCCACTGAATTCTTAGTTATATTTGGTATTTCTGCCAGAACCACGAGAAAAACATGTGTTCGAATTTATTAACCGAATACCAATCACAATTCTGCCATGATACCAAGAAAGAATACTTATACCGTTTTTTTGTTTTGCTCAACACGTTATCCTGTGGCTCGCCTAGGAAAATAACGTACTACTCAGGTAAACGTGTGGAAGTCTAGTTCTTGCAGCACTACTAATTTAACACGACAATTTACAAAAGCATTGTTCTACTTTCTGTCTGCAAACCACTGCTTTACTTTATCACAATTGCATGACCAGCGTTGCACCCACCGCCGTTGCTTAGCGTCTTTAGTGTTGCGCTCTTAAGCACGAGGTCGCGGGAACAAATCCCGGCCCCGGCGGCCGCATTTCGAAGGGGGTGAAATGCAAAAACCGCCCATGTTCCGTGCTTTGGGGGCACGTAAAGATCCTCTAGTGTTCAAAATCAATCCGGAGTCCTCCACTATGGCGTGCCTTTTGACTAAATCATAGTGTTGACACGTAAAACCCCAGAATTCAATGACCAGGGTTGCTTGCTGCTTTGGCTAGTTCGACAGTAACACCAGGGGAGGACATGGGGAGCGGAATGCCAGCTAGCTTTGGTCGCTGTGATAGACACACAAAAGTATATCCAGAATTCTCCATGGGACATGCCAAATCTGCAAATGCCATTTGGAAAATAAGAGCATCGAATGCGCAGCATTCTATGCCACATTTCAGGCACTTCGTGGTAGGTAGGCAGGCGGGTATTTTCAATGTCGCCACGTTTCAGGCCTTTCTCACAATAGTAAAAAAAATCACGCAGACCCCAAGTACAGGGGAAATTGATCTGGTGCGAAGCATCTTGCTGGTAGCTGGCTACCGAGCATACTTTGGGATTGCGCAAAGCCTTACCACGTGAACCATCATGTTTTTGCAAGACGAACAGCTCTGTGTCTGACGTGAGCCTGTCTGTGACGGCAGCCACGAGAAGACGTAGACGATGATCGTGTGACGTCGACGGAGTGGTTTCTACTGTGGCCGTTCGGCGCGAGCTTTCAGAATGCGGATTGCTGGGTTCTAGCCTATATAGGTGCTGGGCGAGATAAACATGAATTGTCACGTGATCAGTGACTACGTGTTACACAACCGTACGCGCCCATTGCTACGCCATGTGGTGCAGGTTAAAACGACGACGCCACTTGCACTCTGCGATGAAAGATTAAAACCGCTTCCACTTAGGCGGATCATGATGGCAGTACAGCGTCCTACTGTGCTTACGTAGCCGTTAGCTGCTACGAACAAATAAATAGAGAATGTGGGCCGATCGCAAAGAGAGAGAGGGGGGGAGGGGCTGCCTTCTAACGCGACGTCTCAAAGTGCTAGCTTTCACGAAGAAAGAACACAAGAAACTGGGACGTGACACACGCGCCGAACGTCTCAAAGAGATTTAGCACAAGAGGAATATGCGTAGTCATAACTGAGGGGCAGATCATGGCGTATCGGAACTGCCATACAAGATTATTAGTCAACCTGGCAGTGGAGGCCTCCAGTAAAGTGGACCATTTTGTGTGCCAGGAATGTCCTCTCACCACACAGCTGTTCAGCATATATGCAGAAACATTGTGTAAGGCTATTATCAAAAATCACTTCATTCATGGGGTCTGTGTAGAAGGCACTGATGTTTTTGATGTATGCAGACGACGTTACTGTAGGCTGCATGGATAAAAAGAGCATCCAGATAACAATCAGTATTGTGAAAAGCTTTGGTGAGGTCTCGCGCAGCTATCTAAAGGTCTCGCGCAGCTATGCCTTGGTTTCTGGCACAGCGAATGACTGTCCTCCTCTTCGAATAACCGTCCACACCTTCGCCGACGCAAAGAACCCCTGTTAAATATCTGGTCATGCCGCTGGAGGCTTATAAAGAAAATGACTAATATTTGCAAAATGAAACAAAAGGAATTAACGAAGAAACCGATAGGTGGATAGTGGGACATCGTGAAATGTTTGCCATGACCCATGAATGAACCTATGCTTTGTGTTGAAGCTTTGGCACACAATGCAAGTGCAGCAGTGCTCGTGGATTAGCGTGTAGAACATGCATTGAGTATTTGCCGTGTTTTTGCAAGCGTGGTGACACCTGGGAGTAAGTCTCACGCATTAATTCCGGCGTGTGAAGGACGGGGAATAGCTTAAGCTGGTTAAACTGGTCAGGTGGCAAACCGGATTTTTCGCCGTTCTGTAACAGACGACTTCCTCAGACTTGTGATTCTCATGAAGCTGAAATGTGCATTATGCGAATCTTTAGTTGGCACCCACAGCATGACAAGATGGATTCGCGTTTTTTTAAAAGAAGGGGCAACAGGAGTATGTTTTTTGGCTGCAGTGTTTTCGAACGAATATTTATTTATTGCTACTAAAACGAAGCCATATCGGTATGCACGTGATGAGGTATTGCCGGTTCCTATGTACAGGGCCATGAGTAGCAGGGCAGGCCAGTGTGCGCGTGTGTTAAAAAGAGTGAAAAAGATGTAAATTAGTCCAAGAGCAAGACATACACATTGTCAGTAAAAACGTTTTTAGAAAAACCGGGTTTCTCTCCTGGTGTTAACAGCGCAATTAGACGGGGACACGAGACGAGAAGACGACACCACGAGCGCTGTTTTCCGAGCGTTGACAGCGCCACCGGAGTATCCGACAATTTTATAAAGCTCACTTGCCTGCACTGTCTATGGAACGCACATGTTCGGAGAGGGCTTGAAAATTTTCACATAAATGTAAAGACTGCATGAGTGTGTTCCTGAGTGTGGCTGTAGAGGGTAAATGCACAGACAACGCTCAAGAAATTTTAAACCAGAGTGACGAACCAAACTAGAACCCGAATTAAAAACCGCACCTGAACCACAATTTTGGATGGAACAAAACCCGAGCCCATATTTTTGGAGCCTGCCTGAATTTAAACCATACCTGAACAACAACAACAAAAAATAACGGTTACCGGTTTGTCACGAAACGATTGAACCATATAAGGTGATAGTGAGTGCTCAACAGGTTGCACACTTTCTCGAACAACTAATTCAGTCGGCCGTGCCGAGGAACATCCACCCGATATCTAACGAAGGTAACAGAAGAACGCGGGCTAGAACCATCCTTCAACGAATCGATCCTTACGGGGCAGATGCATTCTTCGTCCTCGCCGTCAAATATTGCAGTGAAGACAGGTTTGCAATCTCTGTCGTTGACGCGCGCGGAACACTTATCAGCGCCACGTCAATGTACACTAAACACGCGAACGAGGTGGAGTAAACCGCGATAGCCGCAAGCCGCAACAGGCCCGACAACAACTTTCTCGTACTAGCGCACGGCGTATAGGGCTCTCTTGTCCGCTCTAGTTTCTAAATACGCAGCCGTCATCGTCAACAGATCCTTTCGTATTACTATGGGTGAAGAAACTGGAGGTAATAAATAGCATAGTGTGGTTTCAGGCCCACGTGAACGATATAACCAACCAAGCGGGTTGCAACCCTAACGAGCGGGCTAATTGCCTGGCTCGTGAATTCACGAACCGCGCCCGAGCTAACGTCCCGGCTCTCCCACAGGATTGCCCATTCAAAGATACTCTTACCACCCGTCACGAAATTACGTCGCATTACAGACACAGCAAGAGCGAATTCCCTCCCCGCAGCCCGAAACTGAACAGGGCTCAGGTCGTTACTTTAAGTTACAGACGAGATCCTACCTTACCCCCAGCAGAGTGCTTATGGATATACTCCAGCTTCCTGCAGTCGTGCTCCAAATGCGGTCATGCATTTGGACCACATGCTCTGGCTGTGCCCCCACAACGGAGGCTCCGACCTTCAGTAGAAGTCCAAGCGGAACGCCTTGCTGAAAAGCTTGGAATTCACGCAACTACAGGCCGTCCATAGGGCCTGCAACGTCGCAGAGGGCCACCATCTCCCTGTCCCGTCACAGGCGGAGCCACCAAGTTGACTGGGGAAATCAAATTCTTCAGGAAAATCTAATAAAGTTCTCTTCACCGTCACCTTACTACATATCATATTCTTACAACTCGCGAGTTATGCCGCGTGCAAGAATGAGGATAGACGATGGGTATGTGCTGGTAACTACGTCCACTTCGGCAGAGACGCTTGTACTTCTGAAGTCGGCCATGCCAATTGTGTTCCGTGGCCGGAAAGTTCTTTCATGGGCTCCGCGGAATCAGCGTTTCTGGTTACGCTCTCCTTTCGGCCGTTAAGTCAACTTGTTACTAAACTAGACGAACAAAATAAAGACAGAAAGCCGATACAAACGATTTCCGTGAGGTGAGATAATAAAGAGATCAGCCGCGTGACTTACTGTACCCGTAACATTGCGGTCGCTAATGAATGTGGTCACCTTTTCAGCGAGCGGTGACCGCGGTTGTAAACGGCATGCAAAAACTGCTTTTGTTTCGTGTCATGGTTGAACGCACGTTTGGGGCTTAGCCAAGCAGAGTACAACGCTCTTCGAGTTGTAGAACTTATTCACAGGGCATCATGTGCGCGCTTTTTACTTCTTTGTCGAACCTTAGCCTGCGCAAGACTACGTGCTACGTGCAGATCCACAAGGAATATCGACGCAGGGTTCAGCAGGAACCGTCCCTGCTCGTCGTTCAGAAGCCTACTTCTAAAAAATGCAGCAATCTGAACGAGATGTCCAACGATGGCTTCTTTCTTCGCTACGGAATAGTCTCAAGTCATTAGGCTGTAACCTATGTAATAAAATGTGAATTCGCGGTGTCTTCGACACTGTAGATCATCGCACAGTTTGCTCACCACCCGCCCTGCAGTAAAATGCTGAGGCGAAACGAAAATTAACTGACTCAGTGTGAGGAATTGCAGCTCGGTATACACACATACAAGAGCAACGAGACGGCAGAGGAGCACTCGCCTGTCGTGCCGTTTCTTCTGTGCTTGCGTATTCTGCCTTTCAATTCAATATGGTGTACCAACAAGCCCAAACAGCCACTTTACATAACTGACTCTGTTGTTGCTAAAGTAACGAGATACAAAGCTACGCATGCCAAACGCTCACGCAGGGATTCTCACTTATTGCCTCTGTCTTTAACATGTGCATAAATATACTTGTGTATCTCTGTAGCTTATTAGTAAACTTCTATAAACGCTGCTCATTCACCATGCGGACAAGCCTTTAGTCCGATGCAGCACAACGCCGTGGAGCAAAATAAGATGCACTGTGTCGAAGCTGTTTGCGAACTGCTTCAATGTTGCGAAACCGGTACTGAACAGTTATAAATTTTTATTTCACCGAACAGGAACGAAACTGTAATGAGATCGGAGCGCGTTGAATCCGAACCTGAACCAAACCGGTATATTGCTTTTTCGTTTGGACACCTTGTTTTAAACGAGAACCGCAGTCCATTCAACTGACAGTCCAAACAATGCAACGATTTGACATTGTTTGTGGCATACAGTTTTCGTTCTATCTGTTGGTTAACACATGTTTGACTGTAACCGTCATCGTGGCCTAGTGGTTAGATTATATGGCTTCTCGGATTCCACGGTCAGACGTGCATTCCTTTGTTACAAATGTCCGAAGTGTGGCGAGACAGGAAGTATCTGTTTCACGATTGCAATGAAATACTGCAAAGTGCAAGGAATGAGGCAAATAATTCGTCCAATTAAGAGAAGGCCGATGGCAGTATCGAGTGGTGTCTGAATTCCAGCACAGCAGCCAATGCTCTTACCAGTAGGTCAGAGTCGCTTTCTTGTTTTATTTTTATTGCATTGGGCCACGATCTAATGGATACTTGCCTCGTGCCAAAGTCCACATGCTCCTCGAGATGTTTGGCGTATGCGTCATGTGCCAGTTACTCTCATTCTTCATTCGTAGCAGCCGGTGCTTAGAGACGCTGCGTTTGACTGCAGAGTCTTCGGGATTGGCCCTCGATCCCCCAGTGCTATCCTGGTAACAGCTGATACTAGCCAGAAACGGTGTGACGATGCTGAGCCTTCATGAGTAGCCAAGGTTGAGTACGTTTCAGCGTTTCTTCGCCGGATTTCAAGTGCCATCGTCATTTTAACATAAACTAAATGGCTGTGTGATATAAACCACCTAACGCTGTGATATGACAAACATTGTATAACAATTAGTGGCAGATGACATCGGAACTCGTGTTTCTCCTGCTTAATCCTGTTCAGTATCTGTGCAGAACGCAACAAACGGCACGTCGAATAAATCCACGTTGAACGGCCGTAGTAGAAATCATGTCGTTGCTGTCGCACGCTCGTCATCATCGTCTTGCTGCTGTCGCCACAAACACGTGCGCTGGCATGTCGCCCGCTACTGCTAGGTTTACATAAACACTTTGGTGCACCTGGTAACGCTTGCGGAACCCCAAACGATCTACCTGCAAAGTGCTTCGCATAAAACTGATTCCCACATTGCGCGGCATCAGCACAATTTTCATTTATATCTTCAAAAGCCATTCACCAGAGGGAGTTTGAAATATCATAAGGGTTACACGGCGACTAATCAACGAGATCGAACCATAGAGTAATATACTAAACGTAAGGAGTGGATAGTCCAGTAGATCCCTGCGGCCGACTTTCGCTCTCAGCGCACCTAGCGGAATCGGCGAAACGCACTAGCCTCCAAGATGGCCGCCGCACGCCTTCTATTCTTGGAGGCCATGATTTCATTCTCACTGTCTTTTTTAATGCGTGTCACCAGCAGCGTTGCATGCATCATCGAGTGATATCATGCAGGCACTTGCGCCGATTTTATACAGGGTGTTCAAAATTAAGCTTTATGGCTTTCTTAAGATTAGGCACTGGGAGGCACGCGAATTCCACCTGTGCAAATATGTGGCCAGGGGGACACAAAGTGAGATGACATTTATCGCTGTCATAAGCCCATTCAACTAAAATTGAATAAGTAACTTTTTGTTGACTGAAGTAAGTGGATATGCTTCTATTGAAAAGTTAGAGGCAGTCGTGTTTTTACACAGTATCAGTTGGAAGAATTCTTCTAGCATGTCCCCAGGCAAACCTATCTCGTCGAGCTAGAGGACAATCGGGACGTGCTCATTACGTACAGCGAACTTACACATCACTTGTCCCTGGAGGGCCGCATCTTTCCGCCACTACAACCCGAACTCAAAAGACCGCAGGCGGTAACACTACGCTTACTACAGACGCACAAGTACCCAAACCCCGTCAAATTACACGTCTTCTAACCCGACGCGTAGCCCCGCGACACGCGCCCCTCATGCGGAGACACGGTGACACTCGCACACGTGCTCTGGGAGTGTAGAGACGCTTTCCCGTACTCTACCTCGGACAAGTAGGAGTAGTCCCTCAAAAGCTCACTACTCGCCGACCCACAATGGGCCGTCCAGCAGGCCCGCAAAGCGGACGCCAGGTACTCCCGGTTCGTTCCTACGTGGGAGACACCGTAATAAAGTTTTCCAGTCCAGTCCGTCCCGTTGTCACACTAAACGCCACATACAACAGCCGCGTCACATGAGGGAGCAGCTGTACGCCGATCCTAACTCCCTTACAAGCATAATCATGCGAACGATAATTAAAATCTGGAATCGCATATCTCGGAGCACAGACACGCTAGAATAATTCTTCCAGCTTATACTGTATAAAAACCCGACTGCCACTAGCTTTTGATTACAAACATACCCACTTATTGCAGTCAAGAAAAAACTTAATTATTCAATTTAGTTAATTGGGCTGCTGACAGCGATAATTATCTCACTTTGTGACGCCCCGGCCACATAACTTATTTGCACAGGTGGTGTTCGCGTGCCTCCCAGTGCCTAATTTTAGGAAAACCATAAAGCTTAATTTTGAACACCCTGTATATTGCGATGACGAGCGCACAAAACTGTTGTTTACCTTGATGTTAGCTTTATTTAAATTAATATTCATTATGTTTGAAGCTGTAACTTAGCGCAACAATCATGCCAACTGGTAATGAGGAAGTACAACTTTATCATTTGTAATATTTTACTTCTAATCACACCGAAAGAAGTATACTAAATAAATATGCCAAATTCCTTTAATATTGCTACGGAACAGCCGCCACAGTGAGGCTGCACTGAGGAGGAAGACGACGACGTGGGCCCGCTTGATATAGCGTCGCCATTTTGACCTTCCGTTAGCTTCCCTGTAAATAAATTGTATATAGTATTGGGCTCCAGCTACACGTAACATCAATTTGGTGGAGGTGGACGTTCCCCTTACCCGTCATGGAGCTTCGCAGCGGTCGCAACAGCGACAGTGCAGCTTCGGCTCCTGCTGGCGGCACTTCATCTACGCAACCATCTCCACCTGCAGCCCCGACCTACGTCGCCGTTTCCCCACCTCGGGATCCTGGTGTTTTCAACAGAGTCGGCAGTCCTGATGTTGACGACTGGCTCCGCTTATACGAACGTGTCAGCACCAGTCACAGGTGGGATCCGACTATTATGCTTGCGAACGTTCTTTTCTACCTCGATGGAGCTCCCCTTGCATGGTTCCAGACTCACGAAGAGGAGATCTCGAGCTGGGATCTCTTCAAAGGGAAGCTCCGCGACCTTTTTGGCAATCCGTTCGGTCGCCAAGTCAATGCCAAGAAAGCCCTTGCCACACGTGTACAGACGTCAACCGAGTCCTACGTGTCGTACATTCTGGACGTCTTGGCGCTTTGTGCCAAGGCTGACCCGACCATGTCTGAGGACGATAAGGTTAATCACGTCCTCAAAGGCATTGCTGACGACGCCTTCAATTTACTGGTGTTTACGAACGTCACCAGCATCGATGCGATCCTCAAGGAGTGCCGCCGTCTTGAGCATGCTAAAAGCCGCCGGGTATCCCAGCACATCACGCGACTTCCCAACACAGCTGCTACGTCATCCTGTGACGACCTCTTCCACTAGCCGATGCGATGTGACAACTTGAGCCGCATCATTTGTCGTGAGGTCGAAGCGGCACAACCGGTGGTCCCTTCATTCCCGTCACCTGATCATTCTCCGGTGACAATCTCCTTGATCCAGGCCGTCGTCCGTCAAGGGTTGTCCAATGTCGGCCTGCAATCCATTCATTCCTTAGGCTCGGAACCTCTTTCTCCACGCACGTCCCCACCGCGCCCTTCTTACTTCTCTTATGGACAGGGCAACCCCTCGAAATGGCGAACCGTGAACGACAAGCCGATCTCTCTTGACTGCCGACGCATAGGACATGTCGCTCGCCACTGCCGCAGCCGCTGGACTTCTCCGATGCGCTATTCTCCTCATTACCACCCTCGCCCCTCTAGCGCGCCCTTTTCCTTCGCCCCTTCTATGCCTGCTCTATCATCTAACCCTGCGACACCTTTGACACGACCTCGCTACTCCCGCTCGCCTTCTCCCTCCCGTCGTCAATATCGTTCGCCCCCGTCACGCCGTGCTCCTTCTCCGACCTACTCTCCGCACCCCCAACCGGAAAACTAGACAGTGCAGCTTCTAGAGGTGAAGCTGCGAAGACGACATTGACACGAAATCCTCGCTTCACCTTACCCAAGAACAAGAATCTTTTGGACGTTCTCGTCGACAATGTTCTTGTGTGCGCGTCCATTATCAGTGCTGCTCTTCGCCGTCGGCTCAAGAAAGTTCTGACACCCGCCCCCAACCGATTTGTACAAGTCGCCGACGGAGGGACTGTCGCTATTGTTGGCATGTGCTCTGCCCGACTCACCATTGCTGAGAGACAAACCATCATTCTCTTCACCGTCATCGAGCATTGCCCTCACGAACTCATTCTCGGTCTGGATTTCCTTGCCAATCATTCGGCCCTCATTGACTGTTCGGCCGGCTCACTTTGCCTTGACTTGCCTCTTCTTGCCGACCCTGTGGACCCGCCTCCAAGCCGTTTGAGCTGCATGTATTTTATTCGCCTACCGCCTCAATCTGTGACACACGTCGACTTGTCCTCACCAGCGGTACCTGACGGTAATTACGTGGTCGCACCAATTCCGGCAGTTATACTTACACATGGTGTTGCCGTGCCGCACACTGTGCTGACAATTACTGGCAACCGTACCTGCCTTCCCCTCGTGAATTTCGCGCTAACCGCGCAAGTTCTGCTTCAGGGGCAGAACTTGCGGTTAAATAAATGGGTCGCCGTCGCTACTGATTATGGTACGCGGTACGCAATCACCAGAGCCCTTCCGAGAAGTTGTGCTACTGACGTTGCAGACTTTCTGCTCTATTACATCATTTTAGTGCACGGTGCTCCGCACCAATTACTCACTGACCGTGGCCGCAGCTTTCTGTAGGCAGTCGTCGAGGACATCCTCTGCTCCTGCTCGACAAAGCACAAGTTCAGCACGTCCTACCACCCACAGACCAACGGCCTCACGGAGCGCCTCAACCGGACCTTCACCGACATGCTTTCAAAGTACGTTGCGACCGACCACAACGACTGCGAAATTCATTTACCATATGTGACGTTCGTGTATAATTCATCGCGTCACGACACCGCCGGCTATTCACCATTCTATCTCCTATATGGCCGAGAACCCACGTTGCCCTTGGACACTTTGTTGCCCTCCGCCACACGTTCAACCACTGAATACGCCCGCGACGCGATCGCACACGCCGACCACGTGTGCCAGCTCGCCCGCACCCGTCTCGAGGCCTCACAGGAGCATCAGAGACGCCTCTGTGATTGCTACCATCGCGACGTGCACTTTACTCCGGGTTCTCTGGTGCTTCTCTGGTCACCCATTCGACGTGTGGGCCTTTCCGAAAAGCTGCTGTCACGCTGCACTGGCCCATACCGTGTGGTGCGACAAGTGACCGATGTCACGTATGAAGTCATCCCCGCCGACCTGTCAGCGTCATCGTCGGCTGCAAGTGACATCGTTCATGTGGCGCGGCTAAAGCCATACCAGACACCTTTCACAGCGGATGTGTAGATTAAGCACCGGGACGGTGCTTATACCGCCGGGGGTGATGCTACGGAACAGCCGCCACAGTGAGGCTGCACTGAGGAGGAAGAAGACGACGTGGGCCCGCTTGATATAGCGTCGCCATTTTGACCTTCCCTTAGCTTCCCTGTAAATAAATTGTATATAGTATTGGGCTCCAGCTACACGTAACAATATCAATCATCTTGCTAGACAGCCAAGATACGGAACATAGCAGAGAAAAATGTATTGCAGCAAGATTGTGAGAAAAATGGCAGACATATGAAAAGGGGAAGTAACTGCGAAATGCAAGTAATGGAGAATACACGGAAATTAATGATTTAATGGCGTGGTGGCACTAAACTATACACGAGCATAACAACACACACAAGATGTGTTGAAAGTATTCAGATAATAAAAGAAATACTGCACGAACTAGCCAGCAACTAATTTAATCAAAATGGCATTGTTTTACAAGGAATAAATATTACGCCGTTTCTTGTACTTCTACGAAGGAGTAGAAGTGATGGTGAGAAAATTACGTGAATTGTGCCGTGCCAAAATAAAATGGCTGCATAAATTTTTTGGCGCGCACCAGCCTCGAATGTGCAATCCAGTGAGTTCCTTAATATAGAGCTGCAAGATAGTGACATCTCAGCCAATTAAGCGCTTGGACTGTGCCAGGGCTCTCCACGTACTATCTTGGGAGCCTTGCAATCGTCTTCTGATAATTGTAACTTTGCCCTTGAATAGGCATACATGATGTACTTTCGCTGTAAAGTGTATTTTGAGGAGAAAGAATAGTGGAGACTGCTGCAATACGCAGATTGAGAAAGCCAGAAGGTAAGCAATACAGAAGCTTTCAAATCTTTTGAATGTAGATGCTACGTTCGTTTGTGTAGTGCATATTTTTCTAATACAGCGACTGCCTTTGGTATTATTGTATGTCATCGAAAAGAATGGCTCTCAAAGAAGCACTGTTATAAACGCTAAGAAACAAGCAACTTTTTACGCTAAGAATCTCATACACAATAAAAAAATGAAAACACGTATATTCAGTCTAATGCAAAACAGCTCTCGGGCGCACTTAGCATGGTATAGAGGTTGAAAGAGCGCGTGTTATTGCCATACTGCAAATACTCCACGTGTGCGGCTTTAGGAATAGCCATACTTCTTTTGCAAAACTGGAGCACCATACTTTTTCAGAAGCCGCTGCGCGCAACCTTCTTCAATTAATCAACATAAAGACATCACTACGGAATGGCATGCGTTCATAGGCCGCATTTTTAACGAACCATTTCGTTTTCCTTGCATTTAGAACTTTTTCATTATTTCGAACGTACCTCGCAGCACGGACGGTGTCGCGTCGCTGTTATCGCTGACATCGCCACTCACTGCTGCACATGATAAAAGAAAGCATGCAAAATGAAACAGAACGTTACATATGGGCAGCAGCGGTTCTATGGCTTCAATGCCGCCATGCCCCCTTCCGTGACTCGTTCATGCTGCTAATAGTGGCACAACGAAATACGAAGAGAACAAGTCATTAGCAACGTGGCAACAGAACTTTCTTCGGCCTTGCCGTAGAACGGCGACGAAGCAGCAGTGTTAGACCCTAGAAGATAAACCCAACAACGATCCTCAGGCGCATCTTACAGACTAGCGACGTCGCTAGCCCGGCGATAGGGTCTGACTGGGCTTCCCACGGGCGGAGTCATGCCGCCTATCAAGCTGCTTGCCATGGCCGCAGCCACCTCATTAGGAGACACGTTTATGGCCACCTGCCGGAGTCGGTGGATCTCGAGCTCGGCCGCGAAACGGCTCTAGTGCACACCCTTGTCGTTTGCTGTTTAGAAAAAATTTGCAGTTCCGCTGGAAAGGCGAAGCACCGTTTGCGACAGCAAATTAGTAGATAACTGCACGAAGTAAGAATAGTAGTTTTAGCGGCCGTATAAACTTGTAACCATTCACTTACTAACTAAATGAACATGGATAGAATGCGTAAGCGTGACTCAACGAGGACGTAGAAAGAAACGGAAACGCGGAAACAGCATTGTCTTTGTGTGCTTGCTTCTAAGTCCTTGTTCAGTTGCGCTTACACACTTTATTATGGATTCAAACCAACTAACCCGTCAGCTTGCTTTAACTACATTAACCAGCGCGGTGTCACACGCGCACAGGTAAACATAAACACACATCGCTCGATGATAGCGGAAACTGTCTGTCAAAACGGTGGAGTTAGGAATCGCGGCAGCAGCCGCAAACCAATTGACCTCCGTGCATCTGTCGCTTCAACGCGCACCAAACGTCGAAAGCACAGCGTATACGAAGCTACGGGCACTACTCGCACTCTGCAAACATTGCAGATCGATTCGAAAATAAGGCCCACGCGGTCGTGCATTTTATCTACGTCGCAGACCGCTTTCAAGACACACGAGCGCCGCCAACGCGCCCTTACGGCTTCCGCCGAAGACGTCTGCTACAGTGTCCGCGATTTGTCTGGATAACGCCGTAGGAGACGCCGAGGCTGTGTCCCCTCTGTCCGGACCGGAGGGCGAGGAGGTCATCGAGGCACCCTACCAACCGCCGGAGAAGAACGCCCCTCCTCCCTCCCCTCACCCCCTTCCTTGCCAGCCACAGGAGAGGGCACTCATGCGGGTTGCGTTCGTCGCTCGCGCACGCGAGATTGAACAACATTCGCCGGCTCACCATCACACGCTTTCATTCACATGGAACCTCACGGCGACGCCGACGGCAGAAATCTGCATGAAGTGTCCCTATTATTGCTATCGCAATAACTGTATATTCACTCTGCGTACAAGAAATAACAGAAGGAATCATATGCACGAAACGATACACTAGGGAAGAGACACGTTGCGTGCAAGAACATGACGAACCCTGTATATATTGCATGAAATGCGAAACCACCCGCGTACTTAGATTTAGGTACACGTTAAAGGCTCCTCACCTGGTCTGGCCATCTTGAGCTTACAAGTGCAGAGCATGGATTGCGTGATAACGATCGTGTCTGCAAAGTATTACATCGCTACGCGCCGCGGAAAAAGCTAAAATTTCAAACCGAACGCCGTTTTTCTTTCTCCTCGCGGCCGGCGCGCTCCAAGCCGTAAGAGGACGTACTCGTATCCCTGAGAATACGTAGTCGTGTCCGTAGTGTGACGTCGCTCGCGGTGACACGTGACTTGGAGAATTCGTCAACACAGCATCTGTTACCTGTGTTATCTGTTGCTTTAATTCACGAATTGAAGTTTCCAGAAATAATAAAACACAGAAACGGAATGCCTGCGTGTTTTTAGTTTTAGTTCGTACCGAAGCAAGAGAGATGAACTACCATACGTCTGCTTGTTCCCATGGTTGTGCGGTCACGTGCGCAGGTACCGAAACTATGCCATTTTTTAACGTGTTCCAGCGCGTGTTCATGCTCTATGATCCGCTTGTTCAGCCTCAGTATTCGTGTAGAACTGAATTATTCTGCTAGTCATGTTTCGACGTGTACAGAGCGCAAAATCGTGCGCTGCACGAACGAGACAACAGCGCGCGCACGACGCCGTCAGCGCCGGAAAAGGAAAAAAAAATTAGTAGAACAAAAAAAAATGAAGGCGGTGCCTGTGACGTATGCGTCACGCTATCCTCGAGGTCCGGTATGGGAGAACGAAGGGAAGGAATTTCGCTTGCGCAGGGTAGACGGAACGAGTGGAGAGAGCGTCTTACTTGGCAGTGGATCCCGCCTGCTACAATTCGCGGCGCTCAAATATTTCTATCTCGGCTATTAAAGGGTCAATGTGAAAATTTTCGCGGCAGAAGGCTCCCTAGATGACACGTAACAACTCCCAGCGTATTACCAAAATTACCTCTGGGGCCTTACGATGGGCCGCTTTAAAGAACGGCAAGGAATTGGGCGGCAGGCATCGTCCAATGGAGCCGATTAAGTTTGGGTGTTTTTAAGGTACTTTAACTAAAAAATGCCACCGCATGTGTTCTGGCTATACTAACGATTTCTTTTGTATATCCACTTAGAATCACGAGTAAACATAACATTTAAAGCTGATGGTGAAGCTCTTCAAACTCTTGTCATATCCTTTAACCTAACATCTCCAAATGGAAGGTAAATACAAGATGGGCTATCTGATATGGGTCTACTTGCCAAAGTTATGGCTCATACAATCTAATCCCGCCGTGGTTGCTTAGTGGGTGTGGTGTCGCGCTGCTGAGCACGAGGTCGTGGGATCGAATCCCGGCCACGGTGACCGCATTTCAATGGGAGCGAAATACGGAACCACCCGTGTACTTAGATTTAGGTGCATGTTAAAGAAACCAACGTGGCCCAAATTGCTGCGGAGTCCCCCACTACGGCGTGTCTCATAATTAGATTGTGGTTTTAGGATGTAAAATGCTAAACGTCCGTGCTAAACGTAAGCAGCATGAAGCGGTGTTGGCGGACAATCATGAAGGTTATTCTGAACAAATCAGATCTATGAAATTATGGTGTTTCCCTTGGCAAAGTAACGCACAAATTATGAGAAATGCCCAAGGGGGAAGGGGGCTCCGGATTATGCCGACGCCCAATGTTTCTTCAACATGCTGGTACGCCTCGACCCACCGCCCTTCCCCTCTCTCCTCAAAAAGATTCCGCAGAACCCATTTCACTATGACTGTCGAACGAGACTAATGCGTTCAGCATTGAATTAATATAGCGACACAACGTACGGCGAGTTATGTATGAGGCGTGTACTGCAACGAGACCCTTCTTTCGTGCATCTTTAGAAACACTCAGTGCCATCTAGCGGCACCGCCACTGAGCCTGCGTGCACCCCTTGAGATGCATGGCGCGCCGGGACGTACGAACGCTGAGAAACGCGTCGGGCCGCAGCCGGGCTCCTCTCTCGTGCTTCTCGCTGGACACACTGCGCCATCTAACGGCTCGGCCAAGAGGTCTGCGCATGGCCTCTGAGACGAGCAGATAGATAGATAGATAGATAGATAGATAGATAGATAGATAGATAGATAGATAGATAGATAGATAGATAGATAGATAGATAGATAGATAGATAGATAGATAGATAGATAGATAGATAGATAGATAGATAGCCCTCGGAAGATGCTTGATGTGCCTTAAGAATGTTAATTGAATTAAAAATTATCTGTGTAACAGGATACATAGCACGAAACGACGTGCGACCTGGCTGCGAAAAAGGCCTTCGGCTAGGTAACCCCTGATAATGCCTTGCGCATACAGGTTGCCTTGGCCAAGGATGAAATGGCCAAGAGGTACACTGTGTCTGTCACAGAACATTGGATTTGCAACAGGGCATTGCGCGAGGACCTTTAGAGAGCACTTTCCCCTGCGTTTGGCTCAACATCCCCGTAATGACGTTTGTTCTGCGGAAGAGGCCCATTCGTCACCGCAGTCTCCGACCGCTGTGCTCATCGCAGCGAAACGCCGAACTATTGGAGAATGAGCCGTGAACTGACTTAAGCATGCCGTGCTAGTCTTAGATGACCAAAACAGGCAGCCTTCAGACGTGACAGTTTTGACTGAAGCGAGAACAATAGCGAGCAGAGCACGTAAGAGCGACAAGATCGATAACGACGAAGATGAAGTGATCAGAGATACTGGAAGATGGCTACTGATATGGCTGTTAAAAAAAATTCATCCCGTCCACTACATGAAGAAGGACCAGAAGCGAAGCTGTGCTGTGTTTTCCCCTCAATCGACGCATATGTGTAATTATTATTATTATTATTATTATTATTATTATTATTATTATTATTATTATTATACAACGAACGCATCGTTTGACATGGAGTGATTTATAATTATTTTTTCATGAAGTAGTGACATGTGCAAGTACGGTGCCTCTGGTTAGGGGTGGCTTTTTTCATCCACACTGTGGCAGCAGTGCATTCATGACCCCAGAAAACTTCCGGTCATGCATTTCTAACAGTCAAGTTTGCCAAGAAAACGGAAGTATTTTGCGCATAATTTACTGTAGGCACATTTTCTTGATGTGTTCAGATATAAAGAAAGTGCGGCATGTGTAGATCTCATGTATGGGATTTTTTTGTGGCACTGAACAATAAAATTAACTTGTAGAACATTCCAACTTCTTAGCAAACCTTATGCCAGCTGGAGGGTTCTGTAAATTTATAGGCTATTGTAACTTGCGTTGTTCCAGAGGGCTTAACCGAAAGTCTTCTGGGAAGCCTGTTTGTAAGCGCGAAAAGGGTCTTAGTGTCCGACACACCGATGTGTAACTCGTGCAACTGCGAAGAGACGATTGAGCACGCGTTGTGTTTTTGTGATCTCTAAGGCAATGAACGCGACGTTCTTGAGCGGGTGTTAAACCGATTACATAGCAGACCGTCTTCATAGACTAAGATTCCCACAATATTTTCAGTTTCGCTGTGGGCTTCGTAATTAAGAAGAGTAGATGAAACTATGTTGAAATGTGGGCGGTACTGTTGGAGTCGTCTTGGCGGCTAATTTTCGTATAATTTGTTTCGGGATATTTTCGAGAAAGGAACAGATACAGCCGTTTTCTGTAACCATCTATTCTGTAACCATCTATTGACAGCAGATGGGAATTCTTTAAAGTTTACATCTTTACTGTGAACTAATAATGACAAGGAATTGAAACTCGGCGTAATAACAAAGCCGTCTTAGCGGCTAATTTCAGTATATATTTTTTTAAATACCTACATTGAGAGTTACAGAACGTTCGCGAGAAACTGGAGACGGAAATCTTTTCGTGTCGATACAACGCGTAGACCTAAGGACATCGACCACCGCCGGAGGGTACCTATAAAGGGTGTCCTAGATAAATTTTGCCACAGTTTAAAAAATATGCACACGCCACGTAGCTGGACAGAACAAAGGTAATGTTGATAGCCGCCGCATGGAGATATTCAAATTGTTTTTGTTTTCAATCCGGCTAATTAGATAAGTAGTCATAACTAATTAATCAGCTACTTTATATTATAATTATGTGAAAAGCGTCAGTGAGAAAATTGTAGAGCAGCATGAAAAACTCCCGATACAGCGTTCTGTTCCTCAATACGTGCTACATAATAGTGTTTTTCCGAGCGTGAAAGAAGCCCGCAAATGCACGCAAAATAGCCGCGCGACTGGCTGCACAAGGCACTTCACGGGCTTCTTTCACGCTCGGAAAGAGCACTAATATGTCGCGCCTATTGAGAAACGGAAAGCTGTATCGGGAGTTTTTAATATCGCTCTACAATATTCTATTTTGCACTTATTATCTAATGAACTTATTTGTGCAGTTGAATAAATAATTAACACTAATTATCTAATTACGCGGAATAAAAAAGAAAATAGTTTCAGCATCGCCAAGGGACGGCAAACAATATTAGCTTTGTCCTTTCCACCTACGTGGCGTATGCATAGTTTTAAACTCTGGCTAAAGTTTGCTGGGACACCCTGTATATGGCTTCGCTATAAAAAATCGTGAGCCATTCCACTTTGTGAGGGTGGATGACAAGCGAACCTGTTTAGCGCACGACACAGAGGTGACACGGATTTTTTTCAAACAAAGCTAGGAACTCATTTATTGTCTTGATCGGTGGTCATCGTGACCAAAAGTACGCGCACACATTTATTGCCATTCGTGTGGACGACGGGACTGCCGCCCCGAGGATCCGGAGGAAACTAAACACGCGTGACATTTTGACAGAACTGCCACCACGCGTTCTCCGAAGCGCGCGACTCTAAGATCTTGAAGTACGAGCCTGTGCTTCAACACATCGCACAGCGGAATCAACGAGCGACTATCGAAGCCATCATCGTTGGTGCCGTGAGTTCCTGGGACCCGAAGAACGACACCACCCATCATCATATCTTAAGCTCTTCAAAAAATAAAAAAATCGCAGTTCCGCCAAAAGGCGGAGCCCCAATTGCGATAGCAAATTAGTAGGTAGCTGTACGAAGCAAGGATAAAACTCTAAAAACAGTTGCACTCTTTGGGGTGTATATTTGCCTCAACACAATAATCGTCATCTGTCTTGCTTGCATTTGGTCTATTGAAAACACTGCGCTCGTTACTTTCACAGATAATGCTGTGTCATGCCGTTCGTGGCTTGGAAGTACCACGCTGGCAGCGTTAGAGAAAAGAAACGCGGGAAAGACAGATGGCGATTATTGTTGTGTGGCAAATATATATCCCAAAGGGGGTAACTGTTTTGAGAATGCATAGCGTGGCGGCAGAGTTTCACAACCAGAAAATATGGAAGGACTCTGGTGACATTGTACCAACTTCGCAATGGGCTGAGGTCGTAGGTTAAGCTACTGTGACGTTCTTTCGCCGGAGTTCAGCATTGCCGTTCTCATTTCCTTTTTTCCTTTCGAGTTTATTCAGTTTTTTACGCAATAATTTATTTTTAACGATTACCGAGGTGAAGTTATAACGCAGGCAAGAGGTTGCGCGGGGAAGGAACGCGCGGATAACACAGGCTTCCGAGAGCAAGGGTCACGTGGCGTCGCGGCAGCACCCTCTCCCTTCACGCAGCCCCTGGCGCGCCAGCGTTGCAGCAGGTATTTTCTCTCGCACGTTCTGCTACGTCGAGGGGCGCACATGATCAATGGGCCAGTTGATGCTTTCGCATCAAACATACAGATCTCAGATTGGACTGTCTCGAGCAAAGCAGCGCGATGCCTCGTACAATGGACGAGTGTGGAAGTCGTTATTATGTTGCTTCTGTAGACAAGACCTCGTTACAAATTGAATGCCACATGCGGCACGAGTCGCAGCTTGCGTGGCCAAGATGGCCCCGTCATAGCACGCCTTCGGACTGCCGTTAGATCGTTGGCAGAACTAAAGTGTGGCTCTATGAATACTTTCACAGAGGCACGACAGGCGCTAACCTGTGCTGGTAACATTAGCAGCAGTGACGGCTATTGACCACGGACTATATGACTCAACTGCTGGCTCGACGGCCCGAAGAATCTGGCCTTGCCTTTAACATGCGTGCACGCACCTTCGGTTTAGACCACTGTGTACCAACTAAGGCGGGCCCCGTGCAAAGTCTGTAGGCCCAGAGCAATAAACAATCTGCATTGAACCCCAGTCTAAGTCTTCTCTTATGCGCGGTCTACGAGAGCCGGCTTTTTCAGTATCAGTCTGCACTTGAGGACGTGGCTGCGAAGTTCACTGACCGGGTTAGTTGTGTGCACTAACCGAACATAAATTTTTGTATTACTAATCTCTCACGCTACTAATACGTTGAAATGAAGTTAGCGAAAAAGAGAAAACTACTGCTCATCAGGTAGTTGCAGCCTTTTTGGTAGATCTTTTAAAAGTGTATTCCGGGCGTTTCTGTTAGAGAAAAAAAAATCAGTACAGTACAGCATGAGAGTGGCTGAAGTAAAAGTATCTAATTTTTTGTGTCGTTTAGGAGACGACTGAAGCTGTCCTACCGGCAGGGGGTCATTGCGGGAATAAAAAAGCTAAAAAAAAAAAAAACACGGAAAAGCCGGTCAAAGAAGCCTTCGGAGGAACGGGGAAAGCCTGAAAACTGAGCTCGGGACACACTTTCATCTATCTGCATCACCGCTCCGCTACACTCTTTAGCGCACTACAACCTATTTCGAGGACTCTCTTGATGTCGACCACTTCCACGAGATCATGTAGTAGGATTCGCTTTTCGTAGACCGCGCGTGCACGAAAGGATAAGCAGGGCAGCACTGCGTTGTGACGGCGAACGCAGCTTATATCGGTCAATGTAGAGTGCGCACATTCTGTCAGGACCTCAGAAAATTTAGCACGAGCTTTAATCTGGAGTCTCCTTTGATCTAATTCTGAGGTTGCTTTTGTTTCACAGTCACCACATTTATAAACAGCGCAAAATGTGTCAGGCGGAAGCTGCCTTATACCAGAGGCCGATTACATCGTCTGAGAAGTGGCACTCAACAGCCTTGAAATGGCGGGAGGATTTTATCATCATCTTCATCATTCCTTTGCCACGTAACTCTTCGTTCATCGCTTCTTCTGGCTTCTGGTTTTCCTGTTGTATTTCATGTTTCGTTTTTCTTCTATATTTGCTTCGAAGTGCGTCAGTACCAGTGTCCCATGATTATTGACCAGAAGGATATACCCACCGCCGAGTCCCAAATTGAACAGCAGGCAGGCCGTCGCCTGGAGACAGCTCCAGACGAACACCTCTCCTAACCCATTCCATCTGAAACATATCTGCCCAGACAAGCATCAGGACGACATGTGAAAATTGTGCCAGGAAGGGCCAGCAACATTCGAACACATGTTGTGGGAGCTGTTATGATTGGGGTTTCAATCCCATCGCTCGTAACCCGTTGTCAAGATTGGAGTCCGGCTTGAATTCGAAGGTAGCTGGCCCATGCCGTCGTCCAACTTATCCGCGCTGAGGACGTTGATAAAGGGAAGGACTGCTTCTCATCGAGAGCGAGGAATAAGGGTTTATTTACAGTATTTACATGCAGTTCATCAGTCTAGCATGACTGCGAGAGAAAGTACGTCAGTCTAACACGACTGCTTGAGAGAGTGTCTCAGACTAACATGACTGCTTAAGAAAGCGTGTAGAGCATCCGCACAAAAATATCCGCACAAAGCATAAAAAATAAACAAGATAGAATTGAAGAATTGTTTCAACACACCAACACTAATCCCGATGTTCTTCTTTTTACTGAAACGTGGATATCTGATAAGGACTACCCCATACAGTTCGAAAACTACAGGCATCACATACTAAACCGTACCTACGCAAGAGGTGGTGGTCTAGCAGCATATGTA
This sequence comes from Dermacentor andersoni, assembly GCF_023375885.2. Taxonomy (NCBI): domain Eukaryota; kingdom Metazoa; phylum Arthropoda; class Arachnida; order Ixodida; family Ixodidae; genus Dermacentor; species Dermacentor andersoni. The sequence goes on along the minus strand of NC_092817.1, from coordinate 118,736,562 downwards.
CGAAATGATCTAAACTCGGAGAAAATTGCAGATTTCTCCCTAATTAATCGCAACGTTGAATGCCTCACTATTCGTCTTCAAGCAGGAACATTTTCAGTAGTCTACAGACCACCCTGTGGGAACAAAAAAGATTTCTTTTCCTTTGTGAATAAACTGCTAGCTTATCTCAGCAGCACCGGCAAAATGTTTGCCATACTAGGTGATACGAACATAGATATGATGGCTGAAAATACAATAACACGAGAATATAATCACCTGCTTTACTCTTACGCATGCTCGAATATTATAACCTTGCCAACACGAGTTACAGCACATAGCCAAACCTTATTAGATGTCTGTATCACTAATGTACATGATTCCACTGTGACTGCTGGTGTCATGTCCTCTGATATAAGCGATCATCTTCCAATTTTTTGCTTTCTGCCTTGTTCGCAGAAATACAAGCATAATGCGCCTGTATATTCCTACCGTCTCATAGATACAACGACGCTAGCCTATTTTCGCTCTCTTATTCGGGAAAAAAACTGGGAATCTCAACTAATTGAAAGTGACCCAAATAAGGCATACAATTCATTTTTCGATAAACTAATCACTTGCTACGACATAGCCTTCCCACAACATAGTGCTACAAAACGACCCAAAAAATTAGAGAGCCGTGGATAGATGTAGAGCTTTTTACAAAAATCAAAAATAAAAATAAAATGTACCATACATTCCTTAGAACTAGAGACATGAATGAATTAGCCAAATTTAAGGAGTACCGTAACCAAGTAAATTCAGAATTAAAAAAGGCAAAAGAAAAATATTATGAGAAGGTGTTCTCGCGCATATATACGAATCCAAGAAAAGTTTGGCTGGAAATTAAGAAAATATCTGGAGGAAAGGCTAGCCCTCAAGAGCTACAAATAGCTTCAGTTAACGGCACTCTTTCAGGTGAAGAAGCCGTCTCTATCCTAAACACTCACTTTGTTCAATGCTGCAGCAACATTTCTGCAGCAGATCGAGAAGAGATAGGGCATACTATGAAACCGTCTCTGCAAAATTCTTTAATGCTATTTCCGGTGACACCAACCGAGGTAGAAAGCGTGATCAAAAACTTTAAGTCAACCAGTGCTGCAGGTTTCGACGGTATCATGGCATCTCCTATATTATATGTGTCTGACATCATCTCTAATGTATTAGCTCATATTATTAATAAAATGTTTGAGTCCGGAACTTTTCCTAGCAAACTTAAAATAGCCAGAGTCTGCCCGGTTCATAAAGGCGGTGCTGATCATAGTGTAAACAACTTCCGACCCATATCTATACTACCTCTTTTTTCAAAACTTTTTGAAACTGTTCTCAACACTCGACTAGAAGGTTTCTTAAGGAAATATTCTATTATTAGTACGGCGCAGTACGGATTCCAAAAAAATAAATCATGTGAGGATGCGCTCCTAAATATAAAACATCAAGTACTGCAAAATATGGAAAACCGTTTATACACGGTAGGCTTATTTCTGGACCTGCGTAAGGCTTTTGACAGCGTAAATCATGGTATACTTCTGTGCAAACTTTATGACTACGGTATACGTGGTACAGCATTAGAGTTAATGAGAAGTTACTTAACGGATCGTTACCAGTTTGTTTCATACACTCAGGCCACTTCCTCACTTCTCAAAATGCAGACTGGCGTGCCACAGGGATCCATACTTGGTCCTATATTATTTAATCTATATATCAATGACCTTCCTAACATTTCTTCCTCACCTAATATCATCATGTACGCAGACGATACTAATCTTTTCTTTGCAAATTCTTCCTTGCAATGCATACAAAAAGAAATAAATGATTATTTAAATTTATTATCTGAATGGCTGTACATCAACAAACTACAATTGAATGTCAACAAAACCAAATATATAATATTTAGACCAATAAACAAGCCATTACCTGTTAATATAACTGTTCTATTTCAAGCAAGGAGGCTAGAACAAGTAACAACGCAAAAGTTTTTGGGGGTATGGTTCCAAGAAAACCTCTCCTGGGACAATCATGTCAATAAGCTTTGCAATGATCTTAGCAAAGTAGTAGGGTGTATATATAAAATAGGTGATCTAATACCTTTATGGCTAAAGAAAGCAATATACTACGCCCTTTTTTACTCGAAGCTAACTTATTGTGTCTTGATCTGGGGAACAACTACAACAAAAAACTATGATAAGTTATTAAGCTTGCAAAAACGAGTAGTCCGAATTTTTGAAAACTACCATGGTAGGCCGCGTGACTTACCCACACACAATCTCTTCGTCAAACATTTATTGATCCGAGCAAATCAAGTATTTTATTATAGATTACTCTTACATATAAAAAAACACAGGCTCCATGTTGTCAGCATACCCACTTCTCTTCGATACCCATTCCGTTATCAAATCAAGAAAATACCACTCACGCGTACTAACTACGGACGTCAGGATATAAACTATCAAATACCAAGGCTACTAAACATTGTTGAGCAAAAAATTGATTTCTGTGCGCCTAATTTTAAGCAATGTATAAAAAACCTACTCATACACTACCAAATTATTTACACATAAATTGCTCTCGCACTAAATTGTTTTTTATGCACTATATATGTATTCCTTAATCTGCGCGGTAATGTGATTGCACAAACAAAAATTGAAGCATAAATGTCTTTTTCACATAGTCATTGTATAATGTACACATTATCTTGTTTATTTGTATTTTCTACATCGTACTTGCTTGTTTCTTGTTATATTTGCTTTTTTAGCACATGGGATCATCATGTAAGCCGAACGCACTTAGGAGCAAGAGCCCCTGTCAGGCCAAATGGCCTTTAGCTCTTGCTTCCTCTTTCTGTAGTGAAGAAAGGAAATAAACTTCAAACCAAACCAAACCAAACCAACAGCCGCTTATAAACACTCGGTCCTGCCCCGATTCCAAGTTGGCGGAAACGTTCGTCCAGTCATCGTAAACGCGCCGCCTCTCTGCGGGACGGTTTACACACACACACACACAAACACACGCACACACACGCACACACGCACACACACGCAAACACACGCACACACACGCAAACACACACACACACACACACACACACACACGCACGCACACACACGCACACACACGCAAACACACGCAAACACACGCAAACACACGCAAACACACACACACACAGGTTCGCATTCCGAAACCGACATCACACGGATTTCGTAGAACTCGGGGCGGACCCTCGCAGTGCGCCCGGGTAGCCATTGTCTTGCGTTTTGGTCGGCGCGTGGGAAGGGGCCTCCGACGACGTTCCCGCGGCAACTCCCCGACTAATAGCAGATCAGGTCCGCGTTGGTGGGTTCGGTAACAATAGTTGGCCCGCCCAACTCCTTCAGTCACAATGGCGATTTAGTGACGCCGTGGCTAGAGGTTTGCGGCGGCACTCTAGGAAACGTTGACGCCCGTTGTCGCAACTGGCTGGCAATACTTGCACTTCCGCTGGGCCGTTCTTAACAGAGTGCAATGTAATTATACGAAGGATGGCAGTTACGCCGGAGACCCTGTCGTCGAAGTTGGGCACCACTCTGCGCAGTTCAGGCCTCGGAATCCAGACGTGAGCAGTGCAGCAAGCCCGTGAGACGATGTTGAGGCGGATGCTTGACGTTCCAACGTGGGAGACGCAAAGCCCAAGTCGCGATAAACTTTGCCGAACGTTTAATAAAGTTGTATCCATCCATCCATTCGATCTCTGTATTTCACTAGGCGATCACTGAAGGTGATTATAGCTACAGGAAGAATGAACGTAATGACAAATAGGTGTCTGTGTAAGGAGCACGTGGTGTGTTAGAGACTCAGTGTGCGCGACCCGCGCGGTCATGGCGTTTCTTGCTCTATTCGAAGGCCCTCCTACTGGCGCTTCCTCAGACGGTGATGCCTAACGTGGTCGTCGGCAGAACCTATTTGCTTTATCAACGCTGAGCGGTAGCCTGCATGAACGTCGCTAATCAGATGCCTTAACTAAATCAAAGAGACCGGGCCGCATGGCGCGAAAATCTGGCGCCATAGCAACGAACTTCGCCCGGTGGCGAATGGCCGACGCCCGGAGTCCAAAATCTGACGCCCGCCGCCGACTGGCCCGGACAGAAAAAGTTCGCCCGGCGATGTTCGCCGCCGGGAGAGTAGAATGCGCTAGGCGCGCTTGCCGGACGTTGCGAGAAGCGATCTTACTCTGATTTCCGGTAGAGCGCACAAAAAGAGCAGAAATTGGTAGTAAACGCATTTAGGGAAGCTTTTTTTCCCTACTTACAACTGACAAAATGATAGCATGAAAACACTTTTATATTCTTCTTTGTTAAAAAAAAAATAAAGAGAACACGTTGGTTGAGTCTGGTCTGAGTGACCGCTTGGCGGCGACCACGCGGTGGCCTCCGCTTGTTCTTTCTTTCACTCCATGTAACCCAAGCCAGCGAACAACAGCCGCCATGCCGCAGCGTATATTTATTATGCACAAACTTCGCCGTAAAGGTATCGCTGCAAGTAGCCCAGGTTTAAATGTATCCACACAACTCTTAGGGAATCCAGAATAAAGGTAAAAAGAAAATTTCCAGGAAGCTTGTAATGTTACGTGCGCAGTAGTGAATAAAGGGAGGAAAAACCGGCGGTTTAACGGGACTCGGTAAAGTTTGCCCCTCTACACGTTAGGTAGGTGACTGAGAGCCAGCCGCCAGGGCAACGACCACACGTGAAGTCACACTATTAGCAGGGAAGAAGTTTGGGCGTGTTGGTGGGATACATACAAACTGGGATACATAGCGCAAGAATCACACAAGGACGAAGCAGGAACACAAGACGAGCGCTAACTTTCAACAATTGATTTATTGCAGCTGGTGAGCATACATATGCTCACTGGCACGCCACTGCAACAGACACACTGAAGGGAAGGAGGATGTCACTGAGGCCAGACTTCCTCCTTCCCTTCAGTGTGTCTGTTGCAGTGGCGTCCCAGTGAGTATATATGTGCTCACCAGCTGCAATAAATCAATTGTTGAAAGTTAGCGCTCGTCCCGTGTCCCTGCTTCGTCCTTGTGTCATTCTTGCGCTATGTATCTCAGTTTGTATGTCACTCTATTAACCCGTTAAAACTAACTTGCCGAGAACGGCAAGTCAGCCATATACGAAGATAGGTCCTCCTATCGAAACGTTGACCAGCCTTTGTGGGGCACCTTATCCCTGCGTACTGCCTTTATATCACAGCGAGAGATAAAGAGAGAGGACAGAAGCCTAGATTATTCGCACGCACTAGGCAAATTGCGTATATGGTCCGACTCTCGTTTTTGTCGTATTGCACTGTAAAAGAGCTCACATGGCTTTCTTGGCGCATGACTTTCTGGGCAGGCTTCTAGAGGATTTCATAAATTGAAATAATTCATGGAGTTATCACATAAAAATGGCCGTATCACTCCTCTGCACTCAGTGCGGATGTGAAGAGACAGAACTTTATCTGACACTACCTTCGCTTCGAAAAACGATGTCTGACTCTTCAGTGCGTTTTGCGTAGACAGGGTACATAAGAAGTGCATAAAAACCATTTTCCTAAGCGTGTGCTTTAAGCCTCCCACGGGCGCTGTAAAACACCTGCAGAGAAGCCTTTGCAAAGCCTCTGAAAAGACTGCAATGACCAATTGCACACACAGCACTACATCTGGTACTGACGAACGTTCACTGCACGGAGGTAAATATTTACTGGCAAAACGATGAGAAAAAGATTTTTTCACAGCCGGTAGGGCAACGGACAGTGTTTCCTGCATGAGAACTGCGCGTAGTGCAAAAGTTTCGCATTTCTTTCTCGCTTGTTTAGGTGACTGTAAACTCTTGTACAAGTGGTATGCAGATGATGAAGCTATGCAGGCATGGCTAATACCCGCCTGTAACAGCAATGCAACTACGGCCAGCAGAACATCAACCATTTATGTAGCCAGCTAGTTGTCCTATATTTTAGTGAATTATTGTATCTGCTCTGACATGGCGTTTGTGAAGTCTACCCGCAGACAGAACGTCCTTCTAATTAAGGCTCCCTCTATACCATTTTCTAACGTGTTCCAGCGCGTGTTCATGCTCTGCGATCCGCTTGTTGTCCCTCAGTATTCGTGTAGCACTGAATTATACCGCTAATCATGTTTCCTTGTGCACAGAGCGCAAAATCGTGCGCTGCGTAAACGAGACAACAGCTTGCGCGCGACGCCGTCAGCGGAAACGCGTAGCGCCGAAAAAAAAAAAAAAAAGGCGAGGCGAGGCGAAAAAAGAAATTAAGGCGGAGCCTGTGACGTATGCGTCACGCGATACTCGAGGTCCCGTATAAGAGAACGGAGGGAAGGAATTTCGCTCGCGCTGGCTAGACGAGGGGGAGTGGAGAGAGCGTCTTGCTTGGCAGTAGGTTCCGCCTGCTGAAATCGCGGGTTCGCGGCACTCAAATATTTATATCTCGGCTATTAATGCGGCAATTGCAAAACCTTTTGCACCAGAAGGCTCCCTAGAGGACACGAAACAAGTTCCAGCGTATGAACAAACATATGTTTGGGGCCTTGTGAGAGGCCCTTTAAAGAACTAATGGCGGCAGCGAGGACTACCAATGGAGCCGATTTGTAATGGGTGCTTCTAAGGAACCTCAATTTGAAAAGCCATAGCGCTTGATCTCGTTGTACTGCTAATGTCTTTTGCATATCCATTTAGCATCACGAGTAAACATAACACGTAAAACTGGCGATAAAGCCCATCACGCTTCCATCATATCCTTTAACCTAACATCTCCAAATGGAAGATCAATACAAGATGTACCATTTAAATGGGCCTACTTACCAAAGTTACGGCTCATACAATGTAAACCCGCTGTGGTTGCTTAGTGGCTGTGGTGTTGGGCAGCTGAGCACAAGGTGCTGGGACTGAATGCCGGCCATGGTGGCCGCATTTCAATGGGAGCGAAAAGCGGAACCACCCGTGTACTTAGATTTAGGTGCATGTTAAAAAACCCAAGGTGGTCCAAATTACTGCGGAGTCCCCCACTACGGCATGTCTGAAAAGCCTGAAAACTGAGCTCGTGACCCACTTTCATCCATCTGCATCACCGCTCCGGTACACTCTTTAGCGCACTACAACCCATTTCGATTACTCTCTCGATGTCGACGACTTCCTTGAGATCATGTAGTAGGATTCGCCTTTCATAGACCCCGTGTGAATGAAAGGATAAGCAGGGCAGCACTGCGTTGTGACGGTGAACTCAGAAACTTTAGCACGAGCTTTAATCTGGAGTCTCCTTTGACCTGATTCTGAGGCTGCTTTTGTTTCACAGTGATCACATTTATAAACAGCGCAATATCTGTCGGGCTGAAGCTGCTTTATACCAGAGGCCTATGACATCGTCTGAGAAGTTGCACTCAACAGCCTTGAAATGGCGGAAGGATTTTATAATCATCTTCATCATTTTTTGCCACCAACTCTTCGTTCATCGTTTCTTCTGGCTCCTGGTTTCCCTGTTTTATTTTATCTATATTCCTTCTATATTTCCTTTGAAGTGCGTCAGTACCCGTGTCCCATGATTATTTACCAGAAGGCTATACCTACCGCCTAGTCCCAAATTAAACAGGAGGCAGGCCGCCGCCTAGAGACAGCTCCAGACGAACGCTTCTCCTAACCCATTCCATCCGAAACATACGAGTATCTTCCCAGACAAGCATCAGGACGACACGTGTAAATTGTGCCAGGAAGGGCCAGCAAAATTCAAACAAATGCATGTTGTGGGAGTGCAGTGTAATTATAGGAAGAATGGCAGTTACTCTGGAGACCCTGTCGTCGAGGCGGACCAACGCTCTGCGCAGTTCAGGCCTCGGATACCGGACGTGGGCAGTCCAGCAAGCCCGTGAGACGACGTTGAGGCAGGTGGTTGACGTTCCCCCGTGGGAGACCTAAGCCCAAGTCGCGTTAAACCTTGCCAGACGTTCAATAAAGTTGTATCCATCCGTTCATTCGATCTCTGTATTCCACTAGGCGATCACCGAAGCTGAATAATGCTACAGGAAGAATGAACGTAATAACTAATAGGTGTCTGTAAGGAGCACGGGGTGTGTCAGAGACTCAGTCTGCGTGACCTGCGCGGTCACAGTCACCTGGTGCTTCCTCAGGCGGCGATGCCTAACGTGGTCGTCGCCAAAACCTACTTGCTTTATCAACGCTGAGTGGTAGCCTGCATGAACGTCACTATTCAGATGCATTAACTAAATCAAAGAGACCGGGCCACATGGCGTCGTAGGAACGAACTTCGCCTGGCGGGGGCGTATGGCCGACGCCTGGAGTCCAAAATTTGACGTCCGCCGCCGACTGGCCCAGACAAAATAAGTTTACCCGGCGAAGTTCGCCGCCGCAAGCTTCGAATGCGCTAGGCGCGCTTGCCAGGCGTTGCGAGGAGTGATCTCACTCTGATTTCCGGTAGAGCGCACAAAAATAGCAGAAATTTTTTGTAAACGCATGTATGGAAGGTTTTTTTCCTACTTACAATTGATAAAAGTGACAGCGTGAAAACACTTTTATATTCTTCTTTGTTAAAAAGAAACAAAAAAGAGAACACATTGGTTGATTCCGGCCTCACTGTCCGCTTGGCGGCGACCGCGTGGTAGCGTCTGCTTCTTCTTTCTTTCACTCCATGTAACTCAAGCTAGCGAAAAATCGCCGCCATGCCGCCGCGTTTGTTTCTTATGCACAAAGTTCGTCGTAAAGGTTCACTACATGTAGCTCAGGCTTCTGTGTATCCATACAACCCTTAAAGGAATCCAGAATAAAGGTAAAAACTAAATTTGATGAAGCTTCTAATATTACGCACGCAGTAGAGAATAAAGGAAGGAAAAACCGACTGTTTAATGGGACTTGGTAAAGTTTGCCCCTGTACACTTTAGGAAGGGGACTGAGAGCCAGCCGCCAGCGACAACAACCGCACATGACGTCACTCTACTAAAGCCTGTTTCACATGATGCGATTTTCGTCGCACCGGAAGTGCGATTTCCGTCGTTTGCGATGAAAACCGCAGTCGCAGTGCCGACCCCCCGATTTTCGGCTGCGACCAACCGGTTGGTCGCACAGTCGCACTGTCGCACGGATCGCTGCGATTTTCCGTCGAAATTGCGCGGAGAGCTGTCAACGGAGTTATTTCGTCGGTTTGTATTGGAAAATGGCGTCCCGCAAGACAAGTGCAATGCGCGGAGACGTGGATCGCCGAATTCGGTACGTACGCGAAGGGAGAATAAAAAACTTGTACCGCAGATTGCATTCTCCGATTTCTATGCGTTTTTTGACACGCTACACAGCAAGTGAAGTGCATTTTCACGTTTGCTTCGTACGCCTTTGCGAGTTGTCAGTGCTAGGAGGTGTTCGATCCCCAGCAGACGACGAGGTCGTCACAATTTGCTTGCATGCAAAAATCGTGCTTACGGAGCAGCTTGAATTATTTCAACCTCGGCAAGGGCAAATGACAAGACAGCAAAGTACCCGAAGTTTCAACGTTGCGTTGAGCGCGGTACCATTCAGTTGCATTTTCTTGTCGGTTTTCAAGCATGAATTTCCCGATGCATCTTGAAAGCTTATCTTGCCTCTTATTAAATTTGACAGAGCGAATGTGTAGGCTATCGTAATGAATTTGCTACGATAGCATTAAATCCGTGGCTTGAATAAAACATTACATGCACGTTAAGTTGCACCTCCTCTCTGGATAATTTTTTTTTCTTGCACAGAAACCAATAAACATCGACTATGTTGCGGACTTTGTATCCTTACTGCATCTGTATGAACACTTGCTCTCCAAGGTAATTAACTGTACAGTTAGTAGATTAAGTATATTGCTTGCTATAGGGGCACAGTGACAACGTACCCTCCTGCACAATTATGTAGAACTCGTGCAACGATGCGAAAAGCAGGCAAACGGCCGGTTCTTGTGGGGATAAATCAGTATAAAACGAAACGCTGAAGAAAAGTAAATCAAAACTGTGCAGTGAAGTCAGCCAGTACAAGCAGTTCTTGCACATTCACAGCTGATCAAGTGTGCAGAAACATTCATGCCTTACATGTTTCTAGTAAGTTTCTAATAAGTTTGTGGCCACATGTATTAGTGTGTAAACCCATATATCTTTATAAGTAATGAAATACCATGCTACTTGCAAGAACATATATCACCCGAGGATTTTAGAACAAATTTCTGCATTTCAACTATACACAATATGTGGTTTATTCAATAAAAGACCACAAACTGGGCTTTTTTTGCAATGACAAACTTATTCCAAACTTTGCTTACATACAGGCAAGAAAAAAATTATAGACAGAAATATTGTTCTTCAATTTGTTCACCTGCCACTGTGGCTATAGCATTCTGCTGCTAACACAAGGCAAGGGGTTGATTTGCCAGCCATGGGAGTCATAGGTGAAAAAAAAAGCTCTTGCACTTAGATTTAGTTCATCACCTTTTATTGAACCCTTACACTTCAAAATACTATTGCATAGGGGCGCATGCTTATGCAAAATCTAACACCAACAGAAAGCAAAGGGCAGAATTGTAAAACAACCATCTTTCATGATAATTGGAGTGTGTAAATATTCATTGCATCAATATATATTGTTCAACAGCACTGCACAAATAAGCATGATCAGGTATAGCAAGTACTCGGTCAGGAAGCTGGTTCTACAGATGTATAAATGTCAAGGCATGAATGCTCATACTACGGCGCACACATAGCACAAAGAAAACCTTTTTCAAGAGTTGTCCCTTCTGGCAGATATGAGCGGGCCATAAGCAGCAGAAACTTTATTGCAGGACATTGTGTAATACCGCTTATGAAAGAATGAAGAGAGTGAAGAGGCTTTTAACAGCAGTACCTCATGGTACTCTAATAAGAGGAACTATGAGCAAAAACATTTCTGGTAAAGCACTTAAACAGGAACTTTCTGAAAGACAGAAAGTTCCAGGTGAGAGTTGGAGGTACACTTGGCCCACACACACCAACAACACGGGCATACTACAAGAAACACTACAGCCTATGGTCTATGGGAAAGCTATCTTATACAGAAATCAAGAATGATGCAACGAGCCCTCGACAACACTGCAGACTTTCTTGGCCAGTCTGGCCTCTTGCTTTCTGATAAGTCAGCTCATATCGACGTCGGAAAAAAAGAAAGACTAGAATCAAGAACTACCACAGATTGCACATTGTGATCCACATAGCTGGACAAATACGCCCGCAAGTCAACATCCACAAATCCTCAGCTAGTGTAAGCCCATGACGGCAGAGCCAGCATGTGGGTGAAACAATTATGCAATGCTTGGACGCAACTTCCACACCTGGTGAAAAGAATAATCTCGAAATAATGGGGGTGGACGAGTGGATACTATAGAAAATCGCAGATGCTGTGCTTGTGTCCAAGGTATGGTACGGTATGAATTACCAGCAGCACACAAAAAAGACAACTCATCGAATACAGGCATCGGGTAGTAATAACAGGTCTTTCCATTTTTACCATGCTTGAAGACCTCTATGAGAAAGAGCTAACGAACAAGCACCTAGACAGAGTAGAGTTGCGGCCTGCAGCACAAATTCTTTGTCTCAAGAGCTCAGAACCTCGTCCCAAGATACTATGCCAGCTAGCATATGAGATGCAGACGACTACCCCTCCCTTCAGAAACACAACCTCAGGAGTACCTGAACTTGAAACACAACAGGCCCATACTGTGGAATATGGGGGCAAACAATTAGGCCAGGAGACTATATGCAACTGCCAAACACACAGATGAGGTTGCTAATCATGAAGATGCAAGCAAACATAAGGCACATATGGCATGGCAATAGCAGTGTAACAGTAGTATGACACTACATAAAACTAAACCCCATATAAGTGAGTACCATTCCAGGTCATCCTACACCTAGAAAAGCTGAACTGAAAGCAATCAAAGCAGCACTTGTAGTGCAGATTACACCCTGCACAACACCCTGCATGGATTCACCAGAAACTGTCTGGGCCTGCCCATCACACAAGCGGGCTTATAAGCCCGACATAATAACTGAAAACTAGATGAGTTTGTGTGTATTCCTTATTAACTAAAGTGCAACAGATAGACAACACACAAGAACGAAGTGCTCTGTGTGTTCACTTCGTTCTTGTCCACCGTATTTCTGTTGCACTATAGTTAATTAATTCATAAGGCTGCACAGGAGAAGAATGATACCTCTGCCCAAGGGCCCAATCTCACATCCAAATCCACGCGTGTGCACACACACACACACACACACACACACACACACACACACACACACACACACACACACACAAATGTTGCAAGAGTGCATAGCATGAAGCATTATCAACAGGATGACACTAGATATGGATGAGGACTAACTTTCAACTGAGGTTCATTTATAAAAATGTGGCAAGTTATATAAATTACCAGAAAAAATAGGACGATGAGCAAAACGAGAACAAGGTGAAAGCAGGAGCCAACGTTTCGCAAGTGGACTTGTCTTCTTCAAGGTCCACTTGTGGAAGCATTTGCTCCTGCTTTCACCTTGTTCTCATGTTGCTCATCCTCTTGAATTTCCGTCTCCTGCCTTCCCTGAGTTTTCCCCAGAAAAAGAAAGACGTCTTTGAAGGATAGATAAAAATTGGTGCTTGATGCAGCCAAACATAAATAAAAATGCTACAGAAAGAAAATAGAGAAAAATTCCAAGTGCAGGAAAAAATCATTACAATTGCCAATCCTGCGTGCCAGCACCTTTCGAGAAATACTGTTGTTATTCCAATAGACAGACTGACAGCTTGCTGATGCAAGCACATTCTTCCAGTTCCATGCCATTGGGAAAAAAATGAGTTTCTTGGAAGGTAGCCACATGCACACTTGGTGATCACAATGTTTTTTTTCCCTGGACTTGTATATCTATATGTATTTTCTCCCTTTCCTGCTTTTATGTTTCGTTTCATCAAGCACTAGTCTTTATCAGGTTTTATTGCTGTACTACTTTGTGGTAACCTTTATAGATCACTGCATTTTCACAATAAACCTTTTAATTAGAAGTTAGCGTACCCTGTTCTTACTGCTTCACACTGTACATTCTTGCTACATTGGCCAAATAAAAGATTTTATAAGGTATCACGAGGGCCATTAAAGTGACTTGTTGCAGTCTATAAAAAAAAGAATAGCCTGGCTGCAAATGGCGCCAGAGAACACATAGGACAAACAGGAAAACCGAGATGATCTAACAACCAAAAGTTTAATGTAGACATTAAGTAAATGTTCGCTGACAAGCAATAAACCGAACACACAAAAGGGAGAAGAAATAATTAATGTGCGTTTCCTGACAGGAAATGCATCCATTTCTAACGGAGGCCGTGCTCACAAGATTAACCCAGCATTTTTAGATCTACAGCTTCCGTAATTTCTCTAGGCAGCCGATCTGCACAGTATGCTAGCTTCTTCCTCTGCAATGCACGCTCAGATGTGGAGAGTGCATTGTAGAAGAAGCTAGCATTCTGTGGAGATCGGCTGCCTAGAGAAATTATGGATGCTGTAGATGCAAATACACTGGGAGAATCTTGTGTCAGCATGGCCGCTGTTACACTTTCAGAGATGGATGCGTTTCCTGTTGGGATCTGTATGGACACACATCAGATCTTACTTCTGCTTTTTGTGTAAATTCGATGTATTGCTTGTCAACCAGCATTTACTTGGCATGTTCACTAAACTTCCATTTGTTAATACACCTCATGATTGTCTTGGTCTCTAGCAGAAAGGTGTTCATTCATTTTACAGTGAAGCTGTATATGCCTAGGCGAAACACTCATGGTCCGATCCCAAAAACCTTAGTGTAGGGGTATGAGCCATTGTTTAAGGGGGTGTGAGCCATTGCATTCGTCTTGCATGATGGACGGAGACATTTCTTCTTGGGTAGACATAGCAATGCTTATGCATTTCAAACATAAATTTATCTGCGTATTATTGCAGGGAAGGGACACATAGGGGGATGGGGTTAAGACAAGATCATGATGTCATTATTATCTCGCAGCAAAGGTGTGGTGGGCCATTGGCTAGACCGATAGTGACGTCGTTTCTCTCTAGCAGCAGAGCGCGCGTGCAGCAGTCTCTCTCCGACTTCCCAATAGGTTCAAAAATGTGTCGCTGTATTTAATTAAATGAAATGTGCAGTCCCGGTGTGTCACTTGGTAACTACAGTGCATAACTGAGTCATAAACATTATGATTTACGCATTACAAAACACAAGTGCGTAACATAATTCAGAAAGACTTTGATGGACCCGCTGGATTAACACAATGAACCACTCATTGCACTTTCCATGATGGTGATCTTGCAAAGTGCGATGTGTGGCATTCCAAATAAATAATGTGATAAACCCAAGCCAAACATGTGCATAACCTCATTAAGAAACATAGACATAACCAATAATATAGAAAGACGTGAATAAACCATTGGAATTAACCCAGTGATAAACACCGGGGCCGCACATTACAGCTTCGCTGGTTTACCATTTGTACAGGGTGCATGGGCAGTAACTTTTTCTGTTATTGTTTGTTAAGTATTGTATAATGTTGTGCCACTAAAACACGTTGGGCTAGTTGGTGTAATGTATTGGTACTGCTTTTTTTGCTGGTTTCTTTCTTAATGTTGTGCCCTTCTTCCTTTTGTAACAACTTTTTTATTCCCTCTTGCATAATACTCCAACCTTGCAGCCTGCGAGGTACGTAAATAAATAAGTACATAAGCACGTCATTCATTCATCTGCATACACCTCGTACCATTTCTTGCTCAACAAACGTCACTGTGTTGATGTCTTGCAGCGTGCATCTACATTAACTGCCATTTGCGTTTCGGTACGGTTTGTGAACAGTGTAATGCATAAAGATTACATGACATTAAGGTTGTGACCTATGCGGTGCATAAGCAAACCTTGCAAAAGATCACATGTTGGATTGTTGAAAATAAGACAAATTGTATATATTGCAGTTACTTTAACAGATTTAACCGACCACTTGACGAAAGCTTCACTTCGCATAGATTTCAACACGTACACTGAATCTGCAGTTTTTTTTCGCTTATTAATGTAGTCGTTACTGCATGGCCACATAGCAGATTTGAAAACAAAGTTAAATAAATTTGTTTTTTTGCAATATAACAATGTGTAGATCACTGCGATTGTAACACCAGAACTTGATACAAACATGCACAGTATAGGATGCAGACAAATGCTCAGGACAAACTCCAGAATGTTTGCATCCTGATACTTATGAAAGTGAACGGTTTCATTCCATGGCTGTCAATGAGAGGGAGAGAGAAAACTTAATTGTGTTCGTGGAACAAAAACGCATGGATAAGCTTAGACATATAGTTATTGCTTAACACTTTCGAAATGCATAATTATAGCTTGCTATCGACATTTAAGCAGCCTTTCGACAGCAAGAAAAGGAATCAGTTTTTCCAGCTCTGAACATTGAACTGCAGGAAATGCTAGCAGGCATAAAATTCTGCCAATATAATCTGTTTAGGAATACCAAATTGGAATAAACATTGAGACTTGCATTTGTACTTTCTCTTGCTGAGCAATCTAGTTTGAAATGACTCCCATAAGCATGTCGTAACAATGTTGATATAATACAGGTTAAATGCATGACTAGCTTAAGAAATCTGGATGATTGCTATAAAAACAGTGAAGAAACTATAATATCTAATAACATTAATAATATAATAATAATATTTATTTCCACAAAACAGGCTAACCGTGAGCGGCGTGCGAGGCTGAGCACAAAGCTGAAAAATTCTACGGCAAGTGCGCCTGCCGTGGGCCTACGATCCTGCATTATGAATAGCGCGTATTGATATGGTCTTCTTGTTAGAAGTTCCGAGTATACCACCAGTGCGAGACACGGGACAACAAAGTGGACGAGAAGCGTGTCTTTTAGAATGCTATGTTACAACGTACAGGTTTCTACAAAAGTCACGGTAACTGCTCGAAGCATTTGATGCGTCGGCTTTTGCGCCTTTAGAAATATTTAGAGAGGGCTCCCACATATATATTCGCAGCGCAAGCATGGCGATGGACGAACCAGGCTAGCGCTAAGCTTGAATTTCACAACACAATTTTCGTTCCACGTCGTAATCACACAGATCGTTTGAGGCTTCGTTCACGGGCACACGCGGACGTTCGGGTTGGTGCTTCTTGTTGCATTTGGCGTAAGAATACGGCTAGGAGCAGGCACCACATATGCGTAATGACGGGCAATATACACGCATCATTTCTCCAGAAGCTGACGCCGAGCACGGGTAGCGCGAGGATCTTGTTGGGCTGACCCGACAACTTCGTGGCAGCCGAATTTCGAATACTGCATATGCGGTGAGGGTAGTTATATGAATTTGTCGATAGGTCATCTTGTAGATTGTTGTAGCGCAGGCAGAACGAAACGGTCATAGAAGGTAGATAAGACAACACACAGCGCTGAACAATGGAAGAAAGAATCGCTGAACCACCTGCGAACAGCTGTTTACGTGCGCGATGTCGCACTGAACTACAGAAACCGCCGTCGCGCACTCCACGACAAATCTTAACGTTTTTAAATTAGTAAACGTACATATTATTTGCTTCCAATCAAGATAAGTCAATAATATTATAGTGTAAACGTTTTATTCACTACAATAAAATAATTATGCAACGTGTGCCACGAAACCTGGCAGTAAGCAACCCTGGGCGTCGCAACGGTCGCATTGTTAAAATCGCAATCATGTGAAATGAGCCCTCTAAAAATCGCATTGCGACGCGTGCGACAGCACCGATTTTCGTTGCAGTCGCAGCATGTGAAACAGCCTTAACCCGTTAAAATTAGCTTGCCGAGGACGGCAAGCCCACATTTGACGAAGACAGGTCCTCCTATCGAAACGTTGGCCAGCCTTTGTCAGGCGCCTCATTCCTGCTTACAGCTTTTATACCACAGTGAGAGACAGAGAGAGAAGGGGTGTTGACAGGAGCTTAGACTATTGGCGCGCACTAGGCAAATTGCGCATGCGGTCCGACTTTCCTTTCTGTCGTGTTGCAAAAGAGTTCGCATGGTTTTGTAGGCATATGACATTATGGGCAGGCTTCTAGAGGACTTCATAAATTGAAATAATTCATGGAGTTATCACATAAAAATGGCCGTATCACTCCTATGCACACCGTGCGGATGTGAAGAGACATAACTTTCTCTGACACTACCCTCGCTTCGAAAAACGATCTCAGATTCTTCAGTGCGTTTCGCGTAGACTGGGCACATAAGAAGTGCATAAAAACCATTTGCTTAAGCGTATGCTTTCAAGCCTCCCACGGGCGCCGTAAAACTCCTGCAGGAAAGCCTTTGCAAAGCCTCTGAAAAGACTGCAATGACGAAGTGCACACATAGCACTACATCTGGTACTGACGAACATTCACTGCTTGGAGGTAATTGTTTACTGGCAAAATGATGAGAAAAAGATTTTTTCACAGCCGGTTGGGCAACGGACAGTGCTTCCTGCATGAGAACTGCGCTTAGTGCAAAAGAAAAGTTTCGCATTTCTTTCTCGCTTGTTTACGTGATTGTAAACTCTTGTACAAGTGGTATGCCGATCGTGAAGCATTAGCATGCATGGCTAAGGCCACATGTAACAGCAACACAACTACGGCCAGCAGAACATCAACTATTTGTGTAGCCAGCTAGTTATACAATTTTTTAGCGAATTATTGTATCTGCTTTGACATGGCGTTTCTGGGGCCTACCCGTGGACAGAACGTCATTATGAGGATCCCTGCAGCACGTGGTGAAAGTAGCGTCAGCTAGATAAGGCCTATTTTTGCGTAGGGCTTCCAAAGCTCCAATGAAATGGAAAGCTGATTTTGACAGGCAAGGGGCCAATTAATTCTCAACTGGTCATACTGCACTTCAGTAGCGCCTCAACTTGGCATCAACAATTACTATTGCAATGGTAATGACACATCAAGCATAGGGAAATGTATACTGCTTACGAACTTCGGTCATAGCGCAATTAATTACGTAAATAAGCAAGATGCACACAGTAATTTCACTTATGATGAAGGGGGGCTATCGTCTCATTCTCTATTGACAAAAAGAAAGTATTTAACGAGTCCGGCCGAATCTATCTCACGATTAGTGTCAATGTTCTTGGTATTAGAATGGAAGCAATGTAGCGGCACACCACATTGCCAACGCCGAAACGTGCATGCCCACCGGGCTGCTCTCTCACTCTTCCTACTCCACACTTTGCGCCATCTAGTGGTGCCGCCTTGAGGTGCGCGAGTGGCGCGTGTTCGGTTCAGCTAAGCAACAGAGAAATTTAAAGGATAATCTTTATCATTGTATAGTGGCACATACCGAGCAGCACAAAGCTATAGCTACCCAAGTTGGCGTCAAGGAGGCTCACTTAGGAGCGGAACGCACCTACTGGCACATACCCGGTAACAGACCCAAGTTGTAAACAAAGGATTTCATTGAAGCGGAAGCAAGAGCGAGTGTCACATGCCGAGTGCGCCAAGTTGGCATCCAGGAGTCTTATTGAAGGTATAGACCCAACGTCCCATCCAGTGCCGCATCCCCAGTGACTGATGTCGGCATCATAGAGGTTCGTTGAAGAGTGGCACGTCGGTAGGTACACAATACCACAAACTCGGTGACCCAAGTTGGTCTCACGGTGGCCTTCGAACACCACTCCTTCAGCACAGCCGCCCCATGCGCTACGCACTCCACCATGGACTACCCGTTACCCAGGTTAGCGTGAAAACTGTTAGAGGCGTATGCAGTCAGACCCCCCCCCCCCTCCTCAAAAAGAAAGTGCGTCAAATACCTCAAAAATTCCAATCGCAAGAAATGTTGCATACTATGGTAAACTTTTCTGAAAAGGCAACACGTGGACAAATTTTCATCATTTACTCTTCAATGTTTGTTGTTCGAAGCTGGCCACAGTGTAGACACGTATATGTTAAAAGCAATTCCCTGCCATTTTATCGCAGAAGTAGTTTTTCTCGAGGTCTCCAGCAGACTTTCTGATTAACAAGAAATACGTCATTGTGCGACGTGGTGACACCCAGTCAGCCAACGTCACGCCTAACGGGTCATATAACCCGTTTGCCTACTCCATATATAACATGAATGACGTTGCATATTTTCGCGACCCTTTATATAAGCTCCGCAGTAAAGTTCAGGCCTTATATCAGCAGTTTTTTGGGGATTCGCTCTCGATACGGAGGAAAGAAGGCGTAGTCTATGGTAACATGTTTTTATGGGGAAAAGAGAGGTTTGAATATATTTGCATGTATTTACAACGCGTTCACTGGCATACAAGATGAAAGACAGTCCGCGTGACATCAGCGAGCGTCGTCGTCTTCTGTGCTGTCCTCAGCTTCATCTTTGGCTGTGCGTGATAAAAAATATAGGCTGTCCGTCCGTCGCGACGGAGATCCGGCGACCCAACTCCCGGACTACCGAGGCCCTCCACGCCCCGAGCTCGACGAAGACTTCTCCGTTGCCGAGGTCAGCGCTCAACCGCAAGTCTGCGCCGGGTCCAGACGGAGTCACGATCAGAATGTTGAGAAACCTCGAGGACACGTCGATCGTCTTTCTGACCGACAAAATCAACGAGTCCTCGAATAGCGGCGTTGTTCCTGCAGAATGGAAGATGGCCTGCGCGCTGCTCATTCCCAAGCCCGGCAAGGCTCCGAACATCGAGAACCTCAGGCCGATTTATCTAACCTCCTGCGTCGGCAAGGTCATGGAGTCATACCCAGGGTCGGCGTTATTCGGGTCCTGGGTATGTTTGTCGAATTCAACGGCGGGCACGGAACGGCTCTCCGCAAGATCATCGCAAAGGCGGACAACGCTTTCCGCCTAGTACTCAGAATAGCAAACCGGCACCGAAGAATGAAGGAAAACAATCTCCTCAGGCTTATCAATGTCTTCGTACTATGCCACTTTACGTACACGATTTCTATGCACAACTGGTCCAGAGCGGAGCCAGACAAGCTCAACGCTCTCATCCGCAAAGTGGTCAAGAGGGCTCCCGGGCTACCCATCAGGACCCATACCGAGGATCTCCTCAAGCTGGGGATGCATAACACTGCCGAAGAAATTGCCGAAGCCCAAGAACGCGCGCAACTCACTCGCCTGAGCACCACAGTGGCAGGTAAACACATCCTCGAAGAGCTAGGTTACCACCCTGCGGGGTTCCCGATGGTCAGTACCCCGATCCCTAGGTGCATCCGAGACAAGTTCGAAGTGGCCCCTGTGCCCCGAAACGTCCATCCCGTCCATAACGAGGGCAGACGCAAGGCCAGAGCAGCACCCATCCTCAAACAGATCAAGCAACGAGACATTAGTGCAAGCTTCGTCGACGTCGCGGAGTACAGCGATAGGAAGACCTTTGCCATCGTTGTGGTCGACTCCAGCGGCAAGATTTCCAATAGCGTCTCCATTCGCACTTCAGACCCCGGAGTCACCGAGCAAGCCGCCATCGCCCTCGCCCTGCTAGATGGTCGTGGGTCCGAGATATGCAGCGATTCCAAAACGGCAGTTAGGGCTTTTCAGAAGGGTTGCATCGCCAAGCAAGCTGCTCGTCTTCTTAGCAGCTCGAGTCCATATGCTCTCACGCATCATTCAATCCACAGGTTTCCCGCTCACGTAGGGTCGGTCGAGGGTGCTCCCCCGAACATCAATGAGTCTGCTCACGAAGCTGCGCGTAACCTCTCCGACCGCGCTTCCTCTGCAAGAAGCACCGACTCCCCTCCTGCCTACGGCCACAGGGACGCTCCCGCTAATCACAACGACACTATGAAATTCTTCTACGTGTCTAGAAGGGTCTTTCCACCCCTCACCCCAAGTTGAATAGGGCGCAAGCCGTTTCGCCTAGACTTCTGCAGACCAGCACGTATCCGTGTCTGTCCGTTCTCCACGAGGCTTACCCGAACGTGTATCGCGACGACGCTTGCCCCTCCTGCGGGCAGACCTCCACTCTAGCGCACATGCTGTGGGAGTGCGGGTCGACATACCCCAAGTTCATCAAGAAGGAGTGGGACTCGCTTCTGCGTAGCCCCGTTCTAGAAAAGCAAATCTTGGCTGTCCGGCGTGCCCACGACCGGGCCGGTGGGCTAGACCTGCCGGTCCCGAAGTGGGACTAACCGGGTTCGCGACGAGTTCGCGTCCTCCCCGGACCTGCAATAAAATTTCTTCAAACACTCACTCATAGGCTGTTCACGATTGTCGTGGTCTTAGAATGGCGTGATTTCAGGCAGTGCGCCCTTTGCGTAAGAGGCAGCTCGTACCTTAAAATTATTGAAACACTCATTTACGTGCATAAGGACACAAAAGCGTGAAAACGGTAAATGTAATAATCTTTACAATAACTTTTGGCGTTTTACATGCTCAAACCTGCTAATGCGACACATTGTAGTGGGGTATCTTGGTATATTCTCGGCCACCTGAGGTTCGTGCATGGTACATGGGCATTTTTTTTAATTTCGCCCCCATTGAAGTGCGGTCGTCAAGACCAATAACTGAACCCGCGACCTGGGGCTTAGCACTAGATTGAGCATCTTGATACTTCCAGCTCAATGTTAGCACGTCATAATGGCAAGCCAGAAGACGGGAATTTTCGCAATATCCGAGAAAGATACGGTCACGGTTCAGGCGTTGTTCTCACGCTGCGAACAGTGAGAACAACGCCAGTGAGCGGCGCACAAGCCTTGGCCCAGCGCGGTGGTTTCAAAGTATGCCAGAGCGATGGGCGCGTTTGTTACCATCAAAGAAAGACCAGTCAAGCGTGAAAAGAAAAACACTCTTTGCACTGGTTCGCACCAGAGGAGAGCGAAGTGAGAGAGGCAAAGCCGTGCACGGCAAGCTAAAAGACAAACAAAATAATTTGGATAGAGAGAGAGAGAGAGAGAGAGAGAGAGTGATATAAGGAATGCAGGAATGTTAACCAGTCAAGGGTCTGGTTGGCTACCTTACGCTGGGGGCAGGGAGAAGGAGAAGAGAGAAGGGAGAGAGAGAGAGGGTATAGAGACATGCACAGACGGTTATTGAGTCAAAGACACTCGTGCAAAGCAGACGTTCTCAGAAAGCACAAAATGCCTTCGCTGCCTTCTGAGCCGATGATCATTGGGGATGGTGCTCTAGTACTGTCTGTTGACCTAGTTCTATAGTTTCCCCAACATTTCAGATCATCTAGTTTCCTCAAAGGGTTGGACAAAAACTGTCTCTGTGCTTGAAATTGAGGACAGTGGCAGAATAAGTGGTCAGTGTTCTCGCATCCGCAAACATCACGTGCAGGACTATCAGCCATTCCAATTAGTGCTGATTAAGCTTTCGTGAAGGCAACTCCAAGCCAAACCGACCCCAGAAGAGACGCTTCGCGTTGCTGCAGTCCGACCGGAGGTCTGAGTTGCAGTGAACGGTTTAGTCTGTGCAGTCTGGTGCGCCTTGTATGTGCGGTATTGCACTCTGCCAAGGAGAGAGTGTGTGCTAGAATGCGAACTTGTCTCGCATCGTCAGTCCTTGAGGGAGGAAAGGGGACGCAGCGGTCTTCTTTGTATGACATCCGAGTTAATTGCCTTATCTGCGTCATCATTTCGAATGATACCGCGATGACCTGGCATCCATTGAAATACGATATCATGGCCTTTTTCTCTCAAGTGGTGGGCAACTTCCACGATTTTACACGCAAGCTGCTCGCGAGTACCATGTCGGAGAAACAACTGCACACATTTGGGCGTTTTATATTTCTACCTCGCTACCATAGTGTACGCGGTTTGTTTGTGCTCGTTTCTCTTTCTCTCTCTCTGTCTCCCCCTTCCACTCTCTTCCTCTTCTTGTTCCCCTTAACCCTCCCCCTCCCTCCGCGTAAAGGATAGCCAACCGGAGCTAATGCTGGTTAACCTCCCCACCTTTCTACGTATCATTTCTCTCTCTGGCCAGGACCCACCGTTTCAAGTCCAAACCCAGCCCAGAGCCGTGGCTTCAAACTCTGGCCCGGCATGGGCTCCCTGGAGAAACTGTGTCTGTACAAGTTTGTTTTTGGTAGCAAAAATAAATAATAACAACATACGCCGTTTTTATTTTGTTTGCTAGGGCAATTAGGAGCCTCTTTTTTCCAACTGGTGATTTTCGCTTTACATGGGCGGTCACTTCCGATAGTAACGAGAAGTCACTCTTGCCTTGCATCTAGCGATCCAAAAGGAAGCTTACACAATAAAAGGATCATTACAAATTTTTTCCGCACATAAACCAGATTTGGTTGTTTTATAGATGGACTAAAAACACTCAGTTTCATACATAATTGATTCTAGCTTTCAAAAACGCAGCATATTGTACTTATCTATCTTTACCAAAAGGCCAGAAATATTATTTGCATTAATCTAAAATAACATATGCCAGGCCTATTGTTTGAAACGGGGAAATAGAAAGTTAATAGCGAGATGAAACTGCCCCGATTCCACCTGTTGCTGGCTCATAATCAGGTTGCTTTCCACTTTTTTTTTCTTTCAAAGAGCGAAAAAGCGGGCAAGTAGCGCAGCACGGCCGTAAACTGGCGTTCAGCTTCTCCCCATTAGGCAGCCCAATATTCAAAAGCGTCGGACGCACGCGAAACCACATCCCTCGCCTCCCAGGCTCATGGCTGTCCCAGCTACCATCTACGACACCCGCTCGCACAAGCCGATAAGTGGATTACCGCAGCGCGTCGGCATCCGGGTAAACGCA
Source organism: Dermacentor andersoni (assembly GCF_023375885.2). Classification (NCBI taxonomy): domain Eukaryota; kingdom Metazoa; phylum Arthropoda; class Arachnida; order Ixodida; family Ixodidae; genus Dermacentor; species Dermacentor andersoni. Next base: position 118,712,766 of record NC_092817.1, on the reverse strand, counting down.
CACGACAGCAGCGGCCTATCTTCACTGCTGCCACCGCGGTAAATTGAATCCGACGTAACGTATGGCCGCGTCAAGGTTCTCGCTTGTCTTGGCAAACTGTCGACCGGCTAGTTTACTCCCTTATCCGAACTGGCTGTTTTATTTCTTGCTAACGCCTACGGATAGGGTTGCGATATTTTGTTCTGTTTTCACATTGATTTCAAAACTCGCATGTTGGCTCTGAGCGTGTCATTCATTGCAACTCTCTGCCAGTTTTTCGCTTTTACTTTAATGCGAAGCGCTTTTCTCCAAGTGTGGCCGCTCCTTATGCGAACTGGTGGCTGGGACGGGTATCTCGCCGCTTAAGTCTCCTAACGCCGATGATAGTGTAGACTAAAATTATGTGCTACAGGGGAAACTGGGCACGTGCATAGGGAGAGAGAAAGAGAAAGTCAGAAAGCTCTTTAATAAAATACAGAGAATTCTGCTGGAGTAAAATAAGGCGTCTACATGCTGCTACCCTGAATAGGGAAGTAGATTGGGGAAGGAAAGGCTTAACGAGTAGGTGGGCGAAATATAATTAAAAGAAAAATGCAGTGCCCTTCTACTCTGTGAAGAAGTATGACCAGTGAAGCTGTGTATGTGGGCCCCTTAATGACGAAATGCACCTCCGCCCCGGGTCGGTCCGAAATTGCACAACCTTCGGGATCGGCCCACAATTTAATGCCTGCTTCAACTCTATATATATATATATATATACCGCGGGTCAGCCCGGTATTGCATCCATCTTCGGGATCGGCCTACGTATGGTGAGTGCTTAACACGTGCTTCACCTTCGCCGCGGGGCGGCCCGGCATTGCACTATCTTCGGGGTCGGTCCACGTATGAAAAATTCTTGGTTTACACGCGGACGCGATCGGCCAGGTCCTAGTTTAGACAACTTTGCTGTAAAAAAGAATAAATCTTATCATGGTATTTACATGTTAGACAAGGAAGATGGGTGTAAGTTCTTGTCTTGCTAGAGCTTGTCAATTAAGCCGATGTCGTCAAGGAACATAAAAAAGTAATTAAAACTTGCCGTTGCTTTGTAAGGGAGGGCATATGACCTAGTATTATTCCTAAATCTACTGGTTCTTGGGAAACAGTGCCCATTACAAGGAAACCACTAGTTCTCTGGTCTTTGTAAACTGGACATTCCAACAAAACGTGTTCCACAGTTTCTAATGCGCCACAGTTAGCACAATAGGGTTTGGTGGGCAGTTCAAGGCAGTGCAGGTAGATACAGGTGGTACAGGTCACCACATTGGTGAATGCAGCGTACAGACGAAGTCTATGACATATGTACTGTCAAGTTGACAGAAGCTGATGTGGAATGCAAAAGTTTCGGCTAGTTGGTACATCGTTACAGCGTTGTCCCTGTCCTAGTCTTTTCTTTTTTTTTTTCACGTGAAAACTTGCTCTGTAAGCGTGCTTACTGATGTGGAAGGCTAGATGTTAGGATGAGGTCCATTGAGGGGAGAAAGGGATGTGGAGAAGGCAATTGGGTATGATGCCACTTGGTTTTAGTTTACTTTCAATATGGTATCTTGCCATTACAAATATTCTGTGCTACCTATAAACACAACATCATATAATCTCTACATAACTGTTCGCTACACAACATTGACATTAGTACATTGTCATATTAGTAAAACCGTTCGGTACAAACCATAAATCTTCGCATTACTTTGACGTCAATTCCATTTGGGCCCGCGAATTGTTTGTTTCTTACGGTCTCGCCCGCGCGTACAACAACGGTAACAGTGTTTTCCTCTGGAGCGCATGTGTGACGTTTACACGTTTAAAAAATGGGAACTTTCCGAGGTCCAAATGTAGTTTGAAGGCCTATAGGACTTGCGGTGAAAGCCGAACCTGCGTCGACCTACACTTGTCAATACTTTGTTTCGCAATTTTTTTTTTCGTCGAGTGTTTCGCTAAGCTGTTGTGGTCTTCGGTCCCCATTCATTAAACGCCGTTAAGTCAGTGGCCGCCTAGCCTAACGCAGTAACTGCATTCTCCGCAACAAAGTCAGTCAACAAACCTTGCAAACCGCTAGAGAAATGCGGGACAAACAATAGGAAAGAAAAGAAGAGGAAACGCGTGAAAACATATTCATTGTTTTTTTTTCTAAAGAAGGGATGGCAGCGATGGAATAGAATAATTGGACTCCTACAAACATTGTTGGAAGTTTTCAGAATCGTGAGTGAAGCGTGCCGTTTATTTCCGTAATGATACACTTACCGCAGTGAATTCGAGCTCTTGATATCTTGAGCACCAACCAAGAGATATCTTCCTTGGTCGGTGCTCCACATTTTCTAATCTTCTTGTATTTATCAGGGTATTCTAGTCCCTCAGCACCCGTGAACATTGATTAACATCACCTGCGTACAAAGTTTCTGGTATCTTTGTACTGTTTTCTGCAGTCTCCAAAAAGATCATTTTTAAGGAGCTGCCGGGTAGCATTTGGTGTAGCATGTACACGTGTTTCTTGTGGATAGTTTGGTGCAGGTCAATTAATCTCAGAGAACCAACTTTCTTGTAACTATAGTTAACAAGAACGTTGATTATGTTGATAAAGTTCAGTGGTCCTGGAATGCTGTGGGTGTTTGTAGGGGACGCTTGTCAAAGTACAACATGAATATTTATTAAGGTTTTGCAAGCTAATGTTGCGCAGGCCACCTGTTATGGCGTAAGTTTTTTTTAAGAACAAAGGTAAGGTTCTAAGGGAGCACAGTAAACTAATAGACAGTAGAGACGATGAAGCCGACTCCGAAACGTGTAGGTACGTGGCCCGAACTGCAAGGCCGGGTCTCCTTTTTTCCGCTCAGTAAAGAATTTCATCGAGTAAAAATTGTTGCTTCAATTTTTTATTCGGGGTGCCATTAGTTAGCTACTCATCGATCCTTGAAATCGCTTATTTTGCACAAGGAAGTGTCTCGCGTTCTTGATTACCGTCAGCGTATTGCATTACTTCCCCCAAATGTTGCGCTGAATAGGAGACCGCCAACGTATCTGAACGGAAAAGGCACACTGGTCTGACTGAGTAACATCGTCAAATGCGTGTTTCAGACTTCGCTAGGGCTTGAGGATCCACCGTGCGTGTAATTATCACCATGAACACGCCCGCTTGGCTCCAGCCACGAATTTTTGGCGGCGTGTTCTGGAAAACACCGTGTCGGCAGTGAAGGCCTTTACAGACTGCAGGAAATAGCCTTGCTGTCCTGTGCTATTTTGCCGGCTCTGTTATGTGCGATAAGAAAAGTCCTCTGAAGTTACCACTGGCATTCATTAAGGAATGCACTGGTTGTCGCTTTGCGTGATAGACCATATCACCAGAAAAAAAGAAAAAAAAACAGGACTTACTGAGAAACCAAGAGCGCAGGGGAGAGGAGGCAAAGGGGGGAAAGTTGTGTATGTACATTAAATATGGGGGCACGTGCTTAGGTTTTTGTGAAAAGTGCCAAAACGATGCCATTATGCGCGAAGCGTTAGTGAGATAGGAAGTCCGGCATACTGCTAATGGCAAATGCTGTACACAGGGAAATGAAGGTTGTTGTTATACTAAACGGCAACACAAACACTGCGAAATCACGCTGAAGCAGCTAACGACTGCCCTAATTAACGTGAAATTGGCAACCCTTTTTATATTTCTGTCGTGGCTATCTTTGTGCCTTCGTCGTAGATTAGCGGGCCTCATGTTTCTAGCTGCTGTCATACTACAAGGTTTTTCACCTAACTTGAGCCAAACTTTCAAAATGTGTGCTCACTACGTAGCTGGACAGAAGCAAGGTCGTGTTGCTTGCGGTCGCTGGGAGAGGCTCAGTTTATTTTTTTGCGCTCCGTCGAATTATATAATTAATCTTAATCAATTAATCAACCTGTGAACTGTTGTAATTACACGAAAAGTGTCAATGAGAAAATTGCAGAGCAACGTGAGGAATTGCCAATACAGCTTTTTCTTGCTCAATACGTGCTAGATAAAAGTGTTTTTCCGAGCGTGAAAGAAGCCAACGAATACATGCACAGTTCCGCGAGCGGCCTATCGCGCGGCTATATTGCATTTTCTTTTTTTTACTATGTTATGTACATTATTACTATGTTTGTTCCAAGCTTTAGCTCCCAATTTCGCCAGAATGGTGAGTTTGCTTATATGAAAGTGACCTGCTCTACTAAATCATCGTCGTGTGCTTACGGGTTTCCACGCAGAGCTCTCCCTTCCACAGAATCTTTTATTCATTTCACATCCAGTGTTTCTATTTACGTGCATTGTTAGTCACTCGGCCATACTATCTTCTCCAGTTACATCACCGAACGATTGATTCTGTATGCCTGTCGACAGCTGCAAAGGAGCGCTCGCTGTTCGCGCAAGTTTTCCTGTGAAAACTGTATGCGCAGCTGTGGCTGGACGGGAAGGGTTCAGCAGAGAAATTTCATGCCTGCAGCGCAAAAGTAACGCCAGAAATGCGGCTGTTCGCAAACAAGCACATTTATGTAATTTATGTTGTCATTCATCAATAGTACAGAAGGAGGTCCCCTAGTTACAAGAAACTGTCAGGGGGACCTCCCATTAGAAATTTAAGAATAAAGGAACTAATATATTACGACAACATAGCAGTGGCGGATATCAGAATACAAGAAGTTAATGAAGCAAATAATCAAATACAAGAAAGGTGCTTGCAGTAACTGAAGTTCAAGTCAAACACAAGCAAATGAAGTAGATAATGCGTATCAGTAAATAAAAACGTAGCAATTGACACTTTATGGAAACATGGAAATTACATATATCAAAGAACGCGAGGTTTATGTAGCAGATATTTAGAAACGAAAATACGCTTACAATATGCAGAATACAAGAGAAATACGTACTATGCAATAAAAAGCTTATTTTTTTTTTAAATAGAGAAGACAATGGGAGACAGAGAATAAAAACGATACATTGTCCCTGCTTTGTTCTCTCCACCATCATTGTCAACACGAGTACTTCCTCTGAAAGCAAACAATTTAAATTTTGCTTTTACCGCTTCAATTGTTTAATTGGACTAATTTCCCTTATTCTAAATGCCCTGCCGGAACTGCAACTGTTCATTTGCATGAAGTTCTTTGTAAGTGAAACCTCGCAGCAGAAATAAGTTCATTGTGCATCGCCACATCGTTGCCAAAAGTGATAGAAGATACATGTCCCACTCTCAGATATACGCCGAGATCCTTACATTTAGCTCGTGTTCTTAGGAGATGGTAAATATTTGACGTATCAAGTGAAAGTCGGGAATAGTTACTTGTGTGATAGCGGGTTACGCTATGCAGTTTTACGGTTTATTTCCTGCAGTAAACGAACGCGCCCGTGGCAGTGCTTATAGTCAACTGCTGAACGCGAGTCGGCAAATTAAATTTACGGCACTGGCTGAACTATTCTATGCGGGCCGAATTGAAGAACCCTCGTGCAATGTGGACCCGTATTACCCGACCCTCCTTCCCCCCTCCCTTCCACACACACAAAAGAAGAAATGCGCTGCACAAGAAAAAAATGGCAGAGATGGCCAGGCGAATAATACTTTAGGATTTTGAAGCTAGATGCTCGTTGTGCTTCAAGCAAGAAAATAACGTGAGAAGCAGTTGATAGATCAACCTGGCCCACCTTATTGTGGGATCTACAGATTAAAAGATAATGTTGTTTCTACGGTGCTCCAACCCACCTGCTTGCTTTTTTGCACGGGCTTTGCAAAATCATTTGAACGAGCTTCGACAATTGATCATCTTCGCATTGGATGCCGAAATATATAATAATTATTCTCCGAATCGGGTTCCGCAGACAAGCATACAATGTTACAGTAATTACCTTTCTCATTTGCTTTGCCGTAGTTGCTAAAGAAATTGATTGAAGCCATACACAATTATTGCACTACGCGACCAGGACCTTAATAATATACAGGAGGAGAACAGGGACCAATTACTAACATATAATGAAATCACGAGGCATTATTACATGAACAGAAGGGAATTCCCAGTGCCACACGCTAACCTCAATAGAGCTCAAGCGGTGACTCTGAGATTGTTGCAAACAAGAACTTATCCAAGTCCAAATTTTATTCACAAGATATATCCTGAAAGAGAGATACCAATCAATTGCGAGAAGTGTAATGGCATCATTACTCTGGATCACATGCTTTGGCAGTGTCCTGTGACTTTCACAGACTGTGACAAGGAGAGAGACTGGTGGCAGCGAGTCCTACACAGTGGAGGTCTTTTCGATCAAGTACAGGCCGTCCAGAAGGCCCATGATACGGCGGTAAGGTTAAACCTTACTGTCCCGACGTGGGAGCCGCCTGCATCAACCTAAGGGTTGATCTTCAGGACAATAAATAAAGTTCATCATACCATACCATACACAATTATTCAATGTTCTCGGAACTTTAACTAATTATGCAACGTTTGGGTACCCGCATTTTGGTTCGCGTTATACTCAATGAACGCGATATTGATCCCCCCCCCCCCCCCTTATGGCTCACTGTACGGAGTCAGAGCGTGAGAAACCAATCGGAATCAATTTTTAAAGACTAAATTGCCTTCGCGAACTGTCGAGTCCTTATGTGCATATCCGTCTTCCCCGCGTTGGTAAAGACAAGCCATTTTATGGCCCCCTAGCATCTAATATATTGCTTCCTTTCCGAGTGATACTCTAAGCACAAATACCGTAAGTAGTGTTCCTGCTCAAATTGGTCTTTCGCTTGCTCTTTCTTACTCTTTAGGAATACAATACCTCTCACGAGACAAATCTTCATCTGCAACTAAAACTCTGGAAAGAAAGATAAACATGACGAGAGAACTTAAAGAGAAGAGTGAAAATTTTGCCCGTCTGTGATTTAGACGGGAGCAGTTGCGCCGAACATTCAAATTTCCTAAGTCATGATGCAAATGGAGACCACGCAATCTCGTTTATTTTGGGTCGGCCCATCCAATAAGACATGCCTACTGCTCTCGACGTCGTACATCATGAAGATGGCGAGATCTCGGGAGTGCACTCAGAAGACGCAGACATTCCCCAATGCATAATCTGTTACAGTAATGTGCAGTTACTCGTGGGAAGCCGCTGGCGGATGTGCACAGAAAAATAGCGACCAATTGAAGAAAGCAGAGGTCGCTCCCGTCGGAGCGAGGCCTCGGGCAATTATAGAAATCATTCACTTTGCACGACTTCTGTACAGAACAAAGTCAGATATATTAGCATAATAACGAATTGCATCTGGAGGGTTTATGTGTATATATATTGTAAGGAGGTTTAATTGACAAGCCAGAACGTTACACGATACACAGGCAGGTCTGTTGATCAAGCATCGGGCACCGAGCGTGTGAGCTCTGTTCTCGAGTGAGGCGTTGACAATGCGCCTGAAGCACACCCCCTGTCTGTTTCGCTACAACTTACCCTCGGACAAGAGGGCGCCATCCTGGCGCCTCAAGGCGAAGAGAGGACGACGGGGTCGTAGTAAGGTTTGAGTCACCCGCCGTGGTTGCGCAGTGGTTATGGTGTTGAGCTGCTGAGCACGAGGTCGCGGGATCGAATCCCGGCCACGGCGGCCGCCTTTTGATGGGGGCGAAATGCGAAAACACCCGTGTACTTACAGTTAGGTGCACGTTAAGTAACCCCAGGTGGTGTCCAAATTTCCGGAGTCCTCCACTACGCTGTGCCTCATAATCGGATCGTGGTTTTGGCATGAAAAACGCCATAATTTAATTTTTTATCTAAGTGGAGAGGGTTTCGGTGGGCCGATCTAGCGCAGTGAAAGTATACAACGGCAAGAGGAAGGCGGAGCCGGTGTCTGTGATCGGCTGGCCTTCCCTTGCTTAGTTTGCGGTGGCTGGTCGAAAATTGCAGCGGAATCCTAAAAATGTCGCTAAAACAAGTCCTAAGCGAAGAATACTTGGCAGAACGATGACGTATACATGCCGAAAGGGCCCGAAAAATCGTATACTGCCACGTGGGGCTTATTTACCTTTCCCTGTGACTCTTTCACGGGCTAACAAATCCTGGAATTTATCGTCGTGCGCAAGGCACGCCTTTCTGTATCGGAAGTTACTCGAATATTATCAATGGATCTATATGTTGCCTATGTTGTCGCCGAGCCTTGTATAATCAAATTAAGTGTTCGAAGCTAATAGTGTGAGTGGTGTACATTCCAGATGCCACATAATGGTGCCGGTGAGCAACCACAGCGGTAAAACGTAGGTCACGAACCAAACTCTTTAGTGGGCGAACCTGTGCCCCGCAAAGCAAGTAATATCCAACACAATGATAGCGGCAAGCACACTCGTCGATAGTTGAAAACCTGATGTGTGCGTCAGACGCGTCGGTGATATACACATGACTCGTTGAACTTTCCAGCGCAATTGTTTGTGCTCGTGTAAGTTCTAGAGTATACACCTCTATTGTCGTTGTGCAAGCAATCTTATTGCACAAGGCTCGGAGAAAACATAGGCAACAGACGGGGCAAGCGATAACATTCGAGAAACTTGCTTTACTGAAAGGCCCGTCTAGGGCTGGGCTATAACATTGAGCATTTGTTAGCCGGTGAGGGACCATCACTAGGAAATATAAATAAGTACACGTGGCAATGCACACAGAAATCAGTTGGTCCCGGCAGCTCCGAGTTGCCAGTGCCAGAGTGATAGGCGGGTAGCCATCTTTATTCCTTTCTAAGCGGTGCAGTCTCTGCCTATTCAAAAATAGAAAAATCAGTTTTGTTCTGCATATTAGTGTGTATTCCGTGCACGCACGTCATTTTGACGTGATATTTCGCTGTTTTGGGTCCTGAGATATTCAGGCGAAGTGGGCGCAGCTTGAGTAAATTCTGTCCACTATTGTTCGGCCTAATCATGCATAATAAGTGCGTACACGTGATATCAGATGGAGATGTCTCGCAGTTTTTGTAACGTTGTGTGACCGACAGGCATTAGCGGGGGTGGTCCGGAAATATTTCTCCCGATCGTGAAGGGCTAGTGGCAGCAATAGAATGGAACAGATCGGAATAGTTTTGCTTTTTAGTGCCCCATCTGTTCGAATAGACACAAGAACAATTAAAAAGCTGAACGATCACTTACTTTCAAGTCCGCCGTAATTTTATTGTCAATAAATGTAAGGCAACGAATGGACGGCAGCTGATTCGGCGAGTTTAGCATAGGCCAGGTCGTCTGACATGCGCATTAACAAGTGTATATTTAAATTTTCTTCATGTTGTTCTCGGTTCGGGCCACACGAGAGTGCCAGCCTTGACCAGGTAGCATGAAGGCTATCAGTGTTGGTGACAGACGGCACCTTTGGCCGGGATGCCTAATCTACTTGAACGCGACACACTTTATTAGCATACCAGCGAGTAAGAATGACGCAGGACCAGATATCGAGCGACATGGACAAGCGCTGACCAGCAGCTTATTGCCGCGATAAAATGTCACACACAATCCTAATCCATCATGCTACTAGACGCAGTACTTAAAAAAGAAGAAAACGTACTTGGGGTGATCGCAGAAAGGCGCAAGTGTCCTTAGCAAGTTTGCCTGGCCGCACCAAGTGCACCTTGCTCAAACGGCCGCAGGATCACAGCGATTACTGTACGGATAGCGGGCACAATTCTCAAGAAATATCTATGAGACCCCATCACCACCTCGGTTTCCTTTTGCCCGTTCACGGGAGCTTCGCCGAAAGTGCGACGAGGCATTCCGAGCGTAGGCCACCAACATTGAGCGGGCTTGGCTATAAGGCCGTTGCTGGATGTTCGTCCGGGCGCCGTTCTTCTCGTGTCCACTATAGCGCCTTAATCGACGCGCTGCTTAACCCGAAAATGTGCACTGCTTTCGAGGGCACCTTCGGGAATTACGGCCTTCTGTGCACAAGAAATAGGTAACACATCTTTAGCAATTCCCTGTACATGCGGAAAGGCATTCTTTATTAGAGAAACAATTCAGCCACAGCGGAGCTGAATAGATATTTATTGCGCAAATTTCACCTGACCAGTTCACATAGATTTCTTGCTTCTTCACGAAGAGCCAAGTGCAAATGATAAGAAATTATGGAGGTAGTGTCCGACTTTAGGGCTGACAATTTGCTGCTTACAGTGAATTTAAGATAGCTGTATTAAATATTTTATACGATAAAGCTATAAAAGCCGATTGCACGTTTTTAATGAGTTAATGTCTTATTTCGCAGTGTGAGATTAACGATATTTTAGAAATCAAGTGCTCAGCAAATGTGCGTTTTCTTTTCCAATTTGAGAAATAAATGAAATAATTTAGTTTTCAAGAGGGAAATGGGTTTACTTTCGTTCAACTGGAAGTCTAATGAGAGCCGGCACAGTCGGAAACACAAAGTGCTGGCATGTAGCCAAACGGCGTAGCTAGAACGCTACTCTTTCAGTGAACCGATGCGGATGTCCGTCTGCGTAGCCGGGCATATCATCGTGCCCACGCACATCGGTTTCTGTAGCTGTGATGTGAGCTCGCTTCTACTTCTTTCAAGAAATATGTCAGTGTGACAACATTAGCGATATCACACGGACGCTTTCGGTCGGTATCGAGCTAGATAAGGATTCAGTTTTCTTTTGTTGTTGTCTCAGTCACCTCCATAGCGCAAATTCAAGAAGGAGGCTAATTCTGATCAATGACACTATGATCACGAGCCAACTTTTTGAGTGATCGAAAGTGCCCGTGTGACACTAGTTATATTTTTTTTTTAGTTGCTTCCACTTAGGGTGCCAACTGCGAAATATGTAAACCTTTGGGGAGCAAACCAAAAATGAAAATGGAAAGTAATCTCAGTACAAAAAGTTGTTTGAGTACACGTGCTAGCGCCACCCTTCAACACACGTGGGGATGTAAAATATATCAAGATAATATGGCAGCCTGGCAGGAAAATCTACGGGCGGTGGTGGTCGACCGCGCTGCTCAGCTCAGAATTCCAGGCCAACTTTGGGCCGTACAGCAAGCCATGGAGGCCGTACGGGAGCAACAACTCCCAGTGGCCATCTAGGCTGCCCCAGGCCCGAGCCTCCCAATAGCCTGATTCTAAAGTTATCTCACTCACTCACCTATGAAACAGACGCAACAACTTCATCAGTAAGTTTTATATGTGCATAAAAAATCTTTATTATCATCTTCAACAGTCTCATGGAACACCTTTATGATACCACATTTGAAACGAAGCAAGGAAGCAGTTGACACGAACAACACTTCCCGGATGATTCGCACTGGTGAAACAGTATATTTCAACATCACCGCGGAATTTAACGACCCTATGCGCTATGTACACCACTGATGTCGTCCCTGCTGTACGAAGTCGCAGTATAAACGTCTCTCGCTATTCACTTATTAGCAGCTTATGTACGCACAAACACGCATAATTGTCCTTATGTACATATATAATTAGAACACACCGCACAACAGTCACGCCACGCATTACAAACTCGTGCAGCAAACCACTCGCTTGCTGCATGCACATATTGAACCATGTCAGCCTTAATAAAGTTAAAATCTAGTCACGGAAAAAAAAAAAAAGAAAGAGCAGCACTGCTACAAGCTCAGCTGCGATGGCTGGAGCCAGGCGCTAGATTCCCGCGCCGATAGATGTTTTTTTCATTCCCGTTTGCCGCATTCGTCTCGGAACTGTGAGGCACTTCCAAGCAGCAAGTGGGGATTTCTTGAAGAAAACTGTGCTATTTGAGTGGTAGCTTACACGCGAGTGGTGCAGCCTGTTATTACATACCAACGCGGTGGAATTCACTTTGACATAATAGGACAGTGTACTTTAAGCGCCCGTGTAAGACTTTTCAGCAACGGCCCTTACTCAACGCCTGCACAGTGTCCTGCGCAATGTCATGCGCAGTGAACGCCATGACAGGAGACCCAACGCCTATAGGAAGCAGGACTCCCATGCGCCATGGGCAGCTGCGGGGCAGATGCAGCTCCAAAAGCCGCCTTTGGCATTTTACTAGACTAAATGGTAATTCTTGTACAAATGAAAATTGAAGCGCGAGCAAGCCGTTGCAGCTCGGAGAACGCTGTACAGAAGTAAGAGCTTAGTTTATAGCTACGTGCGATAATACAACCTCGATAAAATAAAGCACTGCGCCACATCTCTGCAATAAAACGATAAACCACGTTTCTGGCTTACTTCACGCCAGATATCACTGCAGTGAAGGTAGAAACTTGTGGTTCCTTGTAGTATTACTCGCATTTTCGCTCACCTCTCCAGCAGACTAACATATCCCTGTTTTTCGTGTTAACATGTCAACGATGAATCAATGTTTTCTCACCATTACATCAACGAAGAATACGTATGCTTAGCAGTAATGTTAAGCATGTGAATGTCGGTGAAAGTTCGAGCTAATGCTGAAGTAATGTTTTTCTGCAGAAGGCGAGCAATCAGCACGTATATTCAAAATATAAGTTCACAGCGTTTTATTCCTGGTAATGTGGTATAAATCTGGAATTATGTGTAACTAAAACAAAGAAAGAAGCTTTCCAACTTATTATTAGGATGCAGCAGGAAATTCTCATATAAGATAGCCCTAAAGGGAATAAACTTACTAGGCGCGGAAGCAAAACTTGCCGTTTCATGTGTCATACATGGCCTGTGTTTTACAGCATCAGTGTTAAGACGCAAATACCGCTTAAACGCTTACTGAGAAATAGATATGGCGTACCGTAGTTTAGGATCTTTTCGGCTATTAGTACTCGACGAGGCTCAGTGCGGCTTCAGCCGCAATTCTGCATCGTCACGCTCATTCTTGCTTTAAAATCATCATGTGGTTTAGTTCTCTGTATGATAAAAACAAGAAATTCACCTATAGTTATCAAGCTCTCTTCGTTGTTATATACAACGTTTGCGACTTCACTTGCGGAAACAAAATTCAAATGGACGTAATATCTCTAACTTCTAACACACAACGTCAGAGCACAAGCCAGGTCCCCTAGCGTTTACCATATATTTAACTGGCCTGCTTAACCGGTAAAAAACAGTCGTAGTTTATGCTAACAAGGTGCGCAGCTTTAACGAGTGTCACAACACCTAATATGAGCTGGCAGAATATGCATAACGGGTCTTTATAACGGTTCACATTTTCAAGAGCGCATCGCCAAATTTCTGTTTCACATTGCTATTTTTATATAACGTCGTTAAATATCAGCAGACTGACTGGCATGATTGATATAAGATAGTCGTCTAGTATGTGGAATCGTTTGCGAGAAAGCGTTCAAAATGTGTTTCGTGAGTTCCGGACATTACTAAAATAAAAACTACCATGTGACTTGTCAACCAGAAATCTTTAAATCGCCCAGCTCAATGCTTACCATTCAGTTGAATTCATAAGTAACAAATATTGCTAACCGGTGAAATTATATAATAGTGAGAGAAACTCTTGCTATATCTTTAAAAGCACACCATGCAAGATATAGCGCAAGTTATTTGTGCTGCGGTTTCCAGCATTTTGTATCTCATTGTGATTTAGTTGTTATTGAGTCAGTAGGCTTTACTACTTGCTAATATAATACCCGGCTAAATTCAACCTTACCGTTAGTAGTAATAAAGCGAGCAAATTTATCAACGTTTCCAAAATACACGTACGTGCATATTTCCAGCGTCCTTCGCGATGTACACAGACATTGCTGCACGGCTTTTTACTCAATCGCCCTCTCAGAAGTAACCAAGAGTCGCGCTAATTCCATTCATTACGCCAACACTCTGTTACGTAATGGCAGTCTTAATACAGGATCTAATACAGGATAATGCAATGCTGCACACTGCACGTCATTGAAAATTAAAAAAAAAACACTCAAGAGTTAACTCAATGTTTTATCGACACTATAGCCAAAACTTCTCATGCATGTTGTTCACCAATATGGTGAAACTATCCGTGCTATGTGCGCGCATCTGCGTAAACACAAAACAAAAAGACACATAAAGTATGCGAGGTTTAAAATACAGCATCTAGCACTTTGTTCGACTTTGCACTTTGTAAGCCACGCACGAAGGGCGAAAGGGTACACGTTTCATACACGTGACCTTTGAGATCGTTCATCCACAGGAACACAGTCCTATTCGTTTGCTGCCGATGACGCTTGAGCTGTGTGTTCCGGCGATAAGGACTGCAGTCCTTGGGGAAGAGAGCAACACGCTCGCCGGCTAACGGGAAGTCATTCTCAAATGTCCGTCTCCACCGAGGGCAAGTGATGCTGATGGAGATGAGGCTGCTGGTGCACGTCGTGCGGCAGTGTTCTCCGCAGAGAGCCACCGCTCCTGACGCTGTGAGGCGAGTGCCGAGGACAGGCAACCCTGGGAGGCGACGGTGGCGTCGGGCAACCTTGGAGACCCAAGCTGTACAGGCCCTTGCCGTCTCCCCCACCTGACGAGAGAGACAGCATGCCCGACTCCAGCTCGTCGAGGCGTTTGCTCACCAGAGCGGCTACCTCTAGGTTGTCCAGCTTGTCTTTGCCGCTGATGCCTACAAGCGCAGGCTGCACATATAAATAAATGTTACTGACGGGGCGTTCAGTTACAATTTCATTGGAATAATTGCCTGAGTTTTTGCATGCCTTCACTGCCTCACTTTCGCAATGCAGCACTTCCATTTTTTCACATTCTTCGATTATCTTTTGCTCAAATTCTGCTTTCCTAGGCAAAGTAACCCGTCTGAACTCATACGCACGCCGACAAAAAACTGTGTTTAACTAAAGAGGTTTACTCTTTTGATTGATTTCTCTTTATACGCGCGAACAGCAGCAAACGAATCGACGTGTTATCCGCCAGTTAGATGAAAGCGTGAGGTAACATAAAAGCAGCATTGTAGCATGCTCTACATATGTCAAAGTCAAAAAGCATGGACTGCAATGGGAGGATGCACCGGCTATATTACTACGGGAGGGACCTTCGTTAGAATAAAGAAGGATACTAGCTTTATCGACCGTATAAAGTTGTAAACATTCGCTTATTAACTAAATTAACAATGATAGAATCTCTAAGCGCGACCAAACGAGAACGTAGAAAGAAACTGACACACAGGGAGCGCTGTCTTTGTGTACGTGTCTGCTTCTTTCTACGTCGTTATTCAGTCACGCTTACACATACCATCATGGATTCAAACCATTAGCCCACCAACATGTTGTAACTAAATTAACCAGCACGGTGTCACGCACGCACAGGTAAACATGAACACATATCGCTCCATGAGCGCGGAAACTCACTGTCAACTTTATGGAGTGAGGAATCGCGGTAGCAGTAAGCGAACTGACCTCCATGCACTTCTCGCTTCTACGCGAACGAAACGTCGAAATCACAGCGCATACAAGGCTACCGGCACTGCGCGCTCTCTGCAGACATCGCAGATTGCCTTGAAGAGGAGGCCTGCGCGGGCGCGCACTCTAACACCGGGCCCAGACAACATAAACACCATTCTAATTCAAGACATATAGAACACATAAGAGAATATTGCCACGACAAACTTAGTGACATTCAAGTTGCGCGCCCTTTGCATTGGGCACTGTGCACGCCGTACAGTGGTGTACAGTGGCAGCAATCTTCGTGGCACGGGCAGCCAGTTGGACCCGGCTCGCATGCGCCACGCGCACGAGGTGTCACGCGAGGAGAAGAGGAAGACGGTTCGAGCCCAGTCTGAGAACGCGACTGCCGCGGATTTCTTCACGACCGCAGTTACTTTTACTTGTGGGCACAAGTTCGCCTTTAATAAATATCCTTGTTTTACTAACATCGTTACATTTCTGGTGGAGGTGCGGGGTATGAGTCGAAGCCCCACGAACGAAAGTCAGCGTAGCCCCGACAACCCGCGAGTCCATCCCGTGGAACTGACACCTGTACACCAGCGGACCAGCCGCCGTCTTCGAGGTGACTCGCCCGAATTCGGCCCTCTTCTCTTCTTGCCAAGAGAAACTCCCACAACGGACCACGCCACAATGACTACCCAGGTAACACCGGCACAGCTAGTCGTAAGCCAACCTCGCAAGCCGCCAACATTCCATGGTGACTCGTTCGAAGACGTGGAAGATTGGTTGGAACTGTTCGAGAGAGTGGCGAGCTTTAATGAATGGAGTGAGAGACAGAAGCTCCGTAACGTATACTTCGCTTTGGAAGACTTCGCAAAAACGTGGTATGAAAACCACGAACCCTCTTTGACCTCTTGGGAGGAATTTCGACAACTGCTAGCGACGTACGCCAGCACGGATCGTAAAGAAAAGGCTGAAATCGCACTTCAAACCAGGAACCAGCTCACAAACGAGAACGTGGCGATGTACATCGAGGACATGTCCCGCCTGTTCAAGCGTGCTGATGCCACCATGAGTGAAGATAAGAAGCTGCGCCATCTCATGCGTGGAGTAAAGCAGGAACTCTTCGCAGTTCTCGTCCGCAACCCACCGCGCACGGTCGCCGAGTTCAGATGTGAAGCAACGACCATCGAAAAGACGCTGGAACAGCGGGCTCGGCAATACAACCGTGAGGCAAGCTGCGCACCTGTCCGTGTCCTCCCTGGAGGCCTGCCAAACGACCTGGAAGCCCTGCGGGAGCTTGTCCGGTCAGTGATCAGGGAAGAGCTCAACAAGTTGCAGATACCTCAGGCTCCAGCTGCACTATCTATCATCGATGTTGTCCGGGACGAACTCAGGAACGTCATACGGGATCCAGGGCGTGAGCCACAGCCGACGCGGCGCATCCCAACGTACGCCGACGTACTCAGGCAACCCGCGGTACACAGTAGTGGAGCAGTTGCGACGACCGTTCCCTACCCGCCTACAGTACGCAGTGAACCTCGTCTACTGGAACCACCGGCTGCCTATCAGCCTTTAGCACGCAGTGCACCTCGTTTTGTGGAACAAAGGCCCCGGAAAAGTGACGTCTGGCATGACCACGAGCGCAGGCCTCTGTGTTTCCACTGCGGAGAAGCGGGTCACCTGTATAGGTTCTGCCCGTACCGTCAAGTAGGGTTAAGGGGTTTTCCCTTAAGCGCACCATGCCCCCGAAACGGTGAACGGCCAGCGGAGATCGAAGAATACTTGTCGACGCGCCAAAGCCCCGTTACTCCTCGCCAACGTCAACCACGAGCACCGTCGCCCATGCGCTACCGATCGCCTAGCCCACGCGCGTCTCCATGATTGCCTAGGCGTCGTTCACCAAGCCCACACCAGGAAAACTGAAGCAAGCGACCTGTGGAGGTGAGGCCGCTGATAACCAGAGTTACGAAGATCCTCCAACGCGATTCCAGTGCGGTGACGAGACAATTCCAGTCTACAGGTGCAGGAACGAAACGATTACGTCAGATTTGCGGTTGATAATAGACGGATGCGAGCTGAAAGCCTTAGTCGACACCGGCGCTGATTATTCGGTAGTCAGCTTCAAGATGGCGAAGCACCTTAAAAAAGTTGTGACGAAGTGGACTGGTCCGCAGGTACGCACGGCAGGTGGTCATCTTATTACGCCCCTTGGCCGATGCACCGCAAGACTTACGATAAAAGGCTTCACCTACGTTTGTGACTTTATTGTACTGCCAGAATGTTCACGGGAACTTATATTGGGAATGGATTTTCTACAAGCTAACGGCGCCATAATTAACCTACGTAGGTCCAGTGTATCTTTCTCGACAAAACAAGCTATACCTGTGGAAGAATCGGAGGAGCGACGTCTCGCTGCACTGCGCGTCGTTGACGATGACGTAACTGTGCCGCCACGCTGCAGTATAATGGTTCTTGTGGAGAACGAAAGATTTTCCGACCGCGAAGGCATAGCGGATGGAAACATAGAGCTCCTTTTCAACAAAGGTATTTGCGTGGCTCGGGGCCTTGTTCAGTTAAGCGATGGCCGTGCAAATGTCGCACTTACTAATTTCGGTAATGAATTCCAGCACATCGCACAAGGAACCGCTATTGCCTATTTCCACGAGTTCTGTGAAGCGACCGAATTATGCAGCCTAACTGCGTCAACTGCCCTGCCAGGAACCTGCAGTGTCGACAGATCAATTACCGTCAACCCGAGACTCCCGGAAGCCCAAAAGAAACAGATATATGCCCTGATAAAAGATTTTTCTGACTGCTTCTCTACGTCTTCGAAGGTACCGCGCACGTCTGTTGCGAAGCACAGAATCATAACAGAGGACGCCGCAAGACCGGTATGCCAACACCCGTATCGAGTTTCACCAAAAGAAAGGGAGATCATCAAGAAGCAAGTAGAGGAGATGCTTTCAGATGACGTTATTCAGCCTTCCAGCAGTCCATGGGCGTCTCCGGTAGTGCTCGTTAAGAAAAAAGATAACACACTTCGATTCTGCGTCGACTACCGTAAATTGAACAGCGTAACCAAGCGGGATGTGTACCCCCTTCCGCGTATCGACGATACGTTAGATCGGCTCCGATGTGCAAAGTTTTTCTCCTCCCTGGATCTCAAGAGTGGATATTGGCAAATAGAGGTGGATGAACGGGACCGTGAA
The DNA here is from genome assembly GCF_023375885.2 of Dermacentor andersoni. Taxonomy (NCBI): domain Eukaryota; kingdom Metazoa; phylum Arthropoda; class Arachnida; order Ixodida; family Ixodidae; genus Dermacentor; species Dermacentor andersoni. The sequence continues at coordinate 118,694,278 of NC_092817.1, read as the reverse complement.
AAGACAGCATTCGTAACCCCTGATGGCCTCTACGAATTTAAAGCACTTCCATTCGGCCTCTGTTCCGCGCCCGCAACGTTCCAGCGAATGATGGACTCTGTGCTTGCAGGATTGAAGTGGCAGTCATGCTTAGTGTATTTGGATGATGTGGTCGTATTTTCCACCACATTTGACCAACATCTAGAGCGCCTGCGACTAGTATTAGAAGCTATTCGCGCAGCAGACTTTACAATTAGGCCGGAAAAATGTCAATTCGGCTTCGATGAACTTCGGTTTCTCGGACACGTCATCAGTGCTGAAGGCGTTCGGCCAGATCCCGAAAAGACAGCAGCTGTTGCGAAGTTCCCGACACCCACAGACAAAAAGTCAGTGCGACGTTTCTTGGGTTTATGCGCATACTACAGAAGATTTGTGGAAATCTTTTCAAACATTGCTGAGCCCCTTACGATACTGACAAAAGAAGATCAACCTTTCATGTGGAAAAGCGAACAACAAGACGCCTTTGACGAGTTAAGGAAACGCCTGCAAGCTTCTCCAATCCTTGCCCATTTTGATGAGACAGCCGACACTGAAGTTCATACCGATGCGAGTAACGTCGGCCTCGGTGCCATACTGGTGCAGTGGAATAACGGCCAAGAGAAAGTAATTGCTTATGCCAGCCGCAAGCTCTCGAAAGCAGAGGCAAACTACTCCGCAACCGAGAAAGAGTGCCTTGCAGTCATTTGGGCAATATGTAAATTTCGGCCGTACCTCTATGGTAGACCATTCAGAGCAGTCAGCGATCACCATTCGCTTTGCTGGCTGGCGAATCTCAAGGATCCATCCGGACGACTAGCAAGATGGAGCCTTTGGCTTCAAGAGTATGACATTACTGTCGTATACCGATCCGGGAGGAAACACAGCGATGCCGACTGCTTGTCACGCGCACCCGTCGAGACAACTGTGTCAGAAGAAGAGGATTTCCCGTTCCTGGGTATTGTTGACGCGTCACAAATTGCTCAGCAACAACGAGATGACCCGGAATTGCTTCCACTTATACAGCGCCTGGAGGGACTCGACGTTCAACTCCCGCGTATTTTCTCTAGGGGGCTATCCTCGTTCTGTCTGCGAGGAAGTGTCCTCTACAAGAGAAACTTCGAGAACAGCGAGACAAAGTTTTTACTTGTCGTACCCACATCTATGCGAGAAGAAATTTTGCATGCATGTCACGATGAGCCGACGTCTGGACACATGGGCGTGAGCCGTACAGTCGCCAGGATTCGTCTGAAATACTACTGGCCCAAGTTATTAGCATCAGTGCAGCACTACGTCAAGACTTGTCGCGAGTGTCAAAGGCGCAAGACTCCATCCGTAAAACCGGCCGGCCTCCTCCAGCCAATAGAGCCACCAAAAACCCCATTCCAACAAGTCGGTATGGACCTCCTTGGACCCTTCCCAACGTCATCTTTAGGCAAAAAGTGGATAGTTGTGGCCACGGACTATCTGACCCGTTACGCAGAAACTGATTCCCTGTACAATGCAACGGCTGTCGAAGTTGCAAAATTCTTTGTCCATAATATCGTGCTCAGGCATGGCGCTCCCACAGTTATTACCGATCGTGGAACGGCCTTTACTGCGGACTTAATGAAATGCTTGTTGCAAATGACACATACTGATCATCGGAAAACTACAGCGTACCACCCTCAGACAAACGGTTTAACTGAACGCCTCAACAGAACACTGACCGACATGCTTTCGATGTATGTCGACGTTGAACATAGGATGTGGGACGAAATTTTGCCATACATCACCTTCGCATATAATACGGCCGTTCAGGAAACAACACGAGTCACCCCGTTTGAACTTGTATTCGGCCGAGCAGTGACCACAACTTTGGATGCTATGTTGCCGTTAGATGACGAAAACCATCACTCATCTGACCTAGATGATTTCTTGCAACGAGCCGAGGAGGCACGACAGATGGCAAGGTACCGAATACGCCGCCAACAACGCATCGACTCCAGCCGATACAACCAGTGCCGTAGTGAAGCTCATTACCAGCCCGGTGACAAGGTGTGGGTATGGACCCCAGTGCGACGCCGTGGACTGTCTGAAAAGCTTCTGTGCCGATACTTCGGCCCTTACGAAATACTTCGTCGCATAAGCGACGTCACTTACGAAGTGAAATCCGCTGGACACGAGAGCCCAAGACGGCGCAACTCCACGGAAGTTGTCCATGTTGTCCGCATGAAACCCTACCAGGAGAGGTCATGAACAAAAAAAAAAAAAGTGAGATCCCACAGGAACCCCTACTTCATCTCACGCATCGGGCCGATGCGGTAAGGAGGGGGATAATGCCACGACAAACTTAGTGACATTCAAGTTGCGCGCCCTTTGCATTGGGCACTGTGCACGCCGTACAGTGGTGTACAGTGGCAGCAATCTTCGTGGCACGGGCAGCCACTTGGACCCGGCTCGCATGCGCCACGCGCACGAGGTGTCACGCGAGGAGAATAGGAAGACGGTTCGAGCCCAGTCTGAGAACGCGACTGCCGCGGATTTCTTCACGACCGCAGTTACTTTTACTTGTGGGCACAAGTTCGCCTTTAATAAATATCCTTGTTTTACTAACATCGTTACAATATTTCGAAATTTCTGTAATGCGTGTCTTAAAAGTGGTTTTTTCCCTAAACGAAAAGAAATCCTCTAGCCACGTCGCAGGTCGCTTTCAAGACACACGAGCGCCGGCAACGCGTCCCTACGGCGCCCGCCAAGGGCGTCTACTACGGCGTACGCGATTCGCGAGGTCAACGCCGTAGTATACGCCGCGGTTGTCTCTACTCTGTATGGAGCGGCGCGCGTGGAGGACATCGAGGCAGCCTAGTAGCCGCCGGAGAAGAACGCCCCCTCCTCCCTCGCCTGACCCCCTTGCCTCGCGCGCGACAGGAGAAGGCACGCTTTTCCTAGTTTACCTCACAGATGGTAGACAAGTCACCACGACACTTATATAGGTACTACTATGCTTTAAAGTGATTAACATCGCAGGGACACTAGTGGGGACAGAGGAGAGAACTTGCACTGTTAAACTTTAAAGCACATTTTACCAACAAGCCCAGCCTTACACCATGTTATACCATAATGCCCTAAGTAGACCAGTTAAGACGTTTATTTTGTACTTGGTTATGGGTGTAAGAAGGCCAGTACGTTTGAATATTCTGCTGTAGCAAAAGTGCAGGCCACTCGAAATAAGCGAATTGTAAGGATACGATTAGTGCGAGTCAGTCATCAGAATGAATGAGAGTGGCAGGTATTAGTGCGATTTCTTTAGCTGCATTTGACTATGGTATGGCCATTGGGTGAAGCCGCTAGCTCACCTCGTGATTATCATAGCGTACCTTGGGGCTCCAGCCCCAGGGCTTCTTGTCGAGGTAGTCAGCGGGACCGGGTGAATGATTAGAATATCGGGCCATGTGCGGAGCTTGTCCCCTCTCGAGGGAACGGTTGCCCCTGCTCTTCTTGCACCAGAGCAACAGTGCCCCCAATAGGAGCAACAAAAGTGCTCCTCCAACGACACTGAGAGCAATATATGTGCTCTGGAACATGGGATCTGAAAGAATACAGCAGTGCCGCAGAAGATCATGTTGAATTGAGAGAAGGCGACCGTATTGCATATGTTTAAGGCAGTTTGTGATTAGTCTGATGGTCATATTTAGTGTTAGTTACAATAACACTGAAGACTAAAAGACATTACAAGGTTCTGTCCAATACACAAAGTGACGTTTGCAAAGTGCTTAAGAGCTCTACTAAGCCGCTGCACAAGCTCATACGTAGAATCAAATATTTTCTGATTTGTGTCGTCATCAAGATTAATGGTAAAAAATTTAAGCTCCCTAAAATAATTTTAGTAACAGATACACTGTTCGGAAAATTGCACTAAATTCGAAGAATACACAGAATACAGACGTGACAGGAGCATTTCTACATTAATAGACCACTTTTTTTTTTAATGAATGGAAGATAAATGGCAGTGCCGCGGGACATTTCAGTTATCCTGCTGGGCCACCTGACTGGCGGCCCATGATACAGCACTCCTGAATTAGTCCAAGTTCAAACGTAAAGGAAACGACTTGATCGATGGTAAATACACCTTACCATAAAATTTGAATCCTATGACGTGGCATCTTCCTCCTGCCATATCAGACGAACTGCAACTAAAGGAAGAAAAATAAAAGAAATCGATGATTGAAAACACCGGATGCTCATAGCACACTGCATTATAAGAGGACACCCTGAGATTAGCGAAATTACCACTGAAGTCACTAAGTGACTGCACCTCCTACCACGAGAATATGGTCTCCGTCACATGTTAATACCAATAGTTGACACTTACAAAACCAACCGGTAAATGCAATGACTTTCTTATTTTACGCTCAGTTTTTTATGTTTCATTCAAACGGCACCGCTTGGGTATGCTTACATGAGTAAAGCACGAAAACAAGGATTAGCTTTTGGGATATGAGCGCACTGCTTAATTATATATAGTGTAAGATTCAACGCAGGGCATTGGCTGTTTCGAAGAAGTAGGCGTGTATCATGTCTCATTGGGAAACCATACCCTGGCATCGTACGCAAATCTCGTGTTCTGCCGTCAAAGATTGCATTAGAGTAGGTAAAAAGATTCCATACTGCGCACTTGCTGGGGGGAAATGTGTTTGTCCTAGCGAGCAGGAGTGAATTGAAAACAGCCCAGAATACTTATTTCGCCTTCATAAGGAACTTTCCTGCACCCGAATAATAAGGTATGACTGGCTCTTCATGCAACAAGAAACATTAGGTGCAGCTGTAGTTCTCACACATATTAACTGCAGACAAAAATTTGGTCTAGAAGAAATTACTACTTTGTATAGGTGCCAACGGCTTGAGCTAGGAAGTTACAACTTAAGATGCAGCGCACATGCTATTCGGGTTTTGGAAGTCCGGAAAATAATTGCTTCAGAGCATAGATTAAATACACTTCCTGTAGACGGAAAGCTGGGTGAAAAAGTGGTAACTACAATGACGCCGCCATGTTGCTATCTCCTTATTGTAGCCCTAAAAATAAAGACGCCATGCGATAATAAGCATTTCACGTAGCACGTACGCTTAGACATTGTGTAAAGCTTGTTCCGTATATTATTGAACAGATTCTGTGGATGTTTCTAAAATTTCTGTGTACCATTTGTGGTGCATGAAAGGACGCGTTTTGAGGCGCCTGAGCTAGATGGCGCCAACATACCGAGGGAGCGCCATCATACCAATCGCATCTCGTCGGCTGTGCCTGCGGGCCTGCCCAGCGTGTCACCATGGCGGCGCCATAGCGGTTGCTGTTTTCCATGCATGTACAATACGAGTAGCTTTGCCTCTAAATTTAGTTCAGACACTAAGTTTCAGACACTTCAGACACTAAGTTTCAAATGGACAATGTACAATTTTATATGCTACGTTTCTGCGAGAAATGGTTTCGTTATAAACCAGCGTGCTACTACGTCTTACCTATGCTGCTGCAACCGCACCAAATTCCATATCAGGGAGAATATTCGGCAAGGAAAACCTAAAGCTAATATATGGGCCTCGCGTGGGTCCGCTAAAATACGTTGTGCGTTTTGCACGAACTATCGAGCATACCTATCCCCGAGTCACGAGATACAATAGCATTATCGCATTTTGTTGAGCTATGAGCCTTCACAGCAAATTTCTTCATTGTGACTTACCCAGCGCTTGATGCGTTTGGCAGCGCCGATGGCAGGACCGTAGGAATTGTTGGCAACTCACTTGGTGCTGTCATGTCTGGAACTGATATATTGAAGGATAAGTTTTTCGTATTGATCTTTTGCTGCACCGTTACACAACTTCGATTTGTGTTAAAATTAAAGGTTAAAATGAACTTTCAAGGAAAGTAACATTTCCGTGGAGAAGAGTACTTCACGGATTGCTTTCCTTCTAGGAGCATCAAGTTTCGACTGTCTGAAATAGTAGCGCAAGGACATCTGCCAATGCTATCGTAGATACGGTTGAAAGCGTGATTGTTTATGTAGTGCAAAATAAACTGGCCTAAATTCGGCTTTAGTCACTTACAAATATCGTGTAATCGCTCAATACATCAGAGAAGAGCTTATGTTTTTTGTATAGGTTCTTTTAAACCCGATCTCACGCTAGTTTCGAGTACCAAAATTATGCATCGGAATATCAGGTCTCCAGAAAGCGAGTAATATTGCGAAACGTGAGCTGTATACGGGCTAATAGTCAAAAAGGAGGGTTCGGTAGCGGAATCATTGAAATCCTAACACTGAAAAGATTTACCAGAATTAATGGTCCTGTTGTGATGTCTAGTGCTTACGACTTGAGCGTCTTTAGCTACAGGAATGATTTTGCTCAAGCTGCGATAAATGACATTATATTCTCCCCTCTGCAATAGTCAAGCTGCAGGTTTCTTAAGAAATTCGGGTCCCTTAAGGTAACACTTTCATCGGATGTTCCGCGAGCTTCACGCGGAAGGTTCTCTGGCTGAGTAGATTTGACCGGTTCTAGAGACAATGTAATCAAACCAGGGCCATATAGGATGCAGCTTATGAAAGATGGTAGCTCGGTTGGGCGATTCTCGTACCAGTGCAGCTGCGCGCACTTGAAGGCGCTTTAATGTGGCTTGTAACTTTGTCCAATCCCATAGACAATGCATTTGAGCAGGTCTACGAGGAAACTATAACTTGATTTTGATAATCACTATTGAATAGTTTTTGTCAATTTTTTCGCTTCTTCTTCCATCGGGGGCATCTACTGACTGCTCTTTGCACAATACGTTCTTCAAGATTACTCAGCCGCTCTTAGAAATTCAATACATTGTGGGGAGTCCGAAGCGGTTACTGCATACTCAGTTTTCTTTATTTTCTCTATGTCAACGCTAGACAACCGGCTGAATCGGTTTTGTGATGGTAGCTGTAGGAATTCAGGCGATACGAGCTTACAATTGTAGCAGACGCGAACATCCGCCACTATTGTAAGCGCTCGCAGAACGCTGCGTAACAAAGCGCAGCGCACTTACGCTCCGCAGGCAAGGCCACTGGACAATAGAAGCGTTTGCATTAGCACACGCAAGAGAATTTCATGCCGCTTGCGCACGCACACCGCTTCGTTCCCCGGGAAAAACTACACAGAGTTTGTGGTATACACAACCCACTCGAGTCCCCAATCTAGCTCTCTCTACCGGCTGTCACGAACGCTACAACTCTCTGGGAGAGAACGCTTGCATTTGTTTGAGTTTTCTGGGCAACAACACAGAGTCTAGCTGTTTGGACGCGACCATCGATGGCGGTCGCCGCAGTAGTTTGTGGGACACGGGTTCCACGACAAATGCGAATGTCTTCAATGGCGCATCTACCCAGTGGCAATTGCAAGTGGCAATTGAGCTCTTTTGCAAATTCCGCATCTCGTAATGTTTTTTTTTTTTTCTTTTGTGACCGACTGTAGATGCGCAAAAGTATTCTTAGGCCTTTTTAGGGGACCAACGTGAGTTGAACGCCGACCTAGGGCTTGATGCGGTAAGCCAGCCAAATACAAGAAAGCACATCGTACATGTTGAGCAATGCCTTGAATCTGGCTGGCTGGGGCAGGCACAGATGTGCCCGTGTGGCCTGTACAAGCACAGATGGGAACATCCACCATTCCTCACACTGCAGGAGTTTGTACCTGAAAGTGAAAAAGAAAATGTAAGAACTTCAGCGGCAAGAAAGATCAAGATGCCAAGGATGGATGAGAAAATCACATCTATAGATGACCGTGAGAATCAAGGCGATGGAACATTATATATATATATATATATCATCATTTATTATTCCCTTAAGTGTCCCTTCAGGAACATAAGGGGGGGGGGGGGGGGGCAGACAGCGATGGGAAAGTGCCATACATCAGCTATATATATATATATAAGAGACGTGCAATTCCCTTAGTTGGATTGTCGAGGAAGTGTATCTTAGCGCGCCAATATTGCTATTGTGCAAACGTACAGCGTGCAGAAAACTGTTGGTGTCTGAACGTCAACTTGAACATAATTGTGACAAGAAAATGCCAGCAGTACAGGAGTTGGGGTTGTGGCAAAGTTTGCGCTTTCAGCTGTCATGAGCAGTTGCTAAGCAATCTTTTTAAGCGTGAGAACAAAAAAAAAATCTGAGATCTTAGTTGTAGGCACAGTGAGCAGTGAATGAGTAGAATGCAATAATAGTGAAAAAAGATGACAGCTGCCTTGCGCTAGTGAGTTTTCAATCTTGTACGTGGGACGGCGGCATAAACAGCAATTGTAACACATTCGGAAATTAATTTTTTGACCAAAGCTCAGCGTAAAGAAAAGCCTATTGAAAATTTTACTAAAGTTTGGGTTTAAAGTCTCAAAGCGAAGCGCAGTCACTGGCGGATCCAGATGGGGTCCCCTAGGGCGAGAGGTTAGCCCATGCCCCTTTATCCAGCCTTTCCCCCGCCTGAACAAACTCGACAACGAGGCTAACGCCCCCTCACTACTCCGAATAAGGCTTCCGTAGATATGCCGTCATTGGACAGCACTTCCAAATTCCGCCAACAAATCAAGCGCTGAAAGGAAGGGCATAGATTACCACTCTGCCTGGAACGCGCCACCATCTTGATCTCCATCAGGTACTCAATGTTTTCCCGAATGATGACACGCTCCGCACCCGTTTCTTTGTGAGCTTTTTCAATGGCTTTAGTGTGCCAGTCCGTCCAGTATATGTGGGACTGGTACTGAAAAGGACAAAGAGTTGCCAAAGTAAAGAAGGCCGCATGAATAAGTGAGAAACCGCGGTGACACTACAAGTGACGCAGGAAAAAAACTGCTAATATAGACCACGAACAGACCATGGGAGCCTTACCACGGGAGAATATGGAAGCGATAGACCCCGAAAGGCTCGAACATATGCAATTTTCGGATGAGAAGAAAAATTCACACCGAGCAAAACTTTCGCTTTGTAAGGGGGGGCGGGGGGGCATTGTCAGGGTGACTTTAAAATAAATTTTTATGAGCGAAAAGATCTAAATATTTGCAGAATGGTGGCAATGTTTTAACGTGTGGCATCGGTATATATAACTAGTAAACTAATCGGCCTTGCTTGATCTCGCTTGTAATCGCATGTGTATTTGCGAACAATTAAGCGCAAGACAAACCGAATTCTCCTACGAAAAGATACAGGACTGAGCACACTGCGTCAAATAATGACTTTGATATGTTGGCTGATTAACATTGTTCCTGCGTTTGGACTTTTTGCTCATGGAGCCTGTATCTTACAGCAGCAGATGATCCAGTTGGATGAGTTTTTCAGAGGGTATTACTTCGTCGAAATGAACAGCGCAGCTTTTCTTAATCTTGTGTCATTGTGGGATAAACACAGGGGAATATCTATGAAAAAAATGCCTGATACATGGTCAGTGATAAAAATGAATCATTCGCGCTGTTAATCTGTCCATTTATTTGTACAACTTATGTTATAGTCACCTGAGTAAGTCCGAAGGGATGAGACACGCCTTCAATGAGCTTTTGTCTGCTCTTGCCGTTGAGGTCCGAAAACTCGATGCAGTCCAACTGAGCATCCACCCAGTACAACCTTTCCGTCTCGTAGTCAATGGCCAATCCATTGGGCCAGCCAAGGTCTGTGGCTATCATGACTCTTCTCGCGCTGCCGTCCAGAAATGAGCGTTCAATTTTGGGCAGCTTGCCCCAGTCTGACCAGAAGATGTATCTGAAGATAGGCAAGTGTTAAAAAAAGACTTATTAAGTCACACCACTTTTCAGCACAGACACTCGTTGGGCTTTGCTCTATGCAGTACACGTGGAGGAGAATTTGGCTACTGAAAAAAAAAAAAAGAAACGGTATAGCATATGCCGTACGCAAGAAACATATTTCGCGTGGTATTTGACAGATTCTCGATCAAGGGGTGCACAGCTGCAGCCGCATGTACGGAGGAAATAAAAGGAAAGCGCCAAGAGAACTCGTGTGGTAATGAAAAGTAGGCATTTTGTTACTATCCGGCCCATATTAATGCGCGCATAGCCTCATTCAAGATATGCAGTTCTATCGCAATGCGCCGGCGAGTTTTATTATCATCACTCTGCTGTGCTATGTAAACGCCGCTTGGGAAGCAGTAAAGCTTGCCAGGTATGTCGTACTGCGAGACAGTCTTCGGCTTTTAAGGTTATCAAATCTTCAGCTAACACATTACTTAGTGGTGTAGTGGCCTGCCGTATTTTGCACACGCAGTAGAGAGCCATCCAAATTTCGTGGAACTTGAGTAGTCGAAGTCACAAGTCGTATCTCTGACGAACATCGAGTTCTTGAAGCTAACAATATAATGAAGCATTGGTTATAAATTCTAGAGCATAGTGAATGAAGCGCTAACACGAACGACGCAATGCCAAAAAAAAAAAACTGTTTGGCGACAAATATAGATGTTTCTACTATACTGAAATAAATAGCATACTAACTGCATTTTTTTATTTCGTCTGAATGATTATTATGGACCAACACGCTTAGTTCAAGATCCTTTTAATAAACACATATGTTTAGGTCACGAAAATTGTGACCGTTTCTTTACTGGCTGGAACACGTACGCGCTCAAAATGATTCTGCGATATTCGAGTATCTGTGATTTTTGTACAAGGAATCCTTTGTTAAATTCGGTAAGCCAAAAATGTATGTTTCTACCTTGACAAAATTATTATGTGCGACTTTGAAAACTGTCCCGGTAATCTGGTAAAATTCCGGTTGCTATAACTGTGTCAAAACGTTAAGACCATTAAATGGCTCGTAGCTTTGAAAGTGACATTCGTCTGGATGGATTTAGCTAGAATAAAAATGTATGCATAAACATAATGCTGCTGCTCCGCTACTTGACAAAAAGAAAGAAGATAAACAAAGCAAGTAGAATAATTGTGCAGTGGTTCTGTTTGAGACCAAATAAGAGTTCCAGCTACGCCACCGTAATGGTTTTGCACACAACGCATCACCCCTCTTGATCTTTGACTTTCAACACGACTTTCTTTGGAGTGCGGACTGCATATAAAATAAAAAGGATGTTTGAAAATTAAACAAGGATAATGACGCGCAGATTGCTTCGAAGCAAGAAAGAGCTGTAGACGTGCACAATATGCGCAGTCTTGTGAGTCACCTATATCACACTGTAAATCGGAAATCATTCGTCTAAACAGTCATGTAAAGGTCCCTTCGCCTCACCCTTTTTCGGGAAAGAGAGCAAGCGCACGCGGCTCGTCCAGGTCAAGGTTTATCAGGAGTTTCCGGCTTGACCCATCAGCCCGAGCAACCTCAATAGTCTGCAAGAAAATTAAGAACGATGAGAGCAAAGCGGGTAAGATCCTTACTGGTTTGAATTTCGACATATAGTGACCCATGCAAACGAAGTTATCCAAACACCTGCCTTCGATAAACGTGTGAGAGCCTACATGATTGACAGCTCCCTCGGCTCGCCGCGGTGGCTTAGTGGCTATGACGTTGCACCGCTAAGCACGAGGTCGCGGAATCGAATCCCGGCCGCGGCGGCCGCATTCGACGGTGGGCGAAATGCAAAAACAACTGCGTCTAGTGCATTGGAGGCACGCTGAAGATTCACTGGCGCTCAAAATTAATCCGGAGACCCCGACTACGACGTGTTTCATAAACCGTGGTTTTCGTACGTTAGACCCCAGAACTGATTTCAATTCGATTCAACCTTTTCCTCGGCCCACTCTTTTGTTTGACCGCAACAATAACCCACATATTAGCCTGTAAATAATGTGGGTCCTGCTTATGGTTTTGTTCTTTACCTGCACGGTGCTTGGGGCGTCTCCGTGATACGGCTACACGTTTTGGGAGTGAACCAATGCATGTTTTCCGACAATTTTTAAGACTAGCTAGCGAAGGCTGAGGCGTGCTTCGCAATTATGCGTTACAGATTGCTTACCTTGCGTCGTGAGTCGGCCCAATAAATGTTCTTCGCAATCCAGTCTAGCGCTAAACCATCAGCGGCTTCTAGATCACGGTCTATTATGACTTCCACATTGCTACCGTTTAAGTCCACTCTCCTAAAAAGAGAAGCAAATGGTAAAATTGCACTGAATCAGTGTGAGCCAGTGAGAGCTGTTTCATATACAATATGCCGCATCTTACTAATTTACTAAAGCCTATTGCTGTATTTTACCAGACTGTGTTCCATATTCTTTGAAGCGTAATTTACAGCCAATGAGCGGCAATTTCTTTCATTACTATAAATATAAGATTTACAACCTGTGACTAATATTAAGGTACAAAGAAAACATAACTGAAACAGATAACTGCGAATGAAGGATTTGGTAGAGCTTGTGTCTAAACAAGTATTTTTGCGCGGATGAAAAAAGAAACATACAATGCCAGCAATCAGCTATTTACAGTGTAAGCACAGCTATTCCACTTCATCTTCCTAATTTTTCTGAGGCGACAATTAATGCTATTGGCAGGTTCTAATCAATGTGATTTAGCTTGTATTTGGGCAACATCATCAGACCTTAGTTCCAAAACGGTAGAGAACACCACATCAAAATTACTGCTGACCATGTTCTAAGGAAGGATTCTTACCTAATAACATCAAGTGTAACATCAGTGTAGTAGAGCTTCCATTCGTCGTAGTTAAAGTCAACTGCTACGGCGTTGTAGACATCATTCAGAGGTAGATGCATATCAGTGTTGTCGGCAGTGTCTAACGAAATTTTTCGAAGGCTGCCACGGTTGGCAAATAACAAAAACGCAGATGGTGCTGAAAATGAAAAGCAGGGAATTTGTGACCAAAGTTTGAATCTATGTTATTTCTACATCAGCTTTGTTAAACGAACAATTTTAAATTTTATTTTATCATCAATTCGTTCGTGCAAACCTCGCTTAAACCGGCCCTTACAAAAACTCATTTATAAGATTTTCTGAAAGAAATTCCCGAAAGTCCTGCCGAATGGCTGATAGTTGCACATTATTCATTGTTTCATTGCGCCTTCAACAGAATGCAACAAGCTCCGGACAATGATAATGTTTCCTCAGCGTGCTTACCTTCGTAACATGTCCTATCGTCAGATTTGAGAAGAATTCCAGTTGGACACGCACACGAAAATCCATGCGGCTTTCTGAGGCACAAGTGGCTACATCCTCCATTGGTCCTTCCGCATGAGTTGATGCCTGTAAGGCAACTTTCTTCCTCAGCTCGTGTCAAGGCAGTACTGCAACTATGCTGAGAAATATGTAGTTATTGTAGTCTTAGGTCACGAAAGAATGTGAGGAAGAAGGAGGGAGGTGGAAGCGTGCGATATTAATATGCATTTGTCGCGTAATATCGTTTTAGGTGGTCGCCTTGGGTGGCAAGCGCCCCACAAGGAAACAGTAAGTAAACCCAGTAGAGTGATACAAGATTCTCAAATACACCACCATGACTCGTGATGCATGAAACACAAATGATTAGAGCTTAGATTCGAGCTCTGTGACATCTTTATAGTTCAATAATGTTTTCAGTTATAGCAGAACTGTAAAAGATACAAATTGTCGCGGCTTGTATTTTCCGCAGGGGTTACTTGAAAACTAGCTGCTTTAAATTCCGCATCCTTCGTCGCAAGAAATTAAATTTTCATCCACGAAGAGCAAAGCGACATGACGTGAATTCTACGCCTCTATGCTACACTTTCTTGGATAACAATATTTCCTTTCGTAAAACTTCTCTCATATTGAAAATTTCCACAGAACATGTATGTCGTATTCCTTGTTATAGCGTAAGTAAACTTGAATTGTCATTGAAACTCTTTTCGTTCAGCCAGTGTGAAGTTACTACAATATCCTTGCTATCGTATGATACGGTGAAGCCAAATCAGCGCTTTTCAAATGTATATGAAATCAGAATTGATAACCGCGTTTTTTAGAAAGGCTCCATTTTATGACTGGGGTGTTCATTTAGTTACGGCGCGCCGAGCAAACGGCAACGACAGAGGGTGCTAGGCATATAGTGCGCTAATCCCCCGAATTTCTGGGGATGAACGAAATAATACGCTTGAAGAACGGCTCTGCCTATGTACGTCAAAGGTGTGAGCTTCTGTTTTCGCCATCGGTGGTTGTGGGTTCACTGCTTCTTTTTGTTCTTTTTGTTGTTGTTGTTGTTGCGGTACCACTTACGTCGAAACTCCAAGCAATTTTTCGCCGTTGTTGTCAAAGTGACATTGCCGCGGGGCTCCGCAAATATTGAGGTAATATGTATGCTATATGCTAATCCATGCCGTATGTGCAGGTTATATTGCTGCACTATTCAATCACTGGAGCTGCTCATACTTGCGTTCTGGACTTACGTTCTTGATTAAATTATTCCTCGGAATTCCGAGAATGGCAGCCCACAGACAAATGTCACAAAACAAAACATTCACAGCCCATGCCTTTTATCATAAATCTTCTCAGACTATTAAATATTAGAAGTACGAACCAATATAGGCGTTCAAACCTGAAAGTTATGCGCTGTTACTAGCCCGTTTCTTTACGGGCGGCGTAGTGGTGTTGCATGTGCGATACATACACCGCTACGTGCGCTACACGGTACATCAAAACATATAAGGGTGCAAGAAGTTTTGGCACACCGGTGTATGTCACGTCCGTGTTAGTCGTACCCACGTATGGTTACAACACCGTGCGAGAGGTTCAAGCGCGACGCTACACCTTGCTATCGATCGCAGTTAGTGTTTCGTCCTTCGGGCGTAACTACGAATTCTTTAAACGTATTTCATACAACCCATTACCGTAAAAGCTTTATAATGTTATTAGGAAACAGAAGAAAAAAAGCAAGCTCGTAAAAAGAAAAAGCAAATGAATGAGCAATGCGTGCGGTGTGTGCCGTGCCTGCATGGAAGCAAGTATTGCTCATCTTCGCATCGCTGATGTTTCCTGAATAAATTTTATAGCCTGGCCTAGACATTTTATCGTTTTCCGAGCAGGTCTTTTTCTAAAGCTTTTAAGAGCACGCATTTTCATTGAGCAAGGTTATTTCAACGCTGCTATACTATCTCAGACCGCTTCTGTGATGGTTACGGTATCTATACCAGAGGATGCACGGCTAAGGTAAATTTCATTCAAATATTCAGCAGTCGAAATCGCGAGATAACTAGGTGGTAAGGAATGCGGCGCATACCACTGTACTGGGTGTTTACGCCGTGTATGTCCATGAGACCAGCCAGGTTCGTCCGTATCGTCTGCCCATTTTGGCCATTCGTGTCAGATCGATGGATGGCCTTTGTCTCCCAGTCGGTCCAGTACAGGTGTCCGGAGAATGCTAACACGCCGTACGGGTGGGCGACGTCTCGTGCAAGCACCTTGCGATTCCTTCCGTCAAGGCCAGTTGACTCGATAACCTAAAAATAGATACTTCACTCTCTGAGAAGCTGCTCTAATATGTATATTTACAGAAAACAAGTTAAGATCAAGACAATTTTTGTTGCGATTGAAATTGTTGCTTGTGGAGAGCATTATTATAGTTGTTTCAGAAATAAAACACATAAACGTCGGCACGTGGCCAAAAAACCTCTAGCTTGATGAGATTGAGCACCAGAAAAACCTGTCTTCTGATATCTTCAAGTTTCCCATAATAACACCAACTAAAGCCTTTTGTGGTACCAGAAATGTACAGGGTGTCCCACGTAATTTTAGCTGAACATTAAAAATGTGGAAATACCAAGTAGCTGGACATAACAAAAGTAATGAAAAGCGTCAATGAATCCCGCAAATTCAAATAATACTGCCGCTCGATGGCCGTTCGAGGCACTGCGTGTATTCATGGGCCTCTTTCGCGCTCGGAAAAACACTTTTATCTCGCACGTACTGAGCAACAGAAACCATTATCGGGAGTTTTTCATGCCACTCTACAATGTTCTCATTGACACTTTTTAATCTAATTTTATTATATGAGAAGTTTATCAATTAATTAGGGCTAATTATGCAATGAGTAGAATGATACAATAATCTTAGCACCTCCAAGCAACGGCAAACAACATTACTTTGGTTCTGTCCAACTACGTGGCATGCGCATGTTTTTAAGGTTTGGCTAAAGTTACATGGGACACCTTGTATATTCCTACACTCTAAAAAAAAGTTTACACCCTTTCAGATGTATATCTGCCACAGAACGATAATCGTCATCTGCCTTGCTTGCGTTTCCTTTCTCGAAAACGCCGCGCCCGCTACTTTCCTGTCGGGAATGCTATGTCAGGCTGATAACGCCCAGGTCGTTCGTTACTGGGAAGTACCGGGAACGCAGCGTTAAAGAAAAGAAATGCGGACAAGACACATGACATTTATTGTTGTGTGGCAAGATACAACCCAAAGGGTGTAAACGTTTCTTACACTCTGAGAAAAGTTTACACCCTTTGGAGTGCCCCTTCTGCCACACAATGATAATCGTCATCTGCCTTGATGCGTTTCCTTTCTTTAACGCTGCGAGCCCGGTACTTTCCAGCAACGAACGGCATGCGCGTTATCACTATGATAGCATTCCAGACAGGAATGTAGCGGGCGCGGCGTTTTCAAGGAAGGAAACGCATCAAGGCAGATGACGATTATTGTTGTGTGGCAGAAGGGGCACGCCAGAGGGTGCAAACACTCCTTAGAGTGTAGAGCGTACGTGCTATTTGAAGATGATACGGGCACTTGTATGTAGCGGGATGTACCGATAAGCGGTCGCAGGCTGATCTGAGGACGACGACGTGTCTAGCTTGAGCTTGTCTGGTTCCCATGATGGCCAGTGCATGCTATACCCCTTTTACTTACACCGCATAAATAGTTTACCTCCAGTACTTCCACTTAAGAATATATATATATATATATATATATATATATATATATATATATATATATATATATATATATATATCGAATTAAAGAAGCGAAATATCAATGGGAATGAAAGTGGATGAAAGAAAACTTGCCGCAGGTGGGGAACGATACCCCGTCCTGGGATTACTCGTGCGATGCTCTACCAATTGAGCTACCGCGGCGCCGTCTTGCCCTCCTCTTTCTTGGGTATTAGAGTGAGATTTTGTTGAGAATATATACTAAAGCAGAGTCAATGTGGCTAAGATGGCTGACCAGCAACAACACGCAGCAGCCAGCATCTCGCGTTCTTCTTCCTTTCTTTTCTTTCATCCTTCCGTAAGAATATATATATATATATATATATATATATATATATATATATATATATCACGAAAACCTTCAGGTGGTCCTTCATGTCATAAATTTATATCAGTTCCTGTATTAAACAAATATGCTACTCGAAATAATAAATCCGCATGTACTTTTTATGCACATTCTTGTAGACTCATCTTTATGTTTTATTTGGCTCTTCTCTTTAATACCTACAGCTCGGAGGGTATATGAAGTAACGAAATAATAAAATAAATTAAATAAATAACACGTAAAGGGTGAGAACAGTTTACCGCAAAGTATTATTTAATATGCGTGTTAAATTCCTTGTGCACATTGACGAAGTTTGTCGTGCGCATTTTAAGAACCAACAATGACATGGTGAGACTGCGAAAAATAATAAAAGAAAGATATGCACGAACTCACATGCAGCTTGGCATCAGCCCATACAAGGCGCGATGACTCTTTGTCAAGAGTAAGCCCGTGGGGCCAACCCAAGCCATCCTGCACCAGGAGGGCTCTGTTTTCTCCATCCATGTGTGCTGATTCAATTCGGATCTTGTTTCCCCAGTCGGTCCAAAACATAGCACTGCGATCCAACATGCCTTCATGATATGACACAAGTGTAACGCAGTGGACTTCAGCGTTTTGTGAAGAGCTTAATTTTCGATGATATTTTAGGAATAGCCATATAGCTGATTAAAACATATATGCTACTATTTAACAGAAGGACATTCTGCATATCACTCACTACTCGTTACAGTATGCACACTCGAACCTGCTGCTTACGGGGGCTGATGCCTTTGTGAGGCTATATGCCGTTAGTCTCAGCCTGCCCTCGTGTGAATGCACGAGAAATTAAATTAAATTCAATGCAATTCAATACACGCAGCATGGTGGAGTGAGTAACCATGATGATTTCAATTGAAGAAGGTACTTGAAGCACGCATACAGTTTTGAAGAAACGTTATAAGTAATTTTATATAGTAAACCGATTTCATAGCCATGTGGAAATGCATCCGAAAAGACAGAACAAACCTGAAAAACGATATTTAAAAAACAGGAAGGAATAACGTGACAAGAGCTAACGGTACTGTGACATTGAAGTAATACAAATAAAATCAAATATACAGCTAACATTCTCGAGCCGAATCCGAATAATGTTCTCTAAGCAAAAGAAAAAAAATACAAGAAGAACAATATTTGTATGTATAACCGATATTAATCAAAAACGTGTCAGTCACAGTAACATTTGAACAAACGTTGGATAGCGATGTGGGCCTTAACGTTAACGGAAGTAAAACTATGTCCAAATGCTCTAGTTTGGGTATGGCACATTCCTTTAGGAAATTTCAGGGATTCTCGAGTGCACCTGGAGAGAATTTCAACTTGTGGTTTGTTTGTTAGAGCTAGAATGATTATTATATGGAATTTTGTGCGAGACGCTCTCTTTGAGCACGGGATTTGTAACACTTCGGCCATGCTGCTACGTAAGCATAACAACCATTGATGTGGCTCCAAAGGGGCTCTGTATCAGCAGTATCGGCGCCTTTTTACAGCAATAACGCGAATGCTAGTTGCACGAATTATTTTGGAACTAGTGGTGCACTGTGATGGCAATGAAAGTTATGCTGCATGCCCTGCCACGCTCATTGGTAAGCCTCTCATGTTGCAAAGGTACTGCGTTTTTAAAGGAAGGGAGCGAAGCGCTTATGCGCGCTGCCAAAGTTTCGCCAAGGTCACTTAGCTTTTTTCAGTGAAAAAGCGGTTATCCTTGAAAGGGTTATATTGGCTCCTCAAACCTGCGGAGTGAGCGAGCATGAAAAGGTTCTGATGATGATACAGACTAAAGTTACAGAGACATGAAAAATACTTCTTGACGAAGCATAGACTAGCGTGCGTGTTGGTAGTTTGGCAATCGCTGTGGTAGTGCGACATGTTATTATTTCCCATGACAGTTCGCACAAAAACTCGTGGAAAAAAAGCACGTTCCGAGATATATTAGATGCCCCTCTACACGTCTTGATCTATTTCCTGACGGGAACTGGCAGCGTACACTCTCTGTCATTCTTCCTTAAGGTCACACACGGCTTCGCGGAAATCAAAGAAACCAAATAGAATCACATGTAGGTACAAACTACTAGATGTTACGCTCTACTTTCACGTACAGACGAGTATTCGAATGGCCGGCTACTGACTACACCAGCGTCTGCAGCAGCTACCTTGCGGTAGCTGTTAGGTTCCGCTTACGTTTTTCCTATGGGCCCTAGACCCAGCGTGCGCAATTGCCATGTGGGGACTCACTGCGGTGCCGGCCCGTACTTTTTTTGTGCTACAGATGGCGGCCAAATCGGCCAAATCGGTCGAATGAACACTCTATACAAGTGCATGAGTCCATCTGTACGTTTAGTTTTAATGTTTCCAACATTCATTAAACTATAACTAAACCTTTTATTCTATTTGGAGTTTCGAATACAGTAACAAAATGCTACCCTATATAGTTAGCAAAAAAGAATGTTCAATACATGTAAATAAGGAAAATTCCAGCAGTAATCTATTTGGTTAGACATAATAAAACTGTTCCGCAAAGCCACGGAAGGACATCACTAAAGCGAGAAAACAAAACACGACACCCGATCGTAAACGGGCCATAATACAGTTGTGTTATGGCCCGTTTTCTGAAAAATAAGACAATTGTTGGTTTGCGGTCGGATGTCTTGTTTTGTTTTCTCGCCTAAGTCCTGTCTCTTCGTGGCATTGCGCATAAGTTTCATTATATTCAATAGGTGCATAGAATGAACAACACAAGGCTCACCCCTTTTCGTAATGTAGCACGATTGCGCGCGGACTGTCGACATCTTTCCAGACAAGCACATGCCTGTGCTTTCCGTCCAACTCGGATACCTCTATAAGGCTCCTGCCAGAGTCTGTCCAATAGAGCTTGCGGCCGATGGTGTCGACAGCGAGGCCTCCAAGCGTCTCCAAACCAAAAGAGACCACGTCCTTTACGCGGCCTCCGTCTGTATCACAGCTTTGAATAACGTGGCGTTCGGCATCGGCATAGTAAATTTGTTCTGTGGATGGGGAAAATTGTGAAGAACTGTTTCAAACAGTTAGCAATAAAAACAGCGGAAAAGCATTACATATTGTTGAAACGATTAGTAATGCTGCATTTTCCGGTAGCTGGAATTGCTTTTATGGCTTACAAACCAAGCTAGTATAGTTTAAAATGAAGTGATAGATAAACAGGCTGCTACGGGGCATTCTTGAGACATATTCAGCACTCTTTCCTTCCCGCAAAACTTGTGCTTTGTGGCCCGCCGTACAATTTATGCCTAACATCTGAAAGGAGTCTCGGAGGCCAACAAACTAATGAATAAACTCGCGTAAGAAACGCAGAATATCAGTGGAAGATTGAGAAGTGTCGGGCAACCAACGGAAACACAAATATGCCTTCACAAGGCTTTATGGCAGAAGCTCTACACGTGCTCGCGTGCTCTATTTTCTTGCGGCACATTATTCCGGAACATTGTTGCCAATGTGGCATGGGAATCAAACGGCTGCAAGTTGCACATACTACACATGTGTAGTTGCTACATACTACACAGTTGCACATGTGCAGTTGCACATACATAAAGCAATTGACCGGCCTATGCGTTAAATTTTTCATTTGGGCGCGATTATATAGGGGATTCTAGCATGTGAGAAGAGCACGTTTTTGGTGATATAAAGTGTACCGGAAATTATTCAGTAGTACTCTATACACAAAGCTTCTACGAATCTGATGGACAGCTTTACAAGACACTGGTTTTTGGTAGGAACAGCCGAGTCAAGGCGTCAGAAATAAAGTACAGTAGCCGCCGCAATTCGATGGAATCTACACTCGTTCGCGTATTCATGAGTTTTGGTGGAAAGTCGTCAGCTGTTTAGTGAATCTTTAGGGCCCTTTTTGTTGAGCAACGCTGATCCACGAGCACAGAAACATTTTGAAGGTATATTCTGAAGTGCAAGCGTACTAAAGCATTCGTTTGTAAGCACTACTATTTATTATTTTAAAGAACGCTTACTATGTTTCTTGGCATAGAATTGAAATTGAGTAATCGAAGGCGTACTGTTTCTAACCTCTCGATATAAATCTCCATTACCTGCCTAACATGATGATATTCGCTGGTGAATATATCGCAACGAAAGTTGGCACTAGGACTTTGCATCAGTATCTAACGAAAACTAACATACGAATGAACATTAAAATAACGTATTAACACGTAATACTAACCATCACTCGTGTCGACGTCAACGGCGACGACATTTCGTAGATTTCTGAGCGGAATGACCACATCTGCCCAGTAAGGCACGTCGAGAGACATTTTTCGTATTTCCGTTCTACGAGAGAAGATAAGGAAACGTCTCATTCCTGAAAGGACGGGGTGTGCAGTCAGAATCGGAAATGGCTCAGCAAAATGACAAGCAAGCACAGAACACGCATTGAGAATTTCTTTTACCACAGAGTTATGAATAAACATGATGGCGAGTCGAGTAAGTTGGTTAAAGTTCATGATGAACAGATCTTGAACCACACCGACACACCGACAATAGGTTACATAAGAGCAGACAGGACACCGCTTTACTCGCAACTTACAATATTTATTCAACACAAGGACTGTAGAGGTATACAGTTACACAATTTCATGCGCACGCGCATCAGAGCATAGATACGAGTTAAATAAACGGAACCGCCGATGACAGAAAGTCACTTAAATTCGAAACAAACAACGCAGTTAAATGACAATGATTAATGTAGGCGAACTTCGCATCGTGCAATATGATTGTGACTTGACAGACGCACAATTTCCCCCGTTTCTTGATATAGTATAATTCTACGAGCTTAAGAGTTAGGTGTGTGTCCGAAAATTATCTCAGTTTCTGATAAAACCAGATACCAAGGGCATTGTTTGCAACAGTCAGCAATATGTTAACATCCTGAAGCTAGTAACAATGCGTGATGTTCTCTGAGACTATCGTTGACGCATCTTCCGGACTGTCCCACACACACGCCACCGCAAGAAAGGGGAACCACATATGCTACGCAAGCTATTTTACCGTAGCGTAGACCTAGAAGTAGACAATCCGCGTCGCAGGCGGTAGGTATTGGGTTCGAATATCAGTGCCGCCGGGAACCCAGCAGCTTGTATAATGGCTAGAGATGTCCCTCGACCTGGTGAACGGCTGCTTGTGGGGTTTTGGCATCTCGAAAGGGGGTCTTATAGATTCTGGGAAGCTTCTCGGCGCCCTATGTCCAACCACAGACGGCTTTATAGTAGAGTGTGTGTCGCGGCTGTGGGAGGCAGACGAGAGCTGCTGTCGGGTACCTACCGGTAAAATGTGTATAAGTGCATTCCCGGCCAAGTGCTCGCCTAATACGCGACCTCAGCGCTCGGAAAGGACTCCCGCCTGATGGGAAATCGTCGAAATGGAATCTGCAGCAATAAGTTTTTGAGATTTGTTCGGTGCTAAGTTTCTCTTGGTTCTTGCACAGCAAGCATATCGGTCTGTACAAACCTCTACGAACCTCTCCTAAACAACGGGGCCCTCCGCGTGCGTGCCTGAGCTCACCACGGCTTTCCTCCTCTCCCCTCGCTCTCTATCTTTTATCTTTCTATTTACTTTATCCCGCCTCCCAGAGTAGGGTAGCCAGCCAGACGCATTTCTGGTTAACATCCCTGCCTTCTCTTTTGATTTCGTCTTCCTCCTCCTCCTCCTCCTAAGCAATGGACCCATGGAAAGCCGGACGCCTGGCCAGGGGCTGCTGCGCCTTTCTTATAAACCGGTGGGCATTCGGTGGTGGGGATTGAAGCACGCACAGGGGTAGTAAAAAATTCCCAGGCCACAGCGTGTTCGACAAGGTTCACTCTCAAGCAAGTAGCCGAGCTCTTTGAGTAATTTTGTCACTCTGGAGCTGTGTGTGGTGAGAAACAGTGTCCCGTCCAAGTGCACTTTTTAGAAAAACCTTGGGGCCCTTATAGTCCGATACATGACACGCCACATGGGCACGAAGTCAACGTGTTCGCGCAAGCGGTGGCCTGGAAACTTTTGACGAACCCTGTACATCTCGCAGCCCAGCTGAGCTTGCAACTTACTGGATTGCTCGATTTGCTGTCATTTTTTTTTCTCTAAAGTCGCCATTTACACGCGCATGTTCACACAGTCATTCATATGAACGAACACCTTTTTAAGGCGACTGACCGTTAAAATTGTAGTGAAGGGACTTACTCTGACATAGTTCTCGCAGGAGAAAGCATTGTTAAAAAGGTCTCCGGTCAGTGCTGCGTTCTTTTGCACATGCGTGGTATTTATGCTACTTATGTGATGTGTCAGAAATGCGTTCTTGAACTGTGTTGTGCTTCAATAAAATGACGAAATCGTCAGC
Organism: Dermacentor andersoni; assembly: GCF_023375885.2. Classification (NCBI taxonomy): domain Eukaryota; kingdom Metazoa; phylum Arthropoda; class Arachnida; order Ixodida; family Ixodidae; genus Dermacentor; species Dermacentor andersoni. The sequence goes on along the minus strand of NC_092817.1, from coordinate 118,670,656 downwards.
ATGATGGGAGGGACAGCTTATCGAGCTTATAAATGCTGTGTAGCAGTATCTCATGCGTTGATCTAAATTGCGTTTTCAAGTGCTGGATAATGATGTCTTAAAACTACAATCCCAAGTGCTCTGTCCAAGAGGCTTCTACACTATACAGACAAATCTCAGTGAAGCCGCACTTTTGCGACTGTATGTGCCTGTGGCAGCATTCGAAATGATGACGCTTAAGAACTCAATGAGGAAATTAATGAATTTTGTTTTTTGGTAACCGTGAGATGGTTTGGTAGAAATAATACTCATTATCAAGAACTGGTTGCAAGTACACCACATTTCAAAGGACCCCGGGTAAACAGATGCGCTTACTCAGAGCTAGAGATATGAGCGCAGGCCCTAATTTAGGTCTATGTGCCTGATCTTAATGAATTAAATGTGCTTATTTTAACCCGTGCAACTTTGAATAAACTTGGGCGCAACAAAAATAAAGTTTTAATAATTGTTTAACGTGCCGTCGGTACTTCCAGGAGGGATTTCATCTAAGCTGTGGCCAATTCCTTCAGGCAAAACAAACTTCCCAGAAGATTGCATGAGGCATACCTGAATGATGGCGAATAATATGTAGGGTGAATACTTGCAAAAAACCTTCGGAAAAGAATAAAAGAACGCTTTTTTATTCAACCAATAATAATGTGGCGTATAGTGCTTAGGAACCACGAAAGCACCAAAATATGACGAGAAGAAATTTTCGCCACAGCTATCTCCGTTTTGCGCCCGTTCTTGCGAAAATGCAATATTTACGTCTCGTTCACATCTTTCCACTCACCAGAAACCGCAAAAGCAGTGGGAGTGGTCATGCGGTGCTCACCTCTTGAGCATGTTTTGGTGTCGTTGAGGAGCATCGTCCCAGTGGGACAGGCACATACAAAACCCTTTGGCTTGGGCGCGATAAGGCACAGGTGGCTGCAGCCGCCGTTATTCGACGAGCATGCGTTTGGTACTGGAAAAAGAGAAAAAAAAATTATGACAGATCATCAGTGATTCGGTCATAGTACTTGCATGAATTAACTAGCTGCTGGGCGACATGAAGACGTCGTAAGGTCAAGCACTACGGATTTAGGGGTCAAAATGTGCAACGAAGGCGCTCTTACGTGCCTTCTGATCCCTCTAGAATTATTATAGAGCAATGCAGGAGGCTACGTGCATTTTGTTTACGTCATAGCTACGGCAGTTCATGAATGCTGAACAGTAGAAGCCGATTATTTATTTACTGCCTAACAGGTATGCACTAACCATTCGAAACGTTTCCAATCAGAGTAATTATTTCATAAAATAGAATTGCAGACAGGTGCCAATGAAAATGGCGTATCGTGCTCTAAAGAAAGCTGTAAATTGTGATAGAGGCTGCAATAAAGTGAAGGAGTTTAACGTCTCAAAGCTACATATACGATATAAAGGGACGCCGTAGTGGCACGCTGCCACTATGTGGGCTGACCACCATAGTTTCATTAACGCGCACGTACATATCAGCACACGAGCGAGTCGGGAAGTTGAACCCGCTACTTATTGCCTGGCACAAAAACGGTGTAGCTGCTGCTCTCAAGAATTCGTGCCCAGTAGTATAAACATAACCAGAGATTAAACCAAAGAAGGGGGGGGGGGGGGGGGGCACGGGCAAGTGCAAGAGCTCGCCTCGTCCGCACCTGAAGGTCTGTTTCGATGAAAGACGAGTATGTTGCGGAGGCCATCGCGGCCTGGCAGGACGGTTCTCCTGTTCTCGCCCGTAGCAGCGTCGGCCGACAATATGGCTTTCTTGTCCCAGTCGGTCCAGTAGACGCGGCCATCGAACACCGTGAGCCCGAACGGGTGAGGAAGGTCATGGGACATGAGCACCTGCGCGAGGAATACACGTCTACTGGTGTAGCAGCTCGATTCGCCTCTAGAAAGTGGAAAGCAAGAAGGTATTGTAGTGTAATGTTATTGCGATAGCAATTACATGGAAACTCCATGCGCATTTTCCCTGTCGGCGTCGCTATGGTGTCCCGAATGAAGTCCAAGAGCGATAACATTGATGCCGCACGTCGTATGCTGTGGGAGTGAGTGAAAGCGCGTGAATGTCAGAAGCGATGGATGGTGGCTCGATTTCGCACCGCAGTTGGGGCAGGCAGAGGGGGGTGGGGGTGGGGTGGTAGCGCGCCGTCTTCCATCGCGCGCAAGGCAGCAGAGAGGGTAAGGGGGAGAGTGGCATTCTACTCGGGTGGTGGCTGCGTATGGCGTGGGAGTGCGTGGTCGCGCGGGCCCTATCTTGAAAACGAAGCGCTACGGAGTTTAGGCGGGCCGATGGCTGGTGGCTCCGTGTGCGCTGTGTTTTCGCCGCTTAGTTCGCGTCGAGGCGAGAGCCAGCACGAATGGCAAATCGCCCACTGCTGCTGCCGCTCTCCCACATGCCAGGTTCGTCGAGTGAGATGTGTTCATGTGTGCATGTGCTCACCTGACGCCATGCTTGTTAATTTTGCTAGTAAACGAATGCTTATAGGGCCCATAAAACCACTATTTTTAGTTTGTATAGCTGTCTAATAATTTTCTATCCCCAAAGATGTTTCACCTGTTGGGCGAAATTGAGACATTTTTTTTTAAATATTAGGATTGTGAGCATATGAACCAACAGAGAGGAAAACATTACAAAAAGCAGGCTGGCAACTGTCAACGAAAGTATCACAACGTGTGCCTGCTATTCAAAAAGGAGTGAATAGAAATATAGGAACCGATAATGACGTATAGTGTTTAATGGTACAAGGGCTCAGATATGGCCAAATAGAACCAAGAAATAGAGTAATTGAATTACAAAGAAAGGTAGAGGAGAGAACAAAATAAAACAAGATGAAATACCAGAAAGATGAGCGTAAAAGAAAGAAATATTTTTTTCGAGCAGTAACTGCGAGTTAATAGGCCTAATTTATGACGCTCTTATTTTCCTCTGAGCAGTAAGGCAGTTAGCTTTACTCGTAATTCAGTCCCTGAACACGAGAACATCGTTGCAGTGTGTTGTGCAGGTGCTTCAGTGCATGCTCCAGAGTTGGGGTCCAGCCCGCTTTAACTTAAATATAAAGCAAAAGCACTGCCGGAAAGCATTGCCTTAGGTGAACTATACATTCAAGAGTACGCAAAATGACGGACGAAAGGCTCCTCTGTTGATGGGGAAGAATCATGGTGGGGACGTTTTACGAAACTACTCTCAGTTGTACGAAAACCTTTTCTTTTAAGTTACATTTTGTGGCACTACCCAAGGTATTGGCTATCATATGGCCACTACAGGCGAACTTCTGCCGTCGGCATCGGCGTTGCCGTGAGGTTCTGCATAACGTGCACGTGCGATGAGATCGCGACCGCACACCGTATGTTATAGGGCGAGGGAAAGCGTGTGAGGGTGAGCCAAGAAGGATGGTGGCGTGAAGCGCGGCGTCTTCTCGCGTGCGTAAGGGGACGAGTAGGGAGATGTTCGCACACTCGGAGAGGCTTAAGGGAGGCACTTTAGTGCGCATTTTCTTTTCTATACTCCGGACGCGGTTGAGCATGGCGTGGCTGAGCGCGGTCGCTGCAGTGAGTGCAAGGGCTAGGTGGCCCCGGAAGCCTGAAGGCTTCGTGTGCGCCGTGTTCTCGCGCGCAAAGTTCGCGTTGAAGCGAGAAGCAGTGTGAAGGGAAATCCGTTCTTTGCTGCGGCTGCTCTACATCATGCCAATGTTATGACAGCGAGTTTCAGCGGTCGTCGAGTGAGATGCATGCATGCTTGCCGTGGGTGCGTGTGTGACAGCATGCTTTCTCGTTTTACTAGTAATGAATCTTTACTGCACTTTGCGATGCACTTCGCGTCTGATAAAACCACTAACTTGATTTCGCATAGCTGCCTTTTCATTTTCTATCGCAAGAAATGAATGAATGAATGAATGAATGAACGCTTTATTCAAGCGCCTTGTACAGGGCGCGCGCAACAACTAGGGTTGACGAGATAAAAGCAGTCTTCACGACTGCTTGACAGACCTCGACAACCTTGCAACTCGGCAGCGGTGACAGTAATACGATATAATCAGTGACTACATAATATATGAATATGTTTGGCACAACAAGTATAATACAATCTCAAAACAACAAAGACCAAAAGGAAATAAAGAAAATAAAGCTAAAATATAACATAAGGAAACAGACAAAAAGCGGATTTTAGTCTTCGTAAATTTTTCTCAATTTCCTTCTGTTCATAAACTCATTCTCAAGTTTAAGATGGCTGCAACCGCGCGGTATACTATGTATGGTTACATACATTTGGTAATTTCAAAATTACATGCCTCAAATACGCTTTCGAGAATGATGGATGGAGTTCAAAATAAACTCTGCTTGAGCCCATGCCGCATGAAGCTACGTAAAAGTAAAACAAAAAGGCAAATAGAACATTTCTGCACTCAACAAGTCTCCTAAAGCTCGAGTATGGAGCTCACCTGCGTTGTTCGCTGCCACTGCAATGTAGTGAAAGGTAGCCACACGTGAGGTTTTCTTCGTAAACTCTACATTGAACAGGCGAAGTGCGAGCGTCTTAAACGGCCCGAATACCGCTGTAGATCGGAGAAAGTTTCTCCTTTCTTCATTGCGCTATTCTCACGCGCTGCGACAGACGCACCTTTCTTTTCATGGTGGCTATGTGGATGAGCTCTATGGTCTTGGTCGCGCCGTCGGTCCAGTAGAGCGTCTCTGTGGAGTAATCCATTGCCAGCGCGTTGGGCCAGGTCAGATTGTGCTGCACGATGACCGACCTTTGCTGGCCCCCCATGCTGGACCGCTCGATTTTTGGTAGGTCGCCCAGATCCGTCCAGTACATGTACCTGGATATGTTTTGTACGTATACCATTAGGTAATGTCCTTTGGTTAACACGTCGCAGAGCGACAGTTAACCAATTGCCAGGCTAATTAGATTATTCTCTATACTATACAAAAAGAATTATTTCGTAATAGGGCTGAGTGCCGCTGTAAATGATACGCTGGTCCGCAGCTTTCGTGCCTAGTTATTAGTAATAATGCCTGAAGTATATATGATAGCTCTGGCACGTTGTAGTACTACTACTATACTGCCACGTTGCAGAGGCGAAGCTGAAAGAAATGCCCAATGCACCTCATACAATATGGATGCGACTGTATGTAAATTCAATTCAACTTTATTTTCCAGAACAGGAGGGAACCAGAGGGACACCGGGGCAAAAAGCTGTCGCAGCAGCTAGACCGGGACCCAGGCTCCTTTTCATGCCAGCAGCACTTGCAATATGACAGCATACAGTAGTACAGGTCAAGTACAATCTCTGAGAAGAAAAATTTAGGCCTCGCCCGCCATGCGCGTGTGATCATTCGAGTCGCTCGCTAATATTTTTTTATGCTTATTCTTTTTGTTCTTTCTTTTTCTCTTTTTTTTACGTGGAGCACTTCACCTTAAACTCGACTTACTAAATATCACTCAATGGTTTATCAAGCTCACCCTCGTATGGGATCCACAACAATTCCACGCGGCTTGTCCAGGCCGTCGTAGATTAGCACAGCCCGGTGGCTCCCGTCCAGGTTGGCAACTTCAATCCTGTCGTTCGCAGCGTCCGTCCAGTACAACTTCCGGTTCACCCAGTCCAAAGCCAGGCCGGCCACGCTCTCCGCGTTTGTACCGACCACGACCTGCGCCGAGCATAGGTGCGATTCGTGTGCGAGCTACAGAGGTGGGCGAATATCAATTTTTTTATACGAATAGAATTGGGATGGTAAGTATCGAGTTTCGAATAGTAAAACACAGACGCACATAGGTATTTACAACAGGAATTACACTTGGGTAGCATGCCTGTACCGACTAGTCCAAAAATAACAGCTATGTATGTATCTGGGAGAAGAGATCTGCTTTAAAGAGAAACTTTTAAACTAACAGTCATTAAAAACTGCACTATTATTCTAAGAAGATTACCAATCCGCGGTTGCAAAGAAGCATTCCAAGCATTATGGGTATTGTTTGGAATGACGATATACAAAAACAGTAAATAAATGGTTATCGAAAAAGGATCAGAACTTATTTTAGAACAAAAAAAAAAAAAAACGCTGAAGGATTTGTGTGCCGTAAAAGCATGTAAAAAGGCCCGTTGCAAAGAAGGCATAACTGGGCGTAGCATAAAATCTAAAATTCCTACATGACGAGACGGCCAAATACAGTCAATGACAGGCTACACAAAAAGAAAAAAAAGAAAAAGAAAGCTCAATGGTAGGCATGCAGGCTTCCGCCTAAAGCTGAAAATAAAACTTGCGATATAGAGCGTGTTTCTGCATTCCCTCGACTCCTTCTTTCAAATTTGTTTCCTTTCAGTTATATTGTAGCACACGGAGAGCAGTACCAGAGTTTAACAGTCGAGTCAATTGTTGCGAAATATTTAGTATTTTTTAAATATTCGCAAATAACGAATATTTCCTTCTTGAAGAGAAATACGAATAGTTAATGTGCAATATATTCCATCCGTATTTGCTCACCTGTACTGCGAAGTCATAAAATTTATCGAAAAAAAATGGAAATTGCGTTCATCTAGAAGCTTCTGACATAGTAAGTATGCAGTTTGTACTGATTGCTTGTAATATGCATAATGCAGTCGTCGCGACATGCCGTGTTAATTTAACGGGCATAAGTAAGTTCGGCATTCCGGGCTCGTAATCAGAATGATTGCCCGAGCTGCGATGTTCCGAGTTACGTTGCTATTACTGGTATATAATAAGTTACTGCGCTAATTAGGCCCCAGTCGGTAAAAGCATGCAGTCCAAACATCGATAAGAAGATTGTCTTTCTTTTTGCCCTTCGTTTGTGCACACTGTCTCGTGTATTAGCGCATATGTGCAAATACACACGCTAACATATGCGCATTTTGCTGTGTTCAAATTTCTTCTATAAAGAAGAGACCAAAAAAAAAGAAGGGGGTGCGAAACCACATAAAGCATCTAGTTATCGGTATTTTGCTTTCAATAAAGTATGCGTGCTTCTCTAGAGCTACGAACACTGGTTCTGCATTCTACATTACCTGGCTTTCCAGTCCGAAACAAAGGGCCGCACGGTATGCCCCAACTTCGCTTTTGATAATGAGATCCAGGAAAAGCGCTTTGTTTTTGCCTATTTTATATTACCGCCTCGGGGAAGAATTCCTCAGTCATCGAATACTCAAACAGCGCATGCAGGGAAATCTACCCCTGCCCCGTCTACGTCCGGTCACATGAGCTAATATTTTATAAGTGCCGTGCACCAAGTTCTGCTGGCGTGTACGTACAAAGTCAAAGGCGAATGTTTAAGTAAGCGTTACAATATCAAATGTTCACTCACTCCGAAGGTATGCAAGTAAGCCAGTTTCAGCTTTAAAGTTTGATTGCCTCTCAATTTACAACGGAAGCTGCGCAAGCACATTTCCCTCGACACGGAAGGGAGTGTTACCAGAGGTATACGGTTTCTACGTGTTGTGGCCTTCAATTACCGGCACAGCCATTACCAGTTGTGACAAACTACTGTGGTAACGAGGAGACTTTTCAACACCTTCTTTGTGGCTGTCCTCGCTATAATTTATAGAGACTATCACTCGCAATCGCGATAGCGCGCTTTGACCGAAGACCTCTCACAGAGGAACTTATTTTAAAATACCGCCATCACAAGCCATCGCAGCAGAGGGCGACGAGGGCACTGTTGCGGTTTTTGAGGGCGACAGAATTGGACAAGCGGCTGTAGCCTGAACAGATGTTGATAGTGCTACAAGTGTCACTGTGCTGTGCGATGACAGTATTCGGTGACAGTGACCGATTGTGATTGTGTGTCTATGCTCCTTCCTTTCCTTATCTCTACTTTGTTACCACTTTACCTCCCCCTCCCCTCTCTCTCCAGCGTAGGGTAGCAAACCGGATCTTTTTCTCTGGTTAACCTCCCGGCCTTTCCCCTTCCATCTCTCTCTCTCTCTCTCTCTCTCTCTCTCTCTCTCTACAAGGGCGCCCAAGTTGCGCTCAGTGCTGACCTCTTGGCCGTCGCCGTTCCACTTGGCCTTCAGGATTGAGTGGTGCGTGACGTCCGTCCAGAATATCATGTCGGTGGTCGCGTCCCAGTCGAGGTCAATGGCACTAATGGCGCTTCGAAGTGGTATAGTGACGTCCACGTCGTCCGTGCAGTTCAGGCAAAGGCGACGGATGTCACCACGGTGAGCGAAGAGCAGGAACGAGTCCGGCTCTGCGTGGAAAAAAAAGGGCGGAGGAAAGAGAGCTAAAAGCCAGATTCCGTGCGATGATTCTAAACGCTCAATGTTACTTGAATGTAAGCCACTCCTACGGTACTGCTTTATAAAGTGTACGCGAGACTGGGCATGAGACTGAAGCCCGAAGCAAGAATATGCCGTTATGAAGGATGTTTTTTTTTTCTTTAGTATGCGCTACAACGTGAAAACTTTAGAAGTGTGTGCGGCATGATTTGGTGATATATTATTCATTGTCTGTGTAAGCGTATCGGCGAAAATATGTGTTCTTGAAAACGTGAATTTAGTTGTTTGTTTAGCCTGTTAACTTTGCCTTTAAACGAGTATCTGATAACATTACACGAGCACCGAGAGACATTAAATTTCAGTATTCCCGGAAATATGTCCTTCACGTTTGTTTTTTCAGGGCAGGTGAGCAAGCTGTATAAAACAAACAAAAAAGCCCCCTCATGCAAGAAAACTAGCCTCTGCAGCGTCGAACAGGGTCTTTTGGTCTGAATGTCGAAAATTAAAAGGCGGGTAAAATCAACCTAAATATATTACATAAAGCACGCCTTTCTCAACACTTTTGATGCCTATGGTAGACTCTGTAATTACTTATTAACAAACTATGTTGCATAAATCCTGCATCTACTTTCACGGGACGAAGTAATGATGAATTCTACCATATATGCGTCTTAGCACCGCACAAATATTTAGATTTCCTTGAACGCTCATACTGGATCTCGTGAACGTTTATTTCAAACTACACGCACAAGAAAGATAGGAGAAATAATTTTTGAAAACACCGCATTCTTCTCAAGCAAGTGCGAACACGTGCACTTACTTTCTATGCACGTCAAGCCGTCAGCCTGCAGGTCCAAGCCACTTGGGCAGGCACAAGAAGCAGTCTCGTTGTTCGAAACGCAGATGTGGCTGCACTTGATGTCGCTCAACGTGCAAGGATTCGATCCTGGACACGTAGGAAGGAAAAAAAGTGTACTACAGAATTCCACTCTTTATAACGTACTCATCGGGACAGGAGACGGATTTATTACAAGTGGTATTTAGTTTAACGCAGAGATGCTCTAAAAGAGCCACAGTAACATGGTACAATTGACTCCCGTTGGTTCTACCTTGGTTAATTCAACTTTTCTCCTAATTCGAACGCACCGAAAGCTTGCAGCGAGACACCATACATATCTATAGAAGAAGAACTCCTTTAGTTCGCACCCAAATTAAGCCGATTTGGTTAATTAGATGCCCACTGACGCAGCCTCGTGCTTGCCGTAGTTACTAAAAGCTTGAATATACATGAGATTGCTCAAACCGTACTACTACTTTTAGAGGCGTGCAGCTGCTTTATTTCAATTAATTTTTATGTCTTAGTGGATGGGCGCTCCTTTCACCCGTGAAGCCATCCATTACCAATTGTTTAGTGTCGTGTTACGCTGAGGAAGCGTTTAAACATGCTGGTTGAGTCGCGCTTCCAGCGCTACAAAAAGACATTACAGGCAGTTCGAAGGAATAAACAAGGAATTTCAATTCGTTCCTTTTGCCGCCGTTTATTGATTAGAGCTCTCGGGTATTTCCAGCAAGTTGGCGCTCTCACAGGGGTCTAATTAGCGGGAGTCAAGTGCATACTCGCATTTCAACAGCGCGGCAGCTCTTAAAATGTATGTTTTAACAAAGGCGCGTTTGATAGTGGCGACATGACACTTCAGAAATACTGCTTTCACGCGTGAGCAGCTGGCATGTCTGTGGGTTGTCCGCGCGTGACGCTGCCAGCCGCATCATGCTGCCGCCGCGTCGGAGTGACCTTTGCCGCCTATTTAGCCTCTCCAGCTAATATGAACAAATGAAAAGGATCGTCGTGCATGCTGCACCGAGCGAACCCATGCGAATGTAGTATTCCGCACTTTTGTCCTGAGAGAATCCTGACACTACTCTTCAAATAATGCGGTCTGATGTGTCTGCACTACCGTTGGGATCACAATAAACTATTAAGAATGCAACAATTTCCAATAAAGTCATTCGGTTATGGCAATGGGTTACTGTACTTTATAAAACACATCACGCACGTCACACTTCAACGTGCTTCTAATCGGCACAGTATGAACAAAGTGAAGCAGGACGTCTTGTATCCAAGCCATGGGGTACGTACAAAATTCTTCATACTGTAAAACTAATATTTTGTGTGCAGAAGGAAGCAGAGTTAGTATTGCGGCTTCCTTATAGAAGATTTAAATAAAATCGTCCAGTAAAACTCACCACAGCCAAGGTGTCGTGACTATGCTCTCGACGTGGTTAAATTTTGATTCTCACCATGCACGACTCCGCAGCGGCCTATTTTGATATTAGCTGAGGTGCGCCGCCACTAGTATTAGCAATTATTCCTGATATGAGAGAGCATCGCTTTGAAATTATGATATTATTCAGATACGGGAGGAATAATACAATACGTGTCTGACAGCATTTGTTGTCATATGCCTTCGACATGTAAGCGCTCCTATTAAAGGAGTTAAAGGAGAAAGCTTATGTTATAAAATAAAAAACCTTGACACAAGGCTTTGCATGCCGAAATTGGACAGAGGGACAGCGGAGGCCTTTGGATTAATATAAACCACACGTGGTTCATTAACATCAACAAAAATCATAGTGCAAGTAAGCTTCTTGCACTCCGCCCCAATTTAAACATGTCCGCCGTGACTGAAAGCATCTTTAATGTTCCCAGTCCATTTCAGCGATAGTACAGTACGCCACTGGCATAGCCAATGATGTCAACATAGCTTCGAGTGTGATATAATAATCTAATGTGCCGACTTTGTAACATGTATAAGGTATTTCGCTGGGCCATACTGTAGAACTTACTAGTGACACTGGTCACATTAAAAATACCACAGCTAGTACAAAAGTAAAAGGAATATGAGAAACAAGCCAAATAGTGCTAGTTAATTGCAGTGTATTATCCAGAACGCTCAAAATACCATCAAGTAGTGTTCTGTTAGGAATGCTAAAAATATAATGACCTCGGAGCAACTACGCTTGCGGAGTTCTTCGAGTAAAGGGACAAATTCACAATACCCTGTCTCTCCCCTCCCCCCCTCCAAAAAAACATGTATACATGAATGGTGAGTAAATATGCTTTTAAATAGCTCAAATAGCAGCTCATCTGCTTTGATTGACAATCATAAATATACCTTGTGCACTCGCCACTGGCTGTACGTTCAGAAATACAGCTTCGAATTAGCGCAAGCGATATGGTTCAGTGAAACCCTACCGTCCGGCTGGCGCAGACTCTGGACCACTTTGATGTCCATGGGAAAGGATAGCTTGGGGTGGAAAATGGACGGCTCGTGCTGACCGAATTTCGTGGCAGTGTGTATGCTCTTGGTTTGCCAGTCCGTCCAATAAAGCGTGTCTTCGAATATGGTCACTGCAAATGGGTGCGGCAGACCTGAAATACACCGAAACATAGATTAAAGAGAGAGAACTGCAGCCGTCCACAGATACAGTGGAATCCTTGGGTAAATCTATAAGTCGGTTATAAGTATGCCGGACTTAGCCAGTTTAACCAGTGAATAGCCGCCGGCAGTAGATGTCGTAATAACGTATACTAGAGACCGTAATGAAACTGCGACTTGGGGAGAGTCGTTATCTTGGAATAAAACAGCGCGCAAAAGCGAGGAAGTATAGAGGAAGTGACACACACCACAGGCAATGAGGTGTGTGGTGAGAGACCAATCTCTCTTGCAGTGTAGCAGGCGTAAGCAACACAAGTGAGCTCCTTACAAAATGAAGCATTTCTCACGCATTATGGTAACATGCGTCCTGTAGGCATGCCTTGGAAAAATTTATTGACAGAGTTTTAACAAACGCCGTACACACAAAAACAATGGGAAAGACGAAACCAACAAAAACAAAACAAAACAACGGTTTACATGTACCAGACTAGCTTCCGACACAAAGTGGCACATCTGCTGTCAGTTTGCTCTTTGAACGTCTTTTGAAGTGCCTTTTTTTTTTAATTAGAGAACTCAGCTTTGCGTACAGTTTTTTTTTTGTTGTTGTTACAGACAGATTCATTTACGCTTACGTAGTGATTATTGAACAACCTACCTTAGCGTCGGTTGTAACCCACGGAAATGTGTGGCAGTGGTGTTTATACCCAAGCCGTAGTTACTTTCCGTCTGTCATAAAAGTGTAACCCCTTCGAGCAGTCGATCGAAAGCAATGCGTGAAACAGTTTGAAAGACGGGACTGATGCTTATCATTTCCTAGCCCACGTGATTTTGCCGTCCTTCAGCTTTACAACTATGGCACACCATCGAGCCAGTCCAGCTGGCCTCGCTTGCAAGCACGCCACGTACCCGCTTCGATGACCTTCTTGCGGTTGGCGCCGTCCAGGTCGGCGCTCTCGATCTGGTGGTGCTTGGCGTCCGCCCAGAAGATGCGGTCACTGCCGTAGTCGATGGTCAGCCCGTTGGGCCAGAACAGCGAAGTGTCCGCGATGGCGCGCCGACCCGTTCCATCGGTGTAGATGCGCTCGATGCGCGGCCGCGCTCCCCAGTCCGTCCAGAACACGGTCCTGATAGGGGAGAGAAAGCAAGCGCTCAATTCCGCTGGAAGTACAAGTTTCTTGTTTTGTCTAATGAAGCTTCATTATACATTCTAAGCTTTTGTCATTTAGCACTTGATTGCAAGGAAGTTGAGGAGGCAATGATACAGTAAGGCAATGCGAACTATTGCGTCCCCGCTTGTCCCATAATTATATTACTTTCTTCCTAAAGAACAGGCAGGGGTAGTGCACCTTTCTGTTACAGTTCCGCCCAGCCGGGCTTTCTTCCTCAATTCGCTCAATGTTCATTGTATTGCTTCGAAACCAAATACTACTACTACTACTACTACTACTACTACTACTACTACTACTACTGCTAATAATAATAATAATAATAATAATAATTTATCCAGTCAAATGTTAAGTACAGTGACCAGGGGCCCTATAACGTAAAACTATTCCAATATGTTTCTATTCCAATTTCCTGACGTCAAATTTGCGTAACCACCGACGCAAGCACCGGGCGGTCACCCGCAGGGTTGTCTGAACAGACCAATCAAACGCTCCCCTCGTTCATAGGAGGTCACTTTTGTTTGCTTGAAAAACGAATAACATTCCCTACACTTAACAGCTTGTCGTATCTAATTGGCTGACAAGAGGCGAGTAGAACGCTCAAGTGGAGAGGGATTCACTGAGGCAGAGCCAGTGCACTGAAAATCGATAACCTGATGAAGAGGGTGGTGCCGGCGTCTGCGATTGGTCGGCTTTCCCTTACTTAGCTTGTGGTGGTTGGTCAAAAATCGCGGCGGCATGCAACGGAACCTTAAGAATGACGCTAAAACTGACCCTCAGCAAGAAGAGTGGGCAGAATAAGGTAGTAAACGTGCCGAAAGTGTTTGAAAACGTCACATGGTCACGCAAGAAGTTTTATTATACGCAAATATAGCCATGCTCTCCGGCAGGTGCGAGTAGCCAGCGTCTCAGCGATCGGCGGCAGCCATCATTTTTTCCTTTCGGAACGGAGCAGCCTGCGGCTATTCCGAAAAAAATTCAGTTTTGTTCGGCATATTAATGCACCTTTATCGCGTACACGTCACTTTGACGCGGTGAGTTTGTGCGGTTTTGTGACGTCACGTGACAGGGAGATGAAGTGGGTGCAGCCCGAAAACTTTTTACCAATAGCCGAGGGCTAATGGCGAAAAGGGGTCAAATCAAAAAATAAGCGTTTTTCTTTTTTCTGTCAAATCATGCCTAATCAGTGTGTACACATCATATCAGATAAGGAGGTATGGCGGTTTTCGTGACGTTGCGTGACAGACAGGTGAAGTGGGGGTGGTCGAAAAAAGTTTTTGACCAATCGTGGAGGGATAGAAAAGTTTGGAATAGTTTTACGTTATAGCGCCCAAGGAGCAGCTACGGAGCCTTCGTACTGGTTCACGTAAATATTAATGCGCAAGGCAAAATGTACAGAAAAGAGAAATTTGGTGGACAACACAATGTGAGGCACAGGCACAAATAGGGAAACAGAAAACGAGAGAAGGGGAGCGTAAAAGAGAGTTAGTCATACAATGTGATCATCTAAACATATGCAAAACACAAAGAATGCACTCTGATACATGTCAAAACAGGTAGAACACTGATAATATTTGTTTGTTTGTTTGTTTGTTTATTTGTTTGTTTTTGAGTCGAGTCATAGGAAAGTGACTGCTGCAACAAGGCTACACAAGAAACGCGGAATGCTGCGGGGTATACTTTTGTGGAACTGAAAAATTTAAATGATCAAGAAGCTTTATGGTGATGTCTAGTGCCATGAAGCACCCTATAGGGGAACAAAAGTTCTGATTTAATGCGTTTTAGTTTGAGAGATGTGAGTTGAGGTACATTAGAGAGGGCTGTACTGTAGTTGCCAGAAGGACAAAAATCAGTGCTGGAACAAATATATTAATTTATTCTGGACACATTCAACGGGTTCAGAATTAGATTTGCACATCCCGTCAAAATTACGGAAGCATCTTGCAATATTGGAAGGCACACGGAATAATACTATTTGAGAATGGCACCAAGGGAGCGGAAATCATGCGATATGCGGCAGACAATACCAAGAGCGCGAAGTGTATGTTGTTTCGCTCATTTTGCGTGTAAAAAGAAGCACAGCGTTTTGTCGAAGTACAGAACAAGATATGTCGTTGCATTAATTCTGGGCAACGGAGCATCACGGAGGGCGCATGAAAATTTCCCGTGGCGTGTTGCAAGTGCACATGGAAAATTGCTTATGGACGGTAATAATATTGTGAAGCAGAATTATATTTCTGAATCTACTCACGCGTACTGTTTCCTGATTGTACACAGGATAAAAGAAGCTGTGAGCTTACCTTTATTATACTAACGCTATGGGTATGACGGAAGATTAAATGCAAGACGTTGTCAGTGGTCAGGACACCAGGAAGGAATCTGTCTGCCTCTCCTTCTTTCAATCTGCCCTGGAGCTCTGCTTCTTAACGATGATTATCGAAGTAGCATTTATCTTGCCGAATGACGTTTAAAAGCAAATATATCACACGTGCAAATCCGTGACTGGCTGAATTAAAACCTCAATTACCCCATCGGACTTTGATTGCATTATAGGTCTAACCATGCAAGCGAAGTAAACGTGCCATCGAACACGTGTTGCGTTGCTTGTACTCATTACTTACACGTTTCGCCCACCTAATCTACCAAACTAATCGAACGCTGTGCTTGTGTAACGAACTCCTGCCACCCGCGCCTTCCGGTACACTTCCACTCTCGTCGTCCTACTCACGAGAACTGCGGGTAGACAACGATGGCTCGCGGCTTGTCCAGGTCCTTCCAGACGAGCGCCCTCCTCTGATGGCCGTCGACGTCCACGGACTCGACGCGGCCCATGCCGGAGTCGGTCCAGTAGACGCGTCCCATGAGCCAGTCCACGGCCAGCCCGTCAGGGTTGCCCAGCCCGCGCGAGACGACGGTGTGCACACTGTCGGCGGTGCAGTTGCTGAGGCTGCAGGCCCGGATGACGTCGACGGTGATGTCGGACCAGAAGAGCGTGTCCTGCGCTAGATGATAGTCGAGCGCCACGGCGTTCTGCAGTTTGGCTGCCACGGAGGTGTACTCCGACTTGTCCATCGTGATGCGCCTGATGTCGGCGCCGTTGGCGAACACCACGTAGGCCTCTGAACCTGTGCAGCCATCCCGACAACCGTGCGATGGAGATACCAATGCAGTCGTCACTGTCCATATGAGGCTACATTAAAGACCGTCCTGGGCCATATGCCTCTTTTCAACAGTCTGAGAACCATTTCCTCAAAATGGGCCTTATCCACCTGGCTCACTCAGACACACACTTTTTGTTTCTGTCATCACTGCGTGTCCTATGTTTTGTCCGTGTCTGTCATCACTGCTGTCCCTATGTTTTGTGTTTCGTTCAGTGATTTTTTTCCTCAGTCGTCCGTAGAACCAGATCAGTTTAGCAGTTCACAGAAACAAGCGCCAAACCCAAGCCCGCACGTTGGGCATGACGTGACAATCGAGTGAGCCCGTTGACAGCTGCTGCGCGAACGTCTGCAGCTGCTCACGACGCCGTTTGGATTTACAGAGTCATGAGGCGAACAACTCGCGGATTCGATCGATTTAGTACACGCCGAAAATTCAAGTTCTATGGTACCTTTGAAGAAATCTTCAAGCCTAATCTGAGCTCAGTAAATTACGCTTGCGATGAAACGTTATTTATTGACCAATAAGATTCCAGCTTCAAATGAGTAGAAGGGATGCCCTTACTATATTAGGTAGATGGCGTAGAAATGTTGTCGGCGATTGCACCAGGTTATCACTCGCTGAACCGGCGCGATGGCGTCACACGAATCCCGGAATGTTTCAGAGAGCGCTGTATACCCGCGTCATGATTAAAAGAAAGGCAATACATTTTTATCAATAGAAGGGCTGCATGAACCCGCTGCTACTGTTATAGCCGCAAGTACGTATTGTTTCTTACTGTGGTATCTAGCGTTAGCTGCTCTAACTCTACATATATGTATATATATTTACATGACAGACAGCCAGAAAGAGCAAGCATAAGAAATAACAAGCATTAGAGTACATATATATATATATACAAATATCAGTCAAAGGACAACCTTAATTTCTTGTACATGATTTATTGAGCAAATGATAAATGCTTCTGCATTCTTTTCCTAAACAATGCTCACTGAAATATTCCAGCACCTATAATGTGCTTGAATTCCTGTGTAAAAATGAATTTGGCTGCGCAACGAGTCATGCACTACTCAGTGTACCTCTTCATCTGGTGGGAACCTAATTCTCCCCAGTGTCGCCTTCAGTGCATAGTCTGAGCATGATAATCCATCGGGTGGAGATCCAGCTAGCAAAAAGAATGTGGCAGACACTCAATGTGCAGGTCTTCAGTGGTCGCACCCGTTAAACGGTCAGTTTGAGGGCAAGCATTTTGCTGGTCTGGAATCAACTCCGTGTAATTCACTGCATGATGAGCGTCTTTATCAGATGACACATGAATTGTGCAGTATCTACTTTGTACATTCCGCAGCTGTGACAAACATGTGTTGTCATACTTAGCTTCCACTGTTCGGAGAATTTTATTACGATTCATTCCTTCACTTGTCCAATGCTTCGGAGACGCTTAAGCTGCACCTTTAAGTGTAGAAAGCGATAGAATTTATGGGTCCCCGACTGCTTCTCACAGTTTGCGGCAACTGGAGCTTATGCAACCGTAATCTTTAGCGGGAAGCGCTTGCGGCAAACGCTATGCACGAAGGCGAGCTTTCTGGTTCTTTTTTCTGTCTCCCGCCCGGCCGGCGCCGCCGCTGCCGCGAATGCTAGAAACCGGCGAGCCGAACTATTATTGTTAGAACACATGCGCCGCGCGCCGTCTGTGGTTGGTAGACACGTTTCACTCAGGGTCAACTCACATTCAACGCCGCTTCCGCCGTGCTGACTGCGCAAGAGGCCCCTTAGGGCTATCGCTTTAAGATGTAGCAATAGAACTCTTTTTTTTTTTTATTTGGTGCATGCCTCAAGTGAAGCGGCGATCTTGACACAGAAACTATGGTGATCTTTACTGAAGTCCGCCCTTCTGCCGCCTACCAAATTTCCCTAATAGCACCCGACACTTTCGCCAGCTTACAGGTTAGTGGCACAAAATTTAGAAATCCTGGTACAAATTTAAGGATCTCATTTGACTGGCCTTCGTAATAACAACGTATGGTTATAAAATTGTTACATTTCTCTTTCTTTACTAATTTAGGAATGCCTACGTGCAAATATTGAACTATGACATACGGTACGTCAGCTCACCTGGTAAAAAACAAAATTTCTGTTGAGCTCAGTGTACTCTCCGTGTTCGATCCTCTTTTAACACTTACTTTATCTGCCGTTCAATATTCCACGCGTATTAATTTATCGCGTCATACAGCACGTAACACTTTTCCAGTACTATTCACAACTACAAAAATTATAACAGCCTCAAGAACAAAAAAAAATTTCCTCGTTTCTCTGCTTTCCGTACGTGTATTTCACCGTACTCGTACATTGCTGCCGGTGCAAGTGACGTACCTTGTGCCTTGCAGTGTCGCTTGTCGTCCCGCAACCTGTAGCCCTCCTTGCAAAGGCACTGGAAGCTCGGCACCGTGTTTACACAGGCCTGGCTGCAGGTTCCTTCGTACGTGCACTCGTCGACGTCTGTGTTGGGGACATGGGCACCAAGAAACGGTCGACTTAGAATTTACTCCTGCGCGGCGTGCTCAACGGTTATAGCGTACCGGCCAACTTGCGAACTTCAAAACTCGTAAACAAAAATGTCAAAGATAGGACAAGCCGGCGTGTTGCACGCATTTTTTTTTCAGCTTGCCTCGAGCACGCACCCCTGTTTTGGGGGATACATATTAATTTTATTATGAATGATGTACTTTTGAGACGCAGAACAATGGAGACCAGAAACAAATGGCGCAGCAGACACTGAAAAGCGACGCGTACGATGTTCGTAAAGCACAATCACTTTCAGCGACCAGACTTGCCGATTTCAGGTGTTTAAGAAGCTTGTGTGAACAAACATGCTCGAAGCAAGTGCTCCCTTCCTTTTTAAAGGCGACTTGTGCTGCCACGAAAGGGCGGCGTAGATAACATCCCATTTCTTTTTTCCTCTATGGATTAATTTTGTAACGATAGGCCACGTCGCCCTAGACACCTTTAAAACGTTCTCGCGAGCAGAATCTGCTTTTCGTAAAAGTTAATGAAACATTCGTGAAGTTATAGAACAGACCAAATAAGCGAACGTTACAAAAATTCGGCAGAATATTGTGCTAAAGTTCTTTTCCTCCTGAATGCAAAATACCTACAGGGACCTAAATACGGGTTCGCCGAAAGGACCACGGAAAGAAATTATAAAAGGTATTTACATTACTGATAAAAAACACGAAAAAATAATGGCAGGACACATTATGTATGCATTGTGAATAAAACATCATCGACAACTAATTCTATAACATCTCTAAACGCGGTTGCAGTGGTACGCATGTACTTAACGGAATGTTGAAGGGGAAAAAAATCACTCAATGTTCGGCTCGGCCATCATATCGATCTGCTTAAGATTATGACAATATCACTCGCTGGCAGCATGAAGCGCGAGATTATTGCGGCACGCGAATGAGGTAATTCGTTAATGCGATTAACGGATGAGCACGCTTAATACTCTCTCTCTCTCTTCTTCTTCTTCTGAATAGTGGCGCACCATTTGCCCAATCCTCTCGCAAAAATTAGTCTTCCCTGCTGCGCAGCTAATGTGAGAGCCTCTGCCTGCGCCAGCCGCCGCTTCACTTTACGCTAACCATTGAGAACTCTCGCTTTTCAGTTGATCCTCCGTTCGCGTACGCGCACTACGACAAATACGAAGTGACGTCGTCGTCTTTTTTTTTTTTACAACAAAAGACGTTGAACAGCTGGAGAACCGTCAAAGCTAATTTAATGAACCGCTCGGCTTATCAGTCCGCAGCGATACGCGGAAACCTTGCATTAAGTTTATGGAGTCCTGCGATGCCGAATATATAGGCGTGCCAACATCGCATTACAGGTTTATGGTTTACTTCAACTATATTTTTCTATCCCTTCGCCGGATTTTCCAGTAATAGAGGAACTTATTTACAGAAAGAAAGAAAGGACAACAGGACTTTGTGCGCTCTAACCTGTTACTTTGCCCTGGGAAACGGGAAAAGGGGAACGAAAAAGGGATGTAGGATGATGATGATTGCAAAAATCCTTGTCAGTGATTATGCTAATAATGGTGCTAGTCCTCAACACGCAGGAGCATATTTCAAGTCT